>NC_073692.1:228419023-228738161 GCF_029784155.1 Uranotaenia lowii
CAGAATTCAGATTCAGAATTCAGATTCAGAATTCAGATTCAGAATTCAGATTCAGAATTCAGATTCAGAATTCAGATTCAGAATTCAGATTCAGAATTCAGATTCAGAATTCAGATTCAGAATTCAGATTCAGAATTCAGATTCAGAATTCAGATTCAGAATTCAGATTCAGAATTCAGATTCAGAATTCAGATTCAGAATTCAGATTCAGAATTCAGATTCAGAATTCAGATTTTTTTTTTTTTTTAAATTTATTTAAAACGAATCTTAACCTAACTTTACAGATCTTTTGGGTTTACAACATTTCCATCAATTGTTCTTCATTAGAATGATAGCTTCAACTGCTACTCTGCGATTTTGACTAACAAACTTATCAAAAACAAGTATGCCGAAAATCAATTTATCTATTATGTTTATACACCAATTCATCACTTGTTCCTATCTGGTTGTATTCATAGTTTATGCATACAAACTTTTAAACTAATGTTGCAAATTATTTGGCAATCAGTGTTCAACAATCTACTTTTTTCTTCGAATCAAATCGCATGAGGCACTCCTTGTTACACGTGACCTTGAAAATCTGGCCTGCATTCGATGATAATCCTCGCCTTTGGCTGCAACGATGATCTGCTTCCGTCCAGGCGTCTCGTTCTCCGAAGTGTCTTCTCCCTTTTCTTTGAAAGATCTTCTGTCTCGTTTTTTCGTTTTTTCTCTCTTCTCTACCTCACGCCATTCTTCGCCAGCATTTTCCACTCGTTCGTTTTCTTCCGCCTTATCGCAAGCAACGTTGTTTGCCAAAGCGTGATCTTGATTTCCAGATAGCACACGAGGATTACCGTGGTCCTCTACTGTATCCACGTTGTCGCCTATCTCAACGGTGACGTCAGCAGCTACTTCAATTCTCCGAGTATCCAACACAGATGAGGTGACCGGTTTTCTAGATAGTGTCGATTTTTTTTCCGATTCCGTCAAAACGTTGATGCCATTTGCCACAACACTAGCAAACGAACTGTTCTCTTTATTACCCAGCAGCCTAATGTTCAGGTTTCTTTTTTTGGGACAATGAACCTTCAAATGATCCAATGCCCCGCACACGAAACATTCTTTACGCATACCTTCATAATGAATTTTTGCCTTGATATATTGAATCTCAAGGTTAGCTGGTACTTCATTTTCTACTTCCATATAGACGCCTCTGACCCCATTTAAAATGGGAAACCCAGAGTCTATGGAATATCGCTCCCTAACCAGTTGTTTCACTTTCCCAAACCTCGTTAAAACCGTAGAAATATAGTGGTCTTCTACCTCCGGTGGAAGACCAAAAATCCTTAGGTATTTGAGCGATCTATTGGCTTCAGAAACTGTCACGTTTACTACACTGTCGTCTGCATACTCGAAGAGCACCGGATTATCCAGCTTCGCTATTACCATTTGCAAAAATTCTTCCGACTGGAATTTCACCAATAAACTAAAATCTTCCCGGTACATGGCACTTAGGTCGTCACACTTCCATCCATTTTTCCGAAAGAAATTAAAAACTTCGTCATTAGTTGGATTACGCGTCTGATTCCCGAAATGAAATTTGACAGTCTTTTCTCACTTGGGCTCCATTTTGCATTCTGTGTCTTCACAATAACCACACGCTAAGCAATCTTAAAACACGTCCGTTCAACTCCGTATCTGTAACCGAACTGACTGATTCAGAATTCAGATTCAGAATTCAGATTCAGAATTCAGATTCAAAATTCAGATTCAGAATTCAGATTCAGAATTCAGATTCAGAATTCAGATTCAGAATTCAGATTCAGAATTCAGAATCAGAATTCAGAATCAGAATTCAGATTCAGAATTCAGATTCAGAATTCAGATTCAGAATTCAGAATCAGAATTCAGATTCAGAATTCAGATTCAGAATTCAGATTCAGAATTCAGATTCAGAATTCAGATTCAGAATTTTTGTAAATTTATTTTCGGCATATCGGTGAAAAATTTAGATTCATGGAGAAAGAATATCAGAATTAAAAATTGATGAAGCTGGATGTTGCGAGGTAAAGTATGGTGTACGTTAATAAATTTTCCTTGCAAAAATGTTCTTTCGCTCTTTTCATCATCCGTAAAATTTCTCCTCACTTTATCAATTTTCAATTCTGGAATTGTTTCTCCAAGAATACCAATTTGCACAGTTTTTGATAAATTTGCGATGACTTAAAGATCATTACGCATGAAAACACGATTTTGTTTTGTGAAAACTTTTTTTCACAATTTTTCTGAAATTAAGTTTGCTGCATACTTTTAGGGGTAAAACCATACTATTAAAAGTTGTAAAATCCGAAATCATAAAAATAAATTTGGATGAAAGAAATTTCAATGTTGAAAACCGTGTGATGCAAAACAATCAAAATGAGATTTACAAGATTAAGAATTCAGATTCAGAATTCAGATTCAGAATTCAGAATTCAGATTCAGAATTCAGATTCAGAATTCAGATTCAGAATTCAGATTCAGAATTCAGATTCAGAATTCAGATTCAGAATTCAGATTCAGAATTCAGATTCAGAATTCAGATTCAGAATTCAGATTCAGAATTCAGATTCAGAATTCAGATTCAGAATTCAGATCCAGAATTCAGATTCAGAATTCAGATTCAGAATTCAGATTCAGAATTCAGATTCAGAATTCCGATTCAGAATTCAGATTCAGAATTCAGATTCAGAATTCAGATTCAGAATTCAGATTCAGAATTCAGATTCAGAATTCAGATTCAGAATTCAGATTCAGAATTCAGATTCAGAATTCAGATTCAGAATTCAGATTCAGAATTCAGATTCAGAATTCAGATTCAGAATTCAGATTCAGAATTCAGATTCAGAATTCAGATTCAGAATTCAGATTCAGAATTCAGATTCAGAATTCAGATTCAGAATTTAGATTTAGAATTCAGATTCAGAATTCGGATTCAGAATTCAGATTCAGAATTCAGATTCAGAATTCAGATTCAGAATTAAGATTCAGAATTCAGATTCAGAATTCAGAATTCAGATTCAGAATTCAGATTCAGAATTCAGATTCAGAACTCAGATTCAGAATTCAGATTCAGAATTCAGATTCAGAATTCAGATTCAGAATTCAGATTCAGAATACAGATTTAGAATTCAAATTCAGAGTTCAGATTCAGAATTCAGATTGAGAATTCAGATTTAGAATTCTGATTAAGAATTTGGATTAAAGATCAGCCTGGAATTTGAAATTGGAACTTATATTCAAATATTAGACTAAGTGTTGTAACTCAAAATTCAAACTTTAGAATCAGAATAAGATTTCAGATTTAGTTTACAGAATGAGATTAATCATTTAATAGTCATATTACTTTCCCCTCCTTTTGTGGGAATTTTTCCTCTATGCATGGTTGAGCTCTAAAAAAGGTATCATGCTAGGGCACGCGTCACGGCTATCCATCAATATTGTAGTTGGTTTTACTTATTCAGTAAAAAAAAGCATAAAAAAACAGTAAGATTCGAACCGTGACCAGCAACGTGAAAGTTCTGGTTGCTACCACGGCACCATTTCAGCGTGTTATAAATCTTGGAAATTCTACTGTTTAAATACCATTCTTTCCATACATAAAATGAGCTCCTTACATACCAGTTCGCTTTTCCCCAAAAAAACGTATCAGGCATCATTTTTTTATATTGAGATTGGAATTTTTCGTGTTTGAATATCTGAAATCATACTTATATGATTCAGAGGGAAGGAATCTATCATGTATATTCTATATTATTTTATATATTTCCAAATATAATTTAAACTCTGTTAGAAAGGCTCCAATCCACTGTTAAGTGTATTAAATCGGGTTTTCTATTCTGGAACCGTTCAATCGTTTTTGTGCAAATTTTAAGTTTTTTAATTGAATTTTTCTGCTGAACAACTTAGTCGAAGAACTTAACTTGGTATATTTTACAGGGTGTCGACTACCTGAAAAAACCTGGAAAATCAGGGAATTCAATTTGCATCAGGGAAAATCAGGGAACATCAGGGAATTTTTCCGCCAATCAGGGAAAAAATAATGATCCTGATTTTATTTAAAGAAATTGAAACGTCATAGTTTATTATCTGCTTAAAAATTTACTTTAGTGTACGTTGATCATGTAATTATCGTTAGTCCTTTGATTTTTTGCGTTTTCGAGGATTATTTTGCATGTTTAGTTTAGGTTACAGTGGATAAAGTGAATGAAATAAAAAATCATCTACCATCGAAAGAAATTGTTCTTGGATGTGATACTAAGAATGCTATGAAAAAATGTCATAAGCTCAGCGAAAAGCAAGTTCTGCAATTTCGTATCGAATGCAAAGGAATGCTGAAGGCAATTGTACTTAAAGTCTGCTTCATTTAATATTGGAACAAATTCTTTTGCTCATTGTGGCGCTCCTAGTGGACGGATTTGGAAACTTTTTTCACCCACGTGTCGGGAAATTCATTACCTTTCACCATGTATTTATGTCATAACACCAAACGATAGCATTTTGTAAACAACCGCCATGGAAGCCGAACGGAGAGATCAAATTGTGCACAGTTTTCTTGAAAATCCATTGTTGTCGGCATCGAAGCTAGCTAAACCGCTTAAAATGCCCAGAAATACCGTATGGCGTCCCGCATGGAGCATTATCATACAAAAACGATTACCATCATCTTCTTCCCAAGACACCCGACATAGTTATTGGATTATTAATGAACGATAATGTTAATCGTTTTTTCATCAAATGGAATCGTTTAGACACAAATAACGATACAGGGAACGGGTTGTTAAGTAAAGAAACGATTCATTTTTTTGCTTTTTTCTAGTGATGTTTTAGAAAATGTAGCAAAACGATTGATGTAATCGTTTTCATATCATCCATTTAAATCCATTTCCACTATACAATGTATCTTTCAAAGATCTTTATAAGATTAACATGAAAAAAAAAACTATTCTTGTTATTAATTGTTTAAAATGATTTTATTTCTAACACTAAAGCATTTGATAATTATACTATTTTATATCATTCTGTTTTTCTTCATCTATTTCCCTAGAAAAAATCTATTTCCCTAAACTGTCCACGATTATAAATATTTTTCTTTAATTTTCGGTTTTATCCTAATTTTTTGCACCATTTTTGTCCAAAATCGTCGATTCTTCTTATTTGATCGATTTCCGGCTGCTCTGACTGCTTTTGTCAGTCAAACTGCCTGATTTTACCTCCGGATGCGTTCCCGTCCGTGGTCGTTCTCGTTTTTCCAAAACTTATTATGGATATTACCACCGAAAGACGGAGCGCAGCAATTGTTAAGAAGAAGATTCTCATTGCTGAAGCGCTTGGCCAGGTCAGCTCCGATTCCCTCCTTATCGCCTCTTGCTCCAGGGAGCCTTTTCAATTTATCGGTGAATTTAATGGATTGACAGTTCTTAAATTCGCTGCGGTTTCTGATTTGGGAATGTTCCATGTTGACCAAATTTTCGTTTCCTAAACAAATAAATACCTACCAAACAAAGAAAATTATCAACTCAACAAGATCTAGCCAAGGGGAAGTATCCCTTGATGCAAGACAGAGCCAAAGGATAGTGGTTTCGAACTTACCAACGGGGCTATGTTGGAATCAGTTTTCGCCCATGATTTCCCACTGGTTCCAATACCGGCTGCTCCGGTACAGTGATTCAAGGTGTAAAAATGTGCTATTTTTACTTTTTAATGAATCTATTGAAACGAAAGTTTCATTGGAGAACGACCGATTCTGTTCTGTTTTATTTAGACAGAGCAATCGACCGATCCTTGTGATTCTGGGCTGGAGCCGGAACTATTATGCCAGACCAGTTTTTCTTCCGAGCCGACTTCTGATCGAGCAACAAATGTTTCTTATCTAAAATAAAACAAAATAAACACAAAATACCGATGGCAGACCGATGAAACACTTACCAAATCCACTGCATAACCGGAAATAAAAATTGCGCCATCGGAGTCTATACCTTCCGGCGCTTAGATTCAGGTTTTCCGCCAGGAACTCTCATCAAGGAAGCTTTTTCTTTCGGATGATGATAGAAACTTTTCAGTCAATTGAAGGCATTGAAGGAGAAAACCCTTTTTCCGACCGATTCTGCTGATTCTGCGACTTCCGGGAGCAATCTTGAATAAAAAAACAAAAAAAATGATATAAATAGAATATATTGATTTTTGCATAACTTAAAAATTCCACCATCAACAGATGACATTTCTGGGTAAGTCAACTGTGCCTTCTGCGCAATTTTGGGGTTTCGGACCTTCCGGAGGAATGTTTTTTTCCAGTCGCTTTTGATAGTCCACAGTAGCATTTGGTGCTTATTTTTAAGAAAAACAAAAAAACGAAACTTACGTTGTTTACCGCCAAGAGATAACTCCGGAAGAATCTTTTGGGCCACCGGAGCTTCGTTATAAGGCGATCCGATCCGATCCGATCCAATCCGATCCGATCCAATCCGATGGTATTCCGTGGGAAATATGAACGATTTTTTTTTCTTTTTTTCATAATAGTTGAGACACGCGTGTTTGGTGAGTTTAGACACACTGCACTAAGGTTCACGAAAACTCAATTTAGGCATTAAATCATTCAACGTATCTTCCCGAAATATTTTTGAATCATTTATAGCGAATACGCATTTAACGCGGACACACGATTAGTCAAGTTACGAACCGCTACGATTATCGTTATCGGAACAGAATAATTCGGATGATTCGTTGTACGGTTTTTGATTATGCGGGGTGTTATCAAGCAGTACAAGGAAACATTGACGACGGCTCGGAAGCCGCATTCGAAGCGTCGGAGTGGAACTGTCGACCGGAAACTGCGTGACAAAGTCATCAAGGCCGTCAAGAGGAATCCCAATCTTTCAGACCGCGATTTGGCCAATAAGTTCCAGGCCGCTCACAGTACGGTGCGACGAATTCGTCTCCGGGAAGGAATAAGGTCATTCCGAGCCAGCAAACAGCCAAATCGGACGCTGAAGCAGAACAATGTGGCCAGAGTCCGTGCTCGAAAGCTGTACGACCAAGTGCTGACCAAGTTCGACGGATGTATTCTGATGGACGATGAGACCTACGTGAAGGCGGACTTTGGGCAAATCCCAGGTCAAAAATTTTATTTGGCGACGGCTTGGGGGGATGTACCTGCAAAATTTAAGGAGGGGGGGGGGGGTAGGGTCTAACACTTTCAAAAAATCGATTTTTTTATTTTTTTATTTTCTTATTGTAAAACATTTCAAGAATGTTGTGTCAAATTTTCGAGTCAATTGAAGCAAAACTGTAGAAATTATAGGCCTTTATCTCCTCCTATCTAATACTGCAAGAAAGCAAAAGCAGAAACTTCAAACGCGTTTTTCTCGAAAGCACATTTTTAAAGTCCGTGGACATCGTCATTTGAAAACTACTTATCCGATTCTTTTAAAATTTGGAACATATTTTCTACATATAAAATACCAGACCCCAACGTTTTTCTTTTTTGTTTTTTTTACTTTGGGGAGATTTTACAGGTGAAAAATGGCGGATTTTTTCGTGAAAAATCGTAGTTTTTACTTCAAACAGCCACAAAAATTTCATAAAATTTTTTTTAAGTTAAATAAAAACGTTGGGGTCTAGAAAAACATCTATTCAAAATATTTTGCTCCGATTTTTTGACTTCAGATGATTCTGTGCTGAGATGCAGTGTCCACCGCAAATCCTGTTTTCTAAAAGGCATCCTCGAAAGTGCTCCGTCACCGGCTCATTTTTCAATATTTTTTTACGAAAAAATTACTAAATGTTCTTTTAACAATGCTTTGTATAATAAAAATTTGAATACATTTGTTTGAACGATAGCTCTAGAAAAAAATCGTGAAAATGGTGTTTTTTTTTTATACCCGTTAGACCCTACCCCCCCCCCCCCCCCCCCCCCTTAAGTTCGTGTTTGCGGATAAATTCGCCCGCAAGTATATGATTTGGCAGGGGATATGCAGTTGTGGACAGAAAACCAAAGTCTTTCTCACTGACAAGACAATGACATCAGAAGTCTACAAAAAAGAGTGCCTACAGAAACGGATTCTGCCGTTTATTCGTGCCCTCGACCGTCCAGTAATGTTTTGGCCGGACCTCGCAAGCTGCCATTACAGCAAAACGGTTATGGAATGGTACGCAACGAACGGGGTCAGCGTAATACCGAAGGACCTCAACCCCCCAAACTGCCCCCAGTTCCGGCCGATAGAGAAATACTGGGCAATCACGAAGCGGAGGCTTAAGGCAAAGGGAAAACTTGTTAAGAACATGACTCAAATGAAGAACTGGTGGAATCAAATCGCCAAAACGGTGGACGAAAAGGGTGTGCGCCGCCTAATGTGCCGTATTACGGGAAAAGTACGAGAATTTCTTCGAAACAGCAATGCATATTTTTTATGCATGAATTATTATGAATTCGTTAATAAATGACTGAACTACACGCAATTGTTTGTGTTCCAATATTAAATGAAGCAGACTTTAAGTTAATGAAGCGATCGCCATTAACTTATCCTCTGACCAAGGCCGTCTCTTGCCTTGATCCGGCAGTTATCAGCAGCGATACCAAATTGGCCAAAAAACGATTTGAGAAGACTTTGACCATATTGACAGATACTGAACGCGTTAGTGGATCCTCGGCAGATTGAGCAGTACGGCAGTATTCCGGAGTGATTGCCAGAGGCGATAAATTTGATAATTATTACCGTAGCAAAGAAAGGCTGGATCATTTTTGGAGTGGAGTGTCCAGGCCAGAGCCAAGTGTCCAGAATTCTTCAACATCGTCAAAATGATCTGCTGTCTTTCACATGGCTACGCGAATGTTGAACGTGGTTGTTCAGTAAATTCCGAATGTCTCTTCGGAAATATGCGTGAAGAATCAGTGGTGGCTAAACGACAAATCCAAGGTGTGTATATATTCAGGAGGTGTTACCGAATATCGAATTCCCGATTCAGCCATTTTGGCTATGTAGGCTATGCAACTATGCGGAACTCATGAAGTTTGTTTACCAACAAACCACCGAAAAGCTGACCAAAGAATAAACAAACTCATTGAGAGCCCCGCTCACTCCTCGCCTACTTACTGTGAAAGTCGGAGAACCTAGTGTATCAAAAGACCTTGGACAAATCTATGATGCTGTGTTTTATGCTGGAGGGACAAAATCAGTCCAAATTTCCAACAAACTTATTCAGATAGTTTGAAATTCACATGCTCTGTATTTGGAAGACAAAGATCGCCGCATAAAGGAATCTCTTGAATCAGATCAAACAAAGCTGATGAAGCGTCATCAAGAAGCGGGAGCAAAACCGCTTGAGGTGAAACGGAGAAAAATTTTGGAAGACGCACAGAAGAAGGCTGATAGCTTGCAAGAGAAAATTGTTATGCTGAAATCATAAGAATTTCTACAAGTGGAACTGAACTGGCTGACTTATCTTAAACTGTTTAATATCGCAAATAATACTTCCATTAAATTTATCGTAATAAATTCCCAGACAACCATTTGGTGGGTATCGTTTACGACTACCCTGATTCTTTTTGGAATATACTATGACAATTTACATCATCATATAGATGATTAAGGTTGTAATATACGCCATTTTTCGTAACAATATGGAAAGTTTGGCGACTTATTTGGTCGTCTTTTGCGACTTGAGTGCAGGGCTCTCATTTTTCATCAGATGAATAAAAATAAGATTATTATTTTTTTTGTACTTTAAACCAATTGGTTTATTCATCCCCAAAAATAATAAAAATAAGATTATTTCAAATAAATTCGTTTTTTGCTGTCAAATTCAAGTTTATATCGTACAAATTTATTATTTGCCTAATTGCTGATTTTTTTCAACGTTCATGAAGTTATTGTTAGCACCTGGACTCGATCTCCTGACGATGCGATCTGCAGCTCATTCCTCGACGCCATTTGGAATATATAAATTCAAGAGGATTTGCTTCAAAGGCAATAAACCAAAATCGTAGAACACGTCATCGATGATCTCAAAATAGATCAGCATTTTGAAGCCTCCTTAAATACGGGTGTACACATCGATGTCGTATTATCATAAACGATTGTATTGAACTTATTTGTATTCTTTTACGATTGCCAGCAAATATGTTTTACGAAAATCATGCATGCGAATTAATTTGCATAGGTATACGATTGCATGTACATTATTACGATTCAATGCAATTATAAACGATTTTATAGCATATATCTCCAAGTGGCAAGCAAAGTTGTGAGCTTGTTTTCTTTCTGCTAAGATCTAACACCTGGTTCTTATGACAATATAAATCGTATTTCATGTTAAAAAAAATTTAATTTCGAATAATTTTATGCATAGCACGACAAAATCTGTCAAACATGGCTGATCATCGTCCCAGACAACCATTTGGTGGGTGTTTCGAATTTGCAACACAAATATACGTGTAAACATATCGTATATAATGCAGCAAAACCAGTATATACGTATTATTTTGGAGTCCATATAAGTACATTAGCACACAATTTCTTGATTTGGATTGTATTGTCGTAATAAAATCATGCAATGTATTCAAATACGATAAAGAATATGCATGGGCCGCACATTGTAGGTGCAGATCTACGAAAATGAATTTAAATTACATTATATACGATATAATCTGTAAAATAAAATACGACTTCTGTGGTATATCGGTCGTTTCACAGATTTTTTTGCGAATTGTCGTGGGCCCAGACAATTGCAGCATGTTCTGTTATGGATCGGACGAGTGCACAGTAGAGCGACTTCAAGCACAGCGGATCAGTAAATTCTCGTGCTATTTTTGAAATGAAACCAAGTTGTCGATTGGCTTTATTTATAACGGTTGTTCGATGGCTGTTGAACGTGAGCTGTGCATCAAGGGTAACACCTAGATCGTCAACTTCCAATACCCTTTTAAGATGCTGATGATCGATGCTATAGTCGTGTAGAATGGGTGATTTTTTTCGATGGAAGGTTATTACATAGCATTTAAGGATACTAACCGATAACTTATTCAGTCTACACCATTCACTAAACCGATCGAGCAGCGATTGGAGCTGGGCACAATCCTCGGTGCATTCTATTGGGACATATATTTTCAAATCATCAGCATATGCAATCTTAGTTCCATCATCCAAACTGATTATCAGATCGTTGAAAAACAATACAAACAGTAGAGGCCCAAGATTGCTTCCCTGAGGCACCCCAGACCGATTTATGAAAGGAAAGGATATGCTATCACCAAATTTAATTCTGATACACCGATCTGTGAGAAAGGATTCCAACCAAACAACCATGTTCTCATGAACACCAAGTTTAGATAGTTTGGCAAGCAATATTCTGTGATCAATCCTGTCAAATGCAGCCTTGATGTCGGTGTAAACAGCATCTTCTTGGTTTTTACACTCCATCTGGTTCAGGCAAAACGATTATTGGAAAAGGTTTGTACTCACCGATCTACCAGGCATAAACCCGTGCTGTTCAGCCGCGATATATTGGGATGAAGCTCGCAATATAGCGCCACGCACGATGATTTCGAAAAGTTTAGAACCTGCCGACAAACTGGTTATACCTCGATACTGCTTTTCGTCTCTTCGATCGCCATTTTTAAACACTGGAAACATAAACGAATTTTTCCATTTTTCAGGAAATTTACGGTGCTGAAAAGATCTGTTGTAGATTCGTGCTAGAGGCATTGAAAGAGCTTCGATGCAGCGGCAGTTAATTACAGCTGGAATTCCATCAGGTCCAGGAGCGAATGAGGTTTTCAATTTCCTCGCGGCGTGTACAATTAGCTCTTGGTTTATCACAAAAATGTTAAGATCGATAGCATCGACTGGGACATGATAATTGGCTTCGCTGCACTCAGTTTCGGAAGAAACATTTTAGTAACAAAACCCAAAACAAAAAGTGTTGTACCTGAGAACCTTCTCAAAATCAATAATTCATGAAAAATATTCATGAAAAATTTTCGAAACATTTCAGATTTGGGTTGATTTAAATTTAATTGAGGATAATAGATTTAAAACCTGTTTTGAAACCCTCTTTGGGTGTGGTAAAACGTCCAAGCTCGAGTGGAATTTACGAAGCAAAAATGTCGATGTCAAACATGGTCGATTTTAAGTTAATAATTTCAAGCGATTCTTTATATTTTAAGCTATATTGGTTGATTTTTTTTCAATTTTTAGGATTTCATTTAAGTACTCTAACGTTCAAAAGAAAACACAAATTTTCGAAAAATATGTACATAAAAATGGCCAAACATAACAATTTAAAAACGTGATTTGTCGAAACAAGCTTTTATGCACCTAAACCCCTGTGGCTCTAAGGGCCTCAAATGAGACTTTTGAAAAAAAAACTTTTGAAACAATTGACTATTAAAAAAAATATTTTGTATCTTAAAAAAATGATGTACCAATTCATTCTCTTGAACATTAAACTCCGCATTTCAATATGTAAGCTCGTAATTTTCACTTGTTTTTAGCTATTCCACTTTAAGATTATTTAAAAAAAAACCAAAGCAAACAGTAATCGAGCTTCATTGAATGAGACAAAAATAAATGTTAATAAAACACGTTTTTATGAAATAAATTGTGTCCTTAAAAATACGAATAATCGAGTCAACGGATAATCAAGTCCAACCTGTAGAATAAAATTTAAAAACAAAATTTAGATAATTTGAGTACCAAATAAGTATGAAAATTATTAAAAAATAGTAACTTTGGAGACCAAATTTCAAAAAAAGTAACTGGTGAGTGACCAACTTGAAAAAAGTGACAAAGTTACTAAAAAGTGACCAGCTTCTAGCCCTGTTTAGTATAAAAGATATTTATCACCTAAAATTATTCCATTAGTCGAATGGACATTAGAGTGCCCCAAATGACTCGACATTTGAAAAAGTTATGCGCTGCAGGCTTAAATTGGTCCTAGGCCTAGTACAAGGTTTCATGCCAAATTTTGGCCAGATCGGATCACGGGAAGGGGTCGCTCAACGAGCCTAAAGTTTGTATGGGATTTTGAGACATTTTGTTCGGGAGGAACATGAAAATCCAGTTGATCATGAATAATTTTGGTCTCCTTCGGCCGATTTCTTTTGATAACAGTTTTTCTTAAAGCCTAAACTATGACAAATATTTCATCCGAAGACTGCATTTCGGTTCGAGTTAAGATAAAAAAGTTATTAGACTTCAAAAATGGGGTAACTTTTTTCAGGGTGATATTCATCACTCTTAATGAGAGACACTGCTTCGAACGTTTTGACGCAGCATTTACAGTAATGAATATCACCCTGAAAAAAAGTTACCCCATTTTTGAAGTCTAATAACTTTTTTATCTTAACTTGAATTGAAATGCAGTCTTCGGATGGAATATTTGTCATAGTGTAGGCTTTAAGAAAACTTGTTTTCAAAAGAAATCGGCCGAAGGAGACCAAAGTTATTCACGAAAAACCGGATTTTCGTGATCCTCCCGAACAAAATGTCTCAAAATCCCATACAAACTTTAGGCTCGTCGAGCGACCCCTTCCCGTGATCCGATCTGGCCCAAATTTGGCATGAGACCTTGTACAAGGCCTAGGATCAATTTAAGCCTGCAGCGCATAACATTTCACAAGTTTGAAATTTCTCATACAAATTTGGGGCAGTCTAATGGACATGCATTAAATTTCATATTACTTTCACAAATTGTTCGGGCTTGGCCGATGGGGGGTTCGGATTTCGGGGTATTTCTTCCCGTCTCAGTCGACGGCATCCACCAGCAGCAGGAATGAAAGGTGAGTTGCGCTGCCTTCACTTAGCATCAACAGCTGATCACCCGCTTGGGGGGAGATTTTGTTTGCACTTTTTGGGGTTGATTGTACGAAGTACCACTGTGCAATTAGATTGCCACCACTTACAGATCGCATTTTTGGATATACTTTAGTAAAGGTAATTAGTCGCTTGGATGGACTTTTAACTACACTTTATTGGGAACGAAGTAAAATCCGTGCGTTCAATTCAACGTTATATTCTATTCTAAACTAACTAAAATGGCTTACATACTATTGTGTGAACTCTCTCTGCGATGTTCGCTATGTTGCGAGAGAGAGTTGATCTTATGCTAAGGTACGATCACAAATAATGGTGTTTACGAGCAAATGGATTGAAGTGTCAAGTGAACATAGATTAAGACACATATTTAAACAACACGAACATTATTGTTGACCGGTGCAGTACCGATCACAAATCTTGATGAAATTTCGTCAAATTTCGACAGACAGTTTGATTATAGTTGAGGAACAAAACAGACCAATAAAATTGGGAATCAAGTGCTTGTGCCACACAGAGGTCAATCTGAGAAGTTTTTCCACAAATCTTCATGACTTTACTTCGAAAATTAACAATTGTGTAACGAATGACATACTTCTGCCCTGCCCACCGTAAATCAACTAGGACTCATTGTTTTGAATGTAGATTGCAAATTAAATCAATGTACACCTAGGTCTTTTTTTACACTGATATACGTACCGCGTAAAAAAAAACCGTGTAAAAAAAAACCGTGTTAATTCCCGAAAACCGTGTAAAAAAAAACCGTGCTAATTCCCGAAAACCGTGTAAAAAAAAAACCGTGCTAATTGCGGAAAACCGTGTAAAAAAAGAACTTCAAATTTATGCAGCTTTGAAACTTGAAACAATGAGACATGTAACTAGACACTTTAGACCTTAGACATGACACCTGAGACATGAGATTTGAGACCAGAAACTTGAGACTTTATACTTAAGACATGAAACCTGAGATCTGAGACTTGCGAACTGGTACCTTAGACTTGAGACCTGACAATTGAGATCTGAGACCTGAGACCTGAGACCTGAGACCTAAAACCTGAGACTTGATACCTGAGACCTGAGACCTGAGACCTGAGACCTGAGACCTGAGACATGAGACCTGAGACATAAGACATTAGACCTGAGACCTGAGACACAAAACATGAGACCTTAGACATTAGACATGAGACCTGAGACCTGAGACATGAGACCTGAGACACGAGGCATGAGACATGAGACATAAGACATGAGCCATGAGACATGAGACATTAGACATTAGACATTAGACATGAGACATTGTACATTAGACATTACACATGAGACATGAGACTTGAGACATGAGATATGAGACTCGAAACTTGAGACTTGAGACCTGAGGCATGAGGCAAGAGACATGAGACATGAGCCATTAGACATTAGACATTAGACATTAGACATTAGACATTAGACATTAGACATGAGACATGAGACATGAGACATGAGACATGAGACATTGGACATGAGACATTGGACATGAGACTTGAGACTTGAGACCTGAGACATTAGACATTAGATATTAGACATTAGACATTAGACATTAAACATGAAACATGAGACATTAGACCTAAAACATTAGACATGAGACTTGAGACTAGAGACATGAGACATTAGACATGAGACATGAGACATGAGACATGAGACATGAGACATTAGACATGAGACATTAGATATGAGACATGAGACCTGAGACCTGAGACCTGAGACATGAGACCTGAGACATAAGACCTGCGACCTGAGACATGGGACATTAGACATTAGACATGAGACATGAGACCTGAGACATGAGACATGAGACATGAGACATGAGACATTAGACATTAGACCTGCGACCTGAGACCTGAGACCTGAGACATGAGACATGAGACCTGAGACATTAGACATGAGACATAAGACCTGAGACTTGAGACCTGAGACATGAGACATGAGACATTAGACATTAGACTTGAGACATGAGACATTAGACCTGAGACCTGAGACATGAGACATGAGACATTAGACATGAGACATGGGACATGAGACCAGAGACATGAGACATGAGACCTGAGACATTAGACATGAGACATGAGACCTGAGACCAGAGACATGAGACCTGAGACATTAGACCTGAGACATTAGACATGAGACATTAGACCTGAGACTTGAGACATGAAACATGAGACATGAGACATGAGACATGAGACATGAGACATGAGACATGAGACATGAGACATGAGACATGAGACCTGAGACATGAGACCTGAGACCGGAGACTTGAGACCTGAGACCCATGCCTCATGTCTCATGTCTCATGTCTCATGTCTAATGTCTAATGTCTCATGTCTCAAGTCTCAAGTCTCATGTCTAATGTCTCAGGTCTAATGTCTCATGTCTCATGTTTAATATCTAATGTCTAATGTCTCATGTCTAATGTCTTATGTCTAATGTCTAATGTCTAATGTCTAATGTCTAATGTCTAATGTCTAATGTCTAATGTCTAATGTCTAATGTCTAATGTCTAATGTCTAATGTCTAATGTCTAATGTCTAATGTCTAATGTCTAATGTCTAATGTCTAATGTCTAATGTCTAATGTCTAATGTCTAATGTCTCAGGTCTCAAGTCTCAAGTTTCAAGCCTCAAGTCTCATGTCCAATGTCTCATGTCTCATGTCTCATGTCTAATGTCTAATGTCTAATGTCTAATGTCTAATGGCTCATGTCTCATGTCTCAGGTCTCAAGTCTCAGGTCTCAGGTCTCATGTCTCATGTCTCATGTCTCATGTCTCATGTCTCATGTCTCATGTCTCATGTCTCATGTCTCATGTCTCATGTCTCATGTCTCATGTCTCATGTCTCAGGTCTAATGTCTCATGTCTAATGTCTCAGGTCTAATGTCTCATGTCTCAAGTCTAATGTCTAATGTCTCATGTCTCAGGTCTCATGTCTAAGGTCTCATGTCTCATGTCTCATGTCTCATGTCTCATGTCTCATGTCTCATGTCTCATGTCTCATGTCTTATGTCTCATGTCTCATGTCTCATGTCTCATGTCTCATGTCTCAGGTCTAATGTCTCATGTCTAATGTCTCAGGTCTAATGTCTCATGTCTCAAGTCTAATGTCTAATGTCTCATGTCTCAGGTCTCATGTCTCAGGTCTCATGTCTCAGGTCTCATGTCTCAGGTCTCAAGTCTCAGGTCTCAAGTCTCAGGTCTCAGGTCTCAGGTCTAATGTCTCATGTCTCAGGTCTCAGGTCTCAGGTCTCAGGTCTCAGGTTTCATGTCTCATGTCTAATGTCTCAGGTCTAATGTCTCAGGTCTTATGTCTCATGTCTCAAGTCGAATGTCTAATGTCTCATGTCTCAGGTCTCATGTCTCTGGTCTCATGTCTCAGGTCTCATGTCTCAGGTCTCAGGTCTCAGGTCTCAAGTCTCAGGTCTCAGGTCTCAGGTCTCAGGTCTAATGTCTCAGGTCTCATGTCTCTGGTCTCAGGTCTCATATCTCATGTCTAATGTCTCAGGTCTCATATCTCATGTCTCTGGTCTAATGTCCCATGTCTCATGTCTAATGTCTCATGTCTCATGTCTCAGGTCTCAGGTCTAATGTTTCATGTCTAATGTCTCAGGTCTAATGTCTCAGGTCTAATGTCTCATGTCTCAAGTCTTATGTCTAATGTCTCATGTCTCAGGTCTCATGTCTCAGGTCTCATGTCTCAGGTCTCAGGTCTCATGTCTCAGGTCTCAGGTCTCAGGTCTCAGGTCTCAGGTCTCAAGTCTCAGGTCTCAGGTCTCAGGTCTCATGTCTCAGGTCTCAGGTCTCAGGTTTCATGTCTCATGTCTCATGTCTCATGTCTAAAGTCTCATATCTCAGGTCTAAAGTCTCATGTCTCGTGTCTCGTGTCTCGTGTCTGAGGTCTCAGGTCTCATATTTCAGGTCTCATATTTCAGGTCTCATGTCTCAGGTCTGATGTCTCAAGCCTCAGGTCTCAGGTCTCAGGTCTCATGTCTCAGGTCTAATGTCTTATGTCTCGTGTCTGAGATCTCAGGTCTCATATTTCAGGTCTCAAGTCTCAGGTCTAATGTCTCAGGTCTCAGGTCTCAGGTCTCAGGTCTCAGGTCTCAGGTCTCAGGTCTCAGGTCTCAGGTCTCAAGTCTCATGTCTCAGGTCTCAGGGGTCTCATGTTTTACGTTCTTAGTCTCAGAGCTAAGATTTTCCTAACTTCAAAAAGATTCTAAGTGTTTTCCTTTGAAAAGGACTTAGAATATTTTCTCTCAAAAACCGTGTTAATTCGCGAAAACCGTGTAAAAAAAACCGTGTTAATTCCCGAAAACCGTGTAAAAAAAGCCGTGTAAAAAAAAACCGTGTAAAAAAAAACCGTGTAAAAAAAACCTTGGTGTATTATCTTGTTTGAGTTATAGAGTTGTGAATTTTACCAGTAATTTTGACTGGTCACGGTCCGAGTGTCCATGGTGAAATTTATTGTGCGTTTAAAAAAAGCTAGTGAATTTAAAAAATACACAGGTTAGTACAGATTCGAAATTCATGAAAAGTCGTATTATTTGCAAATTTTTAAAACGAAATATTTTTATAAGATATCCAACAAAGAAAGTGGCAAACCAGTCATTTTGACTGGTGCGGTCTTCCTTGTGTTAAAAAAGTGGATCAAAGAAAAGAATCGTTTCTCAGTTGCATTACTGTAAAACAAATAATTGAGTAAGGTTTCAAACTGATACATCGAAACATCATTTCTGTCAAGTATGTGATGAAAATGCTTCTTAAAATCCATCTATAATTTCCAAATCTTGAAATGTTCTGTTCCATGAGAACATAACATTCACCGATAAAGCCGTAAAAATTAATTTCAAACAAAATTCATGGTTATAAATCTAAATAAATAAAATTGAAAATTTGGTTATTAAACAATCAGAAGCATTGTTTCAGGAAAACATTGCATTCAAGTTTGAGCCCAAAAGTGATTCTTCCAGCTTCAACTAATAAAAAGAGAATTAAATATTCTTTAGATGAATCCGGATAAGATATTATTGAACCAACTCAGGCCATAGCACGATACTTTACTCAAAATATTATTGTTTTTTTTTTAAAGACAGAAATAAGACAAAAACGCGGTTGAAAGGAACTTATCTGGCATAGACACCAGTACGTAATTCTTTTCAAGCTAATCGAATTAATCAATTGAAGACGATTTTTTCTATGAAATCCGCATTCCTATCACCAGGATGTCCTATTTTGCGATAACTTTCGTTGAACAACAGACCTGCTTGCGGGTGTTTTTTTTCTATTGATTACCAAGGTTTATCTTTTGTTTTGTCTTAAATCGACGGCGGCGCTGATGACCGATTTTTATGATGGCTTGTTAGACGCAAGATTAGGCGAATCGCTGAATTTGTAGAAAGTGCTAAAAAAAACCTCTAAAAATTGTCCTCGCTGATAATCAGCTTTACTTATCCGGTTCGACTCCTGATCCAGTTCAGTTTGGTTGGAGAATGAATAAACTGAGTTTAAGAATAAGATGCAATCATCAAGAACTCAAACAAAATAAAATAAAATATACATTTCTTTTTAAATAAAATTTCTCTAAAAAATGTTGTGTCTTTGTTCCTTAAACTGTGTGAATATTCTTTAATAATAGTCAGGGCAATATGTGAACAATGTCATACTACATTTTTCTTTTCAAACATACCATGTCTTCAAAAAATATTGTTGCTACCCATCAGATCCAGATTTCTCGATTAAATCTTCTGGAGCAACGATGGCAACAGACGGGGGTCCTTCTGAAGCAGCTTCTTCATCTCGATGAAGATCGGATGTTCCTGCAGGCGGGCCAGCCGCTTCTCGGACGATGGAATGTAACGCCTCGCTATGTTACCATCCGATTCGATGACTTTCTGCTGCTTCTATATAGCTCTTGAAAGAAAAAAAGTGTTGAATAAGCATAAATTTGTCATAAGTAATGCAAAATTAATGTTACTCACCGCTACCGACAAAGCTGGCACCGTCGTTTATAGGTCCAACCTCTTCCAGCTTTGCTTGCCAGCCCGGAGCTCTGCCGGAAGATTTTGTTTCGATTCTTTGAATTATATTTGCAAAAATCAAGGCGAAATCTTTGTTTAAGCAATATCTTGATGATTGGCAAAACTTCGAGTTTTACAAATAATCAGAGCACCTGGCATCCCAGCCAGCCAGCAGCCAGCTGTCAAATTTCGGCTGCGTTTCGCAGTTTCGCCCCCTCCTCTGCATCCAACCCTCGTCTACTTTTTGCCAAAGTGAGACCACCATATCTAGATGTCATCATTGTCGAAACCGACGGTTCCGCAACACCGCCATTCGATTTCCTTAACACATTTTCTTCCGAAAATCGTACAACACCCGTTATCTCGTACAATATTGTTCAAACTGAAGACGGAGCCGAAAGAGAGAATCCTTCTCACGACTCACGACTTTTACCTAGGTTCACATGCTTTCTATTTTTCTCTCCTTTCTTCGAAGCTGTATTTCTATTTCTCTCCTTCTTAGAGTATCAGCAGCGGTCAGGTGTCAAAGCTATAATAACACTCCATTTTGACACTTCGACGGCGCACCGCAAGGTTTCAAACCAGGTGTTATCTTGCTCCTGGGTGTTAAAAAAGCGAGCCAGGAGTCAAATATGAATACCGACCAGCTCCTGATTTGACAGGTGCTAAAGTGTCTGGGGAAAATTTACAAAAGAAAATAGCAACAAACAACAATAACAGCTATCGATGCGTCACCAGTGGCAATAATGGGAACCAGTTTAGCACTTACCAGTGCGCAAATGAGCTGCCAAAGCTAAAATAAGACCGAAAATGTGTCCCGGGTTAACACCTGAGATAGCACTTACCGGTACTGATGCTCTTAACGAATAATTCTCGTCAGACGCTCGTAAGAGCACCTGCAACGGTTCAGGCGTAAATATTGGTTTTAAGTATACCAGTTTTAGCAAAATTTGAAATTTTAGAATCGGCTAAAACACCCACTCCCCACCGGTGTAGGAGCAAATTTAAAACGGAAACACTTTCATTGCAGACACTCAATAATTGAGAAGGAAAAACCCATTTTATTAGAAAAATTGCATAAGTTTTGAGTTTCACGGTTAATTGTCTTAAAATTAATTCTACGAATATTCTTTTTGACAGAACAATGATTTCAACTATTCTACCAGGATTTCATTAATATAAAAGCAAAAATGACTACACAACGAGGAAAAAAGGTCAATTGAAACAATTCTTCAATTTATGCAATCAAATTTCTTTGAATCAATGGAATAAAATTTTGTTAAAATGAAATGAAATAGCAATTTTTTTTTCAAGTTATTGCTGGCATTAATACAGAAACGAGAAATGTTTATCCCAAAGTCAAAGGAAATTTTCCTTTGATTTGTCGAAATTTTTGTTTGACAAAAACTTGTTTCACTATTTGCAAATTTATGTATGGATACAGAAAAATATGCTGATATTGACGAAAACTCCGAGCAATACATATATACGAAGCTAAACTGCCCCTACTTTCATAACAGTCCCATATGGAAAAACAAGCAAGCGAGAAAATCAGCTTTTTCTGTTTTGAATATATTTTGAAATTCTGACCACAACTTTCAGCATAAACGAAAAACATTAGATGGAATGTGTTCTAGGTTGTCATAATAAATCGTAACACCTGAAATTTTCAAAATTGGGTCATTGGTAAGGTCGGGAGCACCATTTTTTTCGTTATGGGACTGTTATGCGAGCATATTTCAAACCTTTTTGAAATCTACTCGCATAACAGTCCCATACAGAATATGTTTTTTTCACCAAGCTTCTTCCTAAGACTTAAATTTGATCATTTTTGAACCTTTCAATACAATTTTCATTAAAAGATACTTTTGGAAAAATATCGTGAATTCCGCATTGTAAGTTGAATCTTTTTACGATTTTTGATTACATCTGATAGTTTTTCGCTTAGGAAGACATTCCTTCCTTCTAACTGACCTGGCTTCGAAAACTAGGGTGTATAACTCGACATCGAGTGAGTGAAATCTTTTTTAAATTATTCAAAGCAATAAATCAAAGACTATTTCGCCGAAAGAAGCATTGAAAAGTAACCAAATTCGTGGTATTTCACATATGGGACTGTTATGCGGGTATATTCCGTATGGGACAGTCACAAGTTAATATTTTTTCGAAATTTCTAGAACAAAATCTCTTTTTTTATTGTTTTATATTGAAGCCCTATGTTCAAAATGGCGAACTGTCAGGTTAGATGAAAATTGACGAAAATGCATATGGGCCTGTTATGCGAGTAGGGGCAGTAAAAATCTCTCAATATCTCAAATAATACAGAAATTATAGAACAAACAATAAACATTTATTTTACCTCATCGAAAAAGTATTGAAATTTTCTTTTCGTATATTTTTTTTTAATTTTAGAACGCTGGCTGGATTCACTAATTCGTCGAGCCCTAATGAAAAGCTTCTTATTTATTTATAAAATCGAGAATAATGTGACATCTATTATTTATACTTGATATGGTTTTTATTAACATCTATTCTCAATTTATGTTACGTATAGGGTGGTTGAAGCGAAAAAAAAAACATTCAAATAATATCTCAAAAAGAAATTATTATCACACCCAATGCTACCCAAACATGTGTGAAAGAAATCATTGTTAGCTAAAATTTTCTCACCGTGAACTAAATCGGTCTGTCGTATATTTTGAAATCCTGTTCCAAATTTGCATGAATTTGGAACAAAGGCGTATAACTGTTGGGAATTTTGAAATCGATAACTGTGCTAAAACAGCAATTTACGCCACCGGTGCCAGCCGAAATGTTTTAGCGTGGTCGAAAACCGTGTTTTGCATCTACCGTTGGGACAGCCCTAAGAGATGAATTCTAGCGTAACATTTAAAAAGGGCGAAACTAGCAGTTAGCTCGAAACGAGAAAAACGCGTTTGAAAATTCGGAACACCTATTCAAATCCTATTTATAAAATCGACCACTTTTTGTTCAACAAAATCAAAAAATGTGCATTATATTCACTTATTGTTCGATGGTTATCAAGAACTTTAACTTTTTTCACGTAATTTCAGAGAATTTCCGAGTTTCGCCCTATAATTGTTTTCGATTTCAGTTACGCCTGCAAGTTTCGCCCAATTGATCGGCCGTTTTTGTTTTGGTTTTGAAGTTACGCCCATTCATCCTACACGCAAAAACTAATTAGGCCGTTTTGTCACACACGGTCAACTCAGTTACGCCTTTTGGCTCTACGTGAATAGAAAAATTCACTCCATTTTGAATAGGCGTAACTTCACGCTCCAACGAAAATGCATCAACAGGAAGTTTCGCCCAATTGAATTTTATCAATTTTTTGAAAGTTTTAAGTAATTTTAAGATGAAACCGCGTTTGATAGGTAAAGTGCAACCACGTGCATCCGGAATGACCGTTAACTCGATTTGTTTACATTTGGCAGTTTCGCCCTTTTGAAATGTTACGCTAGAATTCTAATGTTTCGTTATTCTTTCGCACTGATATAAATCATCAGATAGATTCTTATGTACATAGAAGGTTTCATTTTCTACTTAATATGATTATTTATTACTTCTATTCACTACAATCATGACTTAAACGAACACGGTAGAAGTAATTTCCAAACAAAACTAATTGTCAAAATACTGCCAAAGGCTACTAATAGCCAAGGTGTGTATATATTCAGGAGGTGTTACCGAATATCGAATTCCCGATTCAGCCATTTTGGCTATGTAGCACGCAGAAAAATATATTGTATAAATAATTAAATTTGGGTCGAAAATAATAAAAATTTTGGTTGGGAAAAAGCACAAATATATTTTGAATCTTTTTTATAAAATATATCGATTTCATTTAATCTTATCGTTTTCTGAAATGAATTTGCGGCTTTATCGGTGAGGGTTAAAGAGTTGAAATGAAAGACGGATAGATCGTTTTCGTCAAAATAATATTCGCCCTTTTTAAAAATAAACCTATTTTATTGTCGAATTAGATCATATTTTGGGTGAAAATTAAAGAGCGTGTACCATTCAAAATAATAAAATTCCTCTGGGTTCAATATTACAAAAAAAAAATTGTTTTGATAAAATCCATTTTTATTTTCAATTTAAAGTAAAAAAGTACTGCGTTTTCAATATCGTTATTATGAAATTATTTATTTATAACTATTTCTTCTTCTTCTTCTTCTTCTTACATCAACATGGCCAAAACATGTAGGCATCCTGGAAAATGAAAAACTTGCGTCTTTCATTTTTCTTTTCAGCGTATTATCTGTTACATATTCCTATGCATTGCAGATATTACTACGGCCAGGCCAACCATGTGATGAAAACCGCAAAAGATACAGGATACAGGGGCGGAATGAAGCGTGGAGATCCCTACCAAACGCTACATATAATATTTTGAATATGGAAATACCTAAATATGAATTTATGTCATTTGGAAAAGTATATATGGAACATTGATCCATTAAATGCTGTTGATGAATTAGGAAATTGCGATACTTACCAACATTATACTCGCCGTAATAATAATTAGAATATAAAATATTACCTTTGGGTTTCTGTAGATCAGCTATTTTGCCTTCGTATCTTTCCGTCCACGCTCTTAATTCGGCCGTTCACATGCATCATGTTACGAATCGGTACTTTTTCTGTTTTCCTTCTATTCAGGCATTGATCTTGATTTCTTTGTTCTTAGTATTATTATTTCAAACATTTCGATACGATTTCGATGCTTTAATTTTTGTTACATTTTTATCAAAGTAGTCGAGCGCCACGAAAACATAAACAAAACAACATCGTTGCCTTAAGAAAACCTTCACTAGCAATTAACAACAATTTGTCCTTCCTCGCACTTGACTGAGGTCCGCTAGTCGCCTCACAACATTTTTTCTTTTATTTACTGGTATGAATCAACATGCATTTGAAGAGCCACATTTTTCAATCACAAATTTGGCCAAACTAAAGAGTCCCCAAAAAAAACACAAAAATAAACTTTCCCGAACGACGGGTCGCTATTAGGAAACCCATTTCTTCGCAGTTTTCACCGTTTAAACATCCGCCGATAAGAAAGTTGGATTCTTCTTGTTACACTTGAAATTCATAGTATAGCACCATAAATCACCAGAACAGTTCCATTTTCACTCAAATTTATGGATTTTTTAAATCGCAATTTCGCAGCTAAGGAAAAACGCGTGTTGCATTTTCAACCGACGCCTACTCTCCGAAATTATTTATTTATAACTATTTAATAATATTTATTCACAATTTAAATGACACAAATCACAATATGCATTTACTTAATTCGAGAATCATGTTGCTGCTTCCAGAAGAAATTTTGCCCGGAAAATATTCGTTATCCGTCTGCTACGGGTCCCGCAGCGATGGTTCCAGAGCTCGTTGGGAGTGCTGCAACAAAATAGAAATGTGTAAGCCAAGCTGGAAGATGATTTTTATTACTTATTATCTTGATAATGGGGTCAGATTGAAGAATATCATGACTAACTTTGCGTTTGGGGTGGATCTCCCGCCCAACCGTGAACTTTTCAAAGGTCTTTCAACGGAGGTTAGGAACACCGGCTCCATCGGCTGAGCACCAATCTGGCAGAAGTAGTTCCGGTGACCAAAATTTTCGTTCTTTATTCTGCAAAGAAATAATGAAACTTTCAGATGCTGCGGTAACCAATATGCTGCGACTTACGTTTTCCAGGGACAGAAGATTCGATGTTTCGAAGCACTTCTTCTTCTTCTTCGTTCTGTGTGCCAGCTGACTTAACGTCAAGTCTCTGGCGGGGATGGCACAGGTTTCGAAGCACAAATTCGTAATCTCACAATTTGTATTGTTTGATCCCGTTTCAGCTAGCTTATTTTTCTTCTTTGTTTATTTTTGTTTCCTTTTTGACGTCTGTTAAAAACACGGTTATTTGAATAACCTTGATTTTATTTTATAATAAACCCAACTTGAAATTTGAAAACTACAATAATTTTTTTACTAAAATAATACTGGCCCTCTCCAATACACGTTGGCTGGGTTTGTCAGTTTGGGTAATATTAACAAAGTATTGAATATCGTTTCGAATCGAAATTTATATAAAAAATATTCGCTTAATGTGCATTCATACACCAAAATTAAACAACAAAACGTTTTGTAGAATCGACTCCCCTTTCTGGGCCTTATTCTGCGAGGCGAATGAAGTGACTCGTAGTCACATTAGTCGTAGTCACGTGACGCTAGTCGGGGTATTCCGAGAGGCGACACACTCACGGTGACTAGTTCATTGCCTCGGTGGCTTGATGTTCATTTTGACGTTCCAGAGGCAATGAACCAGTTTCATCGGGTTCACCATGCGAACTGTCAAACATGTAAGGAACATTCAAAGCAGGTAGTGTGATATTCAATTCCTTGGATGACGTCACATTCATGAAGAATTTGAATATAACAAATGCATGAAAAAAAATCAAACCAATCTTTTTCGAGTATGCCCGTAAATCCCTTAGCGGAATTGAAATTGTCTTCCGCTCTAGTCCATGATGAGAATTGAGATTTTCATTTTTGTGCGTGATAAATTTTCAGATTTAGATTAAAAAAATAAGAATTAAAAAGTAAAATAGCTATAGAGAATTCCAAATTCAAAGATCCAATTCAGATTGAAAACTGAAATGTCATTCTATATTATCGATTGTCAGGTTAATGTTAATGTTTATTTCTATATTAAGAAAAGGAATTTTTTTTAAGGATTCACTTCTTTTAAAGACTGAATTTCATTTTTTATTTAATTGTTTGTTTGAAATTTAAACTTTTAATCAGAAATATGTTTTTATGAAAGTTTTTTGTATTTGGAATTAGTTCTCTGTGGAATTAGCATGACGTTTAATCGAAAAATTCAAGATTAAACGTCATGCTGATTCCACAGAGAACTAATTCCAAATACAAAAAACCTTCATAAAAACATATTTCAGATTAAAAGTTTAAATTTCAAACAAACAATTAAATAAAAAATGAAATTCAGTCTTAAAAAAATCCTTTTCTTAATATAGAAATAAACATATGCAATTGTTCTGTCTCAATAACTTGAACAAATGACGTCACTTTTATGAAGCATAGACAAATTAAGAATAATTTAGAATAAATTACATAGGTTCAAGTAAAGCAGCGATTTTTCAATTACTGGTAGGATATTGATTTTTTAGCATCAGGAGCGTTGTTATTCGCGATTTTAGCTTCTGTAGCGAATGTTTCACGGAAACTCAGAATCAATCAGCCTTTCGAATTTCGTGCTTTTAATTCAGATTCACGAGCAAAAAATAATTAAAGCTTTAATTAATAATTTCTCAATAATGATTCAGATACAAACTGCGAATAAAAGCTCATAATTTCAAGGGATTTAAGAATAATATTCAAAGATCGTTTCCAAACTTCAATTTCAAAGTTCTGAGTTCCGATTCAAAAATAATTTCGTATTTTAGTTTTGAAATCATTAAGTCTAGTCCACACTTGGCAACTTGAACTGCGATTTCGGTTGACGAGACTTGTTTATGTTTACAATTTGGTTGCTGTAAGTCTCCCATATTTGTCGGGAGACTTTAGACATGCATCTCTTCGTATAGTTCAAAATGTAAACATAAACGAGTCTCAGTAACCGAATTTGCAATTCAAATTGCCAAGTGTGGGCGAGGATTTTAGACAGTTTAGATACACGATTCAGCTGAAATTTACAAATTTCAAATTCAAATTTTCGATTTGATAGGTTAACCACACCTCAAAAGTTAAATCTCCTATTTGATTTTTACAATTAAATATACTTTCACCGAATTGTCAAAATTATGAATATGCAGAAAAGTTAATCAATTGCTGATTTTCGTTAAGTTTTATATTAAACAAACAACAACAATAAACATACGTATTCAACAGAATGTAATACCTTAGCATTTAAGTTTTTTTTGTGCTTGACAGTTCATTGAAATTCATTTGAAATGACTTTCACCTAATGTAAATGCGTATTCAGGTGATTCAGATCACTTCGAGGTAACGCAAAGCGTTTTTCTGTTGATCGAAAATTTTGAGCAAAAAAACGTGGCCCTCAGTATGTAAATTTATTTCTTTGTATTTGCGTATAACTTAAGCTGTAGTACAGGCACTCCTGGACATAAAAAATATCAATTTGATGACAGATTAAATTAGGTCAAAATTTTGCATAGTTTATTGCGTCACCTATGTTTGTACTTTTTTAATCCTGACGCATCGAAATGAACCATAATGATAAAAATTCATCGTGCGAGCTGTCAACAAAACAAAAATTAATCTGGAATCGCGGAAAAATTTGGAATACTTTCAAGGTAGACGATTTTTAACTCTTATTAGCAAAAAAATTGCCTTGCTTACTTTTGAATCATTGTTTTTCTATAGAAACGTGACCAAAATATCATTGGAGAAACATAAGTAACTCAAAATTCGTCTGAACGTTCTTCAAGGTTGCCTGGATTTGAGCTGCTGATGGTGTCTTCCGAGTGCTTTGAGAAGTACAGCAACTCGATGCTGGAAGGAACGATTAGCCTAGATGATGTCGCCAAATTGTCGACGAGCTGGGACCGGAAATTTCTGCTCCGACGAAAATTTTGGGTTGGTCTAAATGTCGACGCTGATTAATCGAAATTTTTTGTCTTCGATGAAGGATTCTCGATAGAGAAAAGGCCCAAATATGCATTTTAAATACATCCATATACATACATCAGTTTGAAAATAAATTGTAATCAAATTGTGAAACTGTGAAATTATCATATACGAAATCACAATTCTATTCGAATTCGGAGAAAGATCTTGCAAGGACCCTAAAATTATCTATAAAACTTACAGGATAGAATAAAGCGTCCAAATTGAAGTATATTTAAATAAAATAATTGAATGGTTTAAAGTGTTCAATAAATTCAAAATAGTTTTTCTCAATCGAAACCTTTTGTTTTTTTAAGTTGCTTTGAAAGATACAAACTTTGATGATCATTTAACCGGATTTCTAAAAAAATATGCCTTGATTGTATTTTAATTAACATTTTTAATCTTATAATTTAAAGCTTCTGTAAAAAGTTTTCTTTAAATTTTATCATATCTAGAAAGTCTCAATTTGTTTTTCCATATAGGTGCTGACTTCAAAAGTGACTTGCCACCGACTTGAGTCACGCTATTCGAGAATTTGATTTATAAAAATCACATATACAAAAATCAATACACGATTATTAATGGAATTATTTATGAACTGATTAAAAAGATTCAAAACTGGCTTCTGGAATAAAAACTTTTAATTTAATATTGATTTTTTGTATATGTTTCATCCAAGTCACTTACGAAATAGGTAACGACTCTAAAAGTCACTTGCCACCGACTCGAGTCACGCCATTCGCCTCTGAGAATACGGTGACAGTTAAAAAAAGTTCATTCAAGTCACCTAAAGTTCATTGAAGTCACGGCATTCGCCTGCTAGAATACGGTGACTCTAAAAAACCAAGTCACTTCACGTCACTCGCCTCGCAGAATAAGCCCCTCTTTTTCTGCGTGAGGCTATGCAACTATGCGGAACTCATGAAGTTTGTTTACTAACAAACCACAGAAAAGCTGAGCAAAAAATAAACAAACTCATTGAGAGCCCCGCTCACTCCTCGCCTACTTACTGTGAAAGTCGGAGAACCTCGTGTATCTAAGAACCTTGCTAATAGCAACAAATACATATATTCTAAAGTTTTAGTACATCTTCGCTGGAAAATCTTTATTCATATCGAACTAAGTAAATGCTTTCAACTTTTGCTTTGCTCGATTTTAAGTTTTTGCTAAGCTATCGTAGCAATTGCTAAACCTCATTCATACCACTAATTGTGTTTTGAAGTAGCATAAAAACTAGTTTTTCAACAAATATTTTGTTCTTCGCCAATCAATTGCCAAATTACTTATGTAAATTTAATCAAAATTTTGATCAAGACTAATATTTCATCTAAAGACTGCAACACGATGGGATTTAAAACAAAAAAGCTATTGCGGTTCAAAAATTGTATTTTGTCTGCAAATTGCTATATTGAACGCAATGAATAAAATGTACTCATTACATGTTAAACGACAATTTGCGGCAAAAATACAATCTTTGAACCGCAATAATTTCTTTGTTTGTTTGTTCGTGTTCCAGTTTTCAGGTAAATTGTTAGTCTTCATTTGAATTTAATGAAATCAACATAAAGGAGCAATTGATTTGTTAAGACTTAAGACAAAATATTCGATGAAAACCTCATTTTTTAAAACGTATTGCTTATAAGAGCTGCATTTGTTTGGTGATATTTCGTAAAAAAATCTTCAGACAAATTTCATTGAAACTTCGCCAGAAGTTATTTGTTTTATTTTAATATGCATAAACTCTTACCGAAGAAATTATTTGGGAATGGATTCAGTAAGGTAGTTACCATTTACTGCAGCTCTAAACAAAGCTGAGTTTCATCCTTCAAGTTTTGAATTTCCATGCGGCGCATTGACATCTGCTGGTTCATACAGCTGGTGTACGATGGAATTTTGGCGTTCAAATCATCCTCAAACTCACGAATAGTTTGATCGAATTCCGGGACAGATTCATCTACGTTCAGTTGCAAATTGGCAATGGCGTCCAGAACTGATTGCGGATTGTTGATGATGTTGCGTCTCTCGAATACCTCGAACAGGCTATACTTGTTGATGTTACTCTCGTCTGTTTGGAACTGACCGTAGATGGTGGCAACGATACCGGAAATGCTGTTGTCTAGAGCCTTGATACAATTGGAGAAGTCAATTCCGATCCATCCCATGATACCCTCAAGCTTGGGCACGTTGTTCTCCCAGCACCAGCTGTCCAAGGCTTTGCCGTACTCCATGACTTCCGATTCCTCCTTAATGATTTGTTGCAACAGATCCGTTTTGGTGGCGAACACATTGTGGTAGAAGTTGTTTAAAGCATTCGACGCCTTCTGTTTTGCTTCGGACACTTTCAAGACGGCTGAGTCCTGAACATATTTGATCTCTGGAATGGCCTCACGCAGTTTCGTCAATGCATCGATCGATGACTGGCGAGATTGGGCTGATCCAAGAGCCTTAAACGAACAATCAGTCAACAGAAAATAGGTCACAAATAAGTGATGAACTTACCACAAAAGCTAGTAGAACGGAGGCGATGAACAGCTTCATGTTCGAAATATTTAAGAGTTGAATTTACAACTAGACTTCAGAGGCAATCGAATTGAGAATGATAGCTTGTACAGGAATAAACGAAGCTTTTATAGGTGGCACTCCCTAAACAGCAGAGCTTTTGGGGTTAGATTAGATTACTAATTCGTGCTATCTGAGGCTTTAAAAGATCATGAGAAAAGTAATAACAAGCGAATGAAAAAATGGCTTTCTTTTTGGTCGTTAGAACACAACGATACCGTAGTAATTTTGAATAACTTTGACGGTTGTCGAATAATTCTAATGCAACTTTTTTTTTTTTTTTTTTTTAAAGTGGATCAATGCAAAGAATCGAAGCACCGGAAAATTGAATATACATATTTATTCGGAGAAAATCGTGTTAAATGGGTATGGGTATTGGGTTATGGGTATTGACCATGGGTGCACGGTTTCTCTTTAATTTTGTTCTAGTAGATATTTTCTTGCGCGCATCGCTCTGAAGTTTTTCAACATGTTGCTTATAAATTATACCTGATATTGTAGATTTTAAAGCATAATTTTTCTATAAGTTAAGCAATTCACCATGGGTGCACGGATTCACCGCCATTTATCCAAAATAAACTTTTTTGCATGCAAAAGCATTTTGACAAAAGTTAACTAATAGAAAACTCGAAACCACGTCTCAACATGAATTTAAATAAACGCTTTTTATTTTCAGTTCCGTTTTTTCATTTCTAAGAAAAAAATCAATCATATCTTGAAATAATATATTTATTTACTTATTATTAAAAAAACAGGTATTTGCAGTCGTGTTTTTATCTTATAAGATGGTAATTAAGTCAACATCCAAGAAATTGGAGAACGGTTGCCATGGAATGAGTGAATTTTAGGAATTTCTAGCTGACCCGGTAAACTTCGTTTTACCCGTTAATTAATAAATCGTTAGAAAATGCTTACAGTTCTTCAACTTCTTCGTGCTCGTGAATCAGTTTTCATGAAAATCGTCTTCAAGTTGTTCGAGTTTTGTCCCGTTTCAAGTTGATTTTGTATAGGAACCCCCCTTCCATAAAAAGTGAGATTCTTGAAACTGTTATACAAACCATCTCTGACCTGAAAAACCCTTGGATTCCAAATTTCACTTCATTACGACCGATCATTCATACGTGATGGTGTTACAAAGAAAACGCCTCCATTTTTATGTATAAGAAGTGCATCAATTTATTTATTTATTTACTAGCTGATCCCATACGAACTCCGTTTCGTTTGCAACTTGGAATATGTCATGATCAGTTTGTATGAAAGTCAATTGCCAAGCATTTTTCAGATGCACTTCCGAATGCACTGTTGATTAAGCTGCCTGAACTTGGTTCAGGCAGTAGTGCAAAGAGGCACCCGTCGAAATATGGAAAATCACCGACAGCGGAAGAGGCAGCGAGTCCGACTTTTCCAGGATAAAAAGCGCCGCCTGGAGGAGGAGGAGCTCGATGAGTTGGAGCAGCTGCATCGTTCCCAAGAAACACGAAAGTTCTATCAGAAACTCAACGCATCCCGCAAAGGCTTCGTGCCGCAAGTCGAAATGTGCTGGGATAAGGACGGAGGCATCCTGACGGACAATCGTGAGGTGATCAAAAGGCGAAAGCAGCACTTCGATGAACACCTAAACGGCGCACATGCAGGAGATCAAAACGGTGGGGGAAGGTACATCGCCGGCGTAGCCAATGACGTAGAGGAGCCACTCCCAACGATGAGTGAAGTTAAGGAAGCCATTCGCCAGCTGAATAAAAACAAGTCGGCTGGGAAGGATGGCATCGCAGCTGAACTCATCAAAATGGGCTCGGACAAGTTGGCCGATTGCCTACACCGGTTGATAGTCCGGATCTGGGACATAGAACAGCTACCGGAGGAGTGGATGGAGGGGGTAATATGCCCCATCTACAAGAAGGGGGACAAATTGGACTGTGAGAACTACCGAGCGATCACTGTCCTCAATGCCGCCTACAAAGTGTTGTCCCGAATCCTACTCCGCCGCCTCACGCCACAAGCAAACAGATTCGTGGGAAGTCATCAGGCCGGCTTCATGGAGGGACGGTCAACGACGGACCAAATCTTCACATTACGGCAAATTCTCCAAAAATGCCGGGAACACCAAGTCCCTACGCACCATCTATTCATCGACTTCAAAGCCGCATACGACACGATCGACCGTAACGAGCTATGGAAAATCATGGACGAGAACGGCTTTTCCGGGAAGCTGATCAGACTGATCAAGGCGACGATGGATGGAACGCAGTGCTGTGTGCGGATCTCGGGTGAATTGTCGAGTTCATTCGAATCGCGCAGGGGGCTTCGACAAGGTGATGGTCTATCCTGCATGATGTTCAACGTGGCGCTAGAAGGTGTTATTCGACGAGCGGTGGGCGAAATGCGGGGCACGATTTTCAACAGATCCAGTCAACTTATCTGCTTCGCCGATGACATTGATATAGTCGACAGATCATATGCGGTGGTGGGGGGGAGATCTATCGCAAACTGAAACGCGAAGCAGGAAGGATTGGGTTGATGATTAATACGTCCAAGACGAAGTACATGCTGGCCTGCGGATCCGAGACCGACCGAACCCGCTTGTCCAGTAATAACAAGGTCACGATCGACGGCGACGAGCTGGAGATAGTCGAAGACTTTGTCTATCTCGGCTCACTGGTGACCGCAGACAATGACACCAGCCGTGAGATCCGGAGGCGAATTATCAGCGGAAGTCGTGCCTACTATGGACTCCACAAGCAACTGCAGTCGAGAAGACTTAGCCCTTGCATGAAGTGTAACCTGTATATGGCGCTTATTAGACCGGTTGTTCTCTAAAGGCACGAGACATGGATATTGCTCGAGGAGGACCTGCGTACACTCGGAGTATTCGAGCGACGAGTGTTAAGAACCATATTTGGCGGCGTACAGGAGAACGGAGTGTGGAGGCGAAGGATGAACCACGAGCTCGCACGACTCTACGGCGAACCCAGTATCCAGAAGGTGGTTAAGGCTGGCCGGATACGCTGGGCAGGACATGTTGCGAGAATGCCGGACGACTGTCCTGCAAAACAGGTGTTCGCTACGAATCCGGTAGGAACAAGACGAGCGGGGCGCAACGAGCGAGGTGGTTAGACCAAGTGGAGCGTGATCTGGCGAACGTGGGGTTCCCGAGAAATTGGAGAACGGTTTCTATGAACCGAGTGAATTTTAGGAATTATGTTCGTCAAGTTATGTCGTGAGACGGAATACTATGTAAATAAAAATAAATGGTTCAGACACGACGCGAATTTCGGACACTTTAGAAATAGACGCTTCAATTTAGAATCTAAGTATGACGCAACAAATCCATTGTTAAGTAATTCTTACAAAAATGGTGTACGATCACTTTTTAAGGCGTCTGCTACAAAATTTGAAATCAGGAATCAATTGACCGTGCCACAAAAAAAACCCATGTTTAAATTTCGACTCGTTCGATGCATAGCAACGCAATTATTGCCAAAAAATTAAACCTCTTTCGTTGGCCTCTTATACAATCTTTCATATCTGAAATCGATTGCCCTTCCCTCAAAACTCCCGCGTGCAAATTTTCAAAGCTATCCAGTGAATTTTAACGTCAATATTGCTAAAAACGTTGAAAAATTGATTAATATGGACGACTCCCTTCTTTGACCCCTGGCAAAACATGTGATATCTGAAATCGATTGCCCCTCCCTGAAAACTACCGTGTGCAAATTTTCATCCCAATCCGATATATAATAACGACGACCCCTTACACCAGGCATGTCAAACTGAAGGTTCGCGGGCCGCATGCGGCCCGCCGCTTTTATCAATGCGGCCCGCGTAGCCCTGTCTTAAATTGTCACAAAAAAAACACCACTGATTTTTATGTATTACTGCAAAAAAACTAAAGCTGAATGTACCGATTTAACTGATTTTGGCTGCGGCCCTCCACGTCATAGAAAATTTTTAATGCGGCCCGCACACCTAAACGAGTTTGACATGCCTGCCTTACACTGAATTTAATTCCTGAAATCGATTACTCGTCCCAACTGCCAATTTTCATCTACATCCGTTGTATAATAACGACAATATTTTTTTTTTGTCGTTTGATTTTGTTATAATTTACATTTCAGTTCACTCAAATCCAACACTCAAATAAAAATCTAATTTATTTAGGTCAACATTTTGAGAACACTCATTAATAAAAATAATATAATTTGAAAGAAATCTCAATGATTGTTTTTTCTGATTCCTATTCATTCCGTCGAGGGATGGTCTCAGTAGCTCTCCACTACTCAGAAGTCGTCCACCGGTGATCAAATGAATTCGTCGTCGCAGCAAGTTGAATCCATCTCGCACCCGCTGGCAGGAAAAAAAATTGTGTTCGATCGTTTCTTGTGGACATCCACAATGTGTGCACGCCTCATCGTCGACCCGTCGCATTGTGTGGAGAATTTGTTGGTGCAAAACTTTCTCGTTTGTCCATATGTACAGCAGGCTCCGTTGGCTTGAAGTTAAATCAGCAGATGGAATATTCTTCCAAATTCTTGTCCAGTTTGGCTCCGGGTTGTTTCGTTGTACTTTGGGAATCTCAGTTTGAGCGACGAAATAATCGTTGATATACGCAGCTGTGCAATTTTGTTGCAGATATTCAGGCAGTTGGGGAAAATTGTCGATGATTACTTTCAAGCAGGGTAAGCTTGTTGGAGGGGTTCGTCCAGGAATATTGTGCTGCAAAATGTTGTCTTTGTAGAAAGGCATACTTTCTATCTCGTGTATGTGGCGGTTTATCAATAAGGATTTGCATTTGATTGCTGGTATGTGAAGATTGAGTCCTCCGTTTTTTCTGCTTCGTGCTAGTTGCTGAATCGGAACTCGCGCACAGTGACCGCGCCAAATGAAAGTACCCATCATTGCCGTTATTTTGGCAATATGCATACTATAGGGTGCTAGTGTAGATGCCATGTACCACATTTTAGAGGAAATGAATGTGTTTAATAGGATAACTTTCTGGAGAATTGTGAGTTTACGCAGCGAGTGTAAAAAGGTTTGTCTACTCATGTTGGAAATAAGTTTGTCCCAATTCTTTCTTTCTTGTCATCTCACGGATGTTATTTGCGAATTCTATATACCTAAAATTTTCAGGCTATTTTCGCATCGTAACCAAGGTACATGTAGGGTTTCTTCATCAATGACACCCACATTCATTGAGGTGGTTTTCCCTTCGTTTAGACGGGCACCGGAGACTAACGAAAATCGCTCAAACACGTCCCTCATGTTTGTGATTTGATCAGAACGGGTGACAATAGCAGTGATGTCGTCTGCATATGCAACGATCAAGTTGGTATCGTGTAAGGATTCCAAACGCTGGATAAGAGGATGCAAATAGAGCACAAAAAGATGCATCGATAGAGGGTCCCCTTGCCGCACCGATCGTTGAATGGGGAAAGATGCTGAGAGTTGTCCGTTCACAAGTAATCGAGATGAGGCGTTTTCTGCTATTCTAGATAAGAGAGCCACAAGCTCTGGATTTATTCCTATTTCCAAAAGAGTGCGGAATAGGAAGCAATGTGCTACTCGGTCAAATGCGTGGTCGAGATCAAATGATATTAGTTTCCCTTTTCCTCTACTGTTGATCAGCTGTGCAACCCGATCTTTGATGGCTAACGTGGCTTGAAAGATGTTGTGGTTGGAGTTGGAGCATTTTTTGTTCTCGCTCAGCACTCGATGGTTTCGGATCACATTTTCTAGTCGGGTTTTCAGTATGCGAGACAAAAGTTTGTAGTCAACATTCAACAAACTTATGGGCCGATAAGGGCGGGCCGTGTCGCCCGCATCACGCTTTTTAACCAGCACTATTATTTACCCCCTCAACAAACTCAGGTGGAAAGTTTGATGCCAAAGCTTCATTCAGGACCAGATTTAGTTCGCGGTGAATAATATCAAACGCTCGCAAGTAAAACTCCTGTCAGGTCAGGTCCAGGAGTTTTCTTAGCTGCGCTGTTTTTTATAGCGGTGAATATGTCAAGGGTTGTGATATTCAGCATGCTGTTATTGTTAGTTTCATCGTTTTCGGGGATCATTCGGTTGCATTGGAAAGTGTTGTTCTCTTCTACAGGACCTCGAGCATAGAGTGTAGAAAAATAGTTTACCATGTGTTGTTGTATACTACTGCTGTCTTCGATCAAATCGTTCTGTTCGTTGCGGACATATTCGATTGTAGTTCGTTTTCGCATTCTATCTCCCAGCTGAAAAATAGAAAGCGACTCGCCGGCGATGTAGGTTTCATTTGATCTAACAAAATGTTGCGTGAAATTTCGTTGGTGTGAAAGCATTTCTCCCTTCAACCTGTTGATTTGTTGGATCATTCCAGGGTTTTGGAAATATCCATCGTAAGCATTTTGAAGCAAGTAATAAACTCTTCAAAAACAAGTCGGGATTTCCATCGAAAGAACGATTTGATTTTCGGTTTGGCGCAAGACAACCACCATTGCATCCATGATGTGTTATACCTACGCTGACGAGTCCAAAACTGCCAGCTGATTTGTAGTTCTTCTATGTGCTCGTTAGTGAGGAGGTGAGGGCGTAGAGACCAATATCCGCTTGTGTTAGGTGGATTGGGAACGGGAAGGCATACTCGAGTAATGAGGGCTTTGTGATCGGAGAAGCAGTTTACGTGAACAGCTGCTGTTCGTAGATGTGGTAGCAAATTTTTACTTACATAAATCCGATCGAGACGGTATGTGGAATTGTGTGCGATGTATGTGTGCCCCTCATCTCTGGGGTTCAGTTGTATCCATATATCATGTAGATGCAATTGTTGGATCGTTGTTTGCAGAGCAGGACTTGTATTTTGGCCGGTAGTATCACACTGCCGAATCACACAGTTGAAGTCACCTCCAAGTATTGTGTGATCGGTACGGTGGCGGGATAGTAGGCGATGGAATTGTTGAAAAAGCGTTCTCTTTGCGATCGGAGCATGGTACCGGATGGGGCATATACGTTGCACAGGGTCGTGTTGTTGATGCGTAGAGCAACAAGTCTGCCGTCTAGACTTTTCTCTATGTGCGTGTACTTGATGTTCTCCTTTATGGCTATTGCAGTTCCTCTCCTACATTCGTCAATATTACAAATTACGTTGAAACCGGGTAGTGTTAGTTGGTCGTTTTGAACCTCTTGTACAAACACAATGTCCAAATCATTCGCTCGTATAAATATTCGGAGAGCATTTAGTTTTGTGGGGTTGGTGATGTTGTTAATGTTGATGGTTGCAATATTGAAGCTGGTACTGGCCATGGTGTTTAGCAATCTTCTTCGGAGCAGCTGATAGTCTCGTTGCCTACAGTTTTAAGTTTCTTGCTTGGAGGTTTTGCACGCAAGCTTCGAGTATTTCTTGATGGTAGTGAGCTATCTGTATCACTTCCATCGGTTGGTTGCTGCTTTTGCCGGAATTATTGGGGGTCATCTTCTCCTTTAAAGGTGTAGAGGAGGTGGGAGGAGGCATTTGCCCTGGTCTCGTTGTCAGTCTTTCAACAGTGTTGTTTTCGGGGTTTGCAGGGCCCGAGATTTTGGTTGTGGTTGTTTGCTGGACGTCACTTGTGCAGGGCATAGGTAACGCAGCTGTAGTAGTTGGTGGTTGATTTGGGGTGATCTGTTTCGTTGGTTGTGGTTTGGTTTGTTGAGTTGGTTTGGGTTGTGTTGGCAACTTCGCAACGTTTGCATACGAAGGTTTACTCTGGTCTACTGCGAGCCTTTGCACCAGTAGTTTTTTATTTTGTACACATGGGATGCCGTTGTGTACAAACTCATTACAATGAGGGCATGTTTGTCGCTGTCCTTTATAGGTTAGCGTTGTAGACTGTCCGTCGATCACTACAACGGACGGGATGTTTGCTGTCACTATTACTCGAGCGGAGGGTACACCCGTTTTTACTCCACCCAGTAGAAATTTGTCGTCCCAGAGAACGTCGCGAACTGAGAGAACCTCACCATAGGTCCTCAGGAAATTCGCAATAGTTTCGTTTGTCACGAAATCGGATAGGTCGAAAAGCCTCACCTCCACTGCTCCATCCTCCATGAAGATTCGCAGCTTGTAGATCTTGCCATCCACCTCCAGTTCGTGTTTATTGTCGTGTTCGTCCACGATTTTTTGAGCGAGCTCTAGGTCAGTACCCAAGTAACAATTTTAGCTTTATTATGGTCAGCAAAATATCGTTTGGACTATCGCATTAATCTTCATAAAAAGCTAAAGCGCATTCTATAACATCACCTGGACTCTAATAAAGCCAAAATCAGGCTATTTGGCCCTACCCTAGAAACGTCATCAAGACATATAATTGTTGGTCATAAATGTTGGTCACCAAAGCTTTTAAAAAGCTATTATAAAACATGTTAGAATTTTTTGTTTTTTTCGGTTCTGTCAGTTCTCGGAGTTTTTTTTATTTTTTCCAGCAACCATAATGGTTGATGAATGATGATTGCATTATTCAGATATGATTTGGTAAAATTAATAGCTAAAAATCCAATGTTTTAACCATATATTGAGCTTCTTTTCTACTGCCAGTCAAGATTTTAGGTAAAATGTATATGAAATAGTATCTTAAAATAAATGCGCCTCGTCAAATCTGATGGTCAATCATGATGGAATTCATGGAAAAAGGCCTGACAAAATATTTTTCAATGCTTGCATTGTGAATCCATCAACATGGCGTCATTTTGTGCCCTTCGATTTTGCAACCAACATGGCGTGAGTCAATTCATAGTTTTATTATGGTTTAATGATGACCCCAAAAAAAGCTACGATTTGACGTTTCTCTCGCAAGCCAGCCAATTACACGCTTAGGATGAGTTCCTCATTTCTGAGTTGTTAATCATTAGTACAGTAAATGAGGACAGACTTTTTTAATAAATAGGGATTGGTTGTGAATGACCCGTGGAATAAATCATGAGTTGAAGTCAAATTTCGTTGTCTGACGCCATCTTGAAATCCAAGATGGCGGCTTCTGCTGAACTTTAAAATGTTGTAAATGACTTTAAATCGCATGAAACCCCAACAATATGGGTATTGAGTGAAAGGGCTCAACGAGTAGAAGTCGAATTTTGCTTTGAGACGCCATTTTGAAATTCAAGATGGCGGCATCCGCTCATCTTTTAATGCTGTAAATGACAAAAAGTCGCATTAAACCATCTCTATACGGGTATTAGGTGAACGGGCTAAACTAGAAGAAGTCGATTTTTTTTTTCTTTCCGACGCCATCTTGAAATCCAAGATGGTGGGTTCCGATAAACTTTGAAATGCTGGTAATCACTGGAAATCGCATGAAAGACCCACAATATTGGTATTTGGAGAAAGGGCTAAACTAGAAGTCGTATTTTGCTATCGGACGTCATATTAAAATGCTGTTAATCACTGAAAATCACATGAAACTCCCACAATATGGATATAAATTGAAAAGGATCAACGAGTAGAATACAAATTTCGATATCAGGCGTCATCTTGAAATCCAAGATGGCAGCTTCCACTGAACATTAAAATGATTGAAATCACTGAAAGTCACTTGAAATTCCCACAATATGGTCATTGGCTAAAATGGATTAACCAGTTTAAGAGGAATTTCTCTATCAGACGCCATCTTGAAATCCAAGATGGTGACTTTCGCTGAACCTTAAAATGCAGGATTAACTAAAAATTGCATGAAACCCCCACAATATGGGTATTGGCTAAAGGGCTTAACTAGAAAAGTAAAATTTCGCAATCAAGTGCATCTCGAAATCCAAGATGGCGGCTTCCACTGAATTTGAAAATGTTGTTAATTACTAAAAATAGCATGAAGCTCCTACAATATGGGTATTGGGTTAAAGGGCCAAACGAGTAGAAGTCGAAGTTTGCTATCAAACGCCATCTTGAATTGGGGTATTGGGTGAAAGGGCAACACTTAAAGCATTTCAGAGAAACGCGAAATAAGATATTCGACTTCTATCGTTTAGCCTTATTATCGAATACAATATATTTTGGGGGTTTCATACCTTTTTCATTCATTTACAGTATTTTTGAGTTCTGCTGAAGCCACCATCTTGGATTTCAATATAGCGCCAAAAAGCAAAAATTAACTTCTTATAGCTTATCCCAATTCAAAAATATCCATATTTTGAAGGTTTCATGCGATATTCAATGATTTATAGCATTTTAAAAGTTTATCGTAAGCCGCCATCTTGGATTTCAAGATGGCGTCAGATAGCGAAATTCGACTTCTACTCGTATAGCCCTTTTACCCAATACCAATATTGTTTGGGTTTCATATCATTTTTAGTCATTTTCTACATTTCAAAGTGCAGCGGAAGCCGCCATCTTGGATTTTAAGATGGCGTCAGACGACGAAATTTTACTTCTACCGGTTGATCTTTTTCAACTTATACCCATATTGTAAGGGTTTTATGCAATTTCCAGTCATATACAGTATTTTCAAGTTGAGTGGTAGCCGCCATCTTGGAATTTAAGATGGCGACGGACAACGAAATTCGACTTCTACTCGTTTATTACTTTCTTCGAATAACAATATTAAAAAGGTTTCATGATATTTTCAGTTATTTACAACTTTGAAAATAAAAGCGGAAGCCGCCATCTTGTATTAATGATGGCGTCAAGCAACAAATTTTGTTCCTCCTATTTGAACCCTTTCACTCAATACTCATATTGTAGAGTTTCATTCCACTTGCGGTAATTCGAAGTTTTCATAGATTTTTATAATTTTTATTATTTCAACTCAAAATCAACACACAGAACTTATCAAAAATGTGTAAAAATGGGAATTCCTATTCAAATATGTGCTATCTAATCTGAGCGTGTCCTGTTTTGACGTCTTGATCAAGAACTGTCACTAAGTTTTATGGCGGTTTAATAATCAGGCACTGAGTGCTATTATAGAACATGCAAAAAAAAGCTTGGAGCAAACTTCTAAGTTTGTGTTTTATTATAGTTTAAACGTAGCATTCCTAACTCTTTCTAAATAACTAAAACAGTATGTTTAATGGAAGATTTATGAGAGTTTTCAAAACTATCTGAAAACAGATGATCGATTCAAGAATATAAGCATTTTGCATGACCATAATAAAACCGTCATAAAACGAGCTGCACAAAAAAAGCCATAATAAAACCATAATAAAACATCGAAATGCTAGTTGGCTGAATCTGTGTTACTTGGGTAACCTTCACATACATGCAACCAAGGCGCCGATTTGGTTGCATTCGAAGCACATTTTCCCGTGTAAGCCCGAGTTGCTTCCCGATGAAGTTAGGATTCCTTCATAAGTCGGCGCTTTCGGAATGTGGGAGTAATCGATGCGAAATGTGTTTTCGCGTCGTCCCATTCCGGCATCTAAATGCGCGAGCACAAAGTGTCGCGACACTCGACCCGAAACCGGTAAAAAGTATAGTCGAATAGAATAGCCCGTGTAAGACTTCCGATAACTGCTCACTCGCAAAATACGTCTAAGCGGCTCGAAAGTAGAACGCTAACATACAATATCGCATTAACAGTGAACAGTTAATATGGACGACCCCTTTCGCCTACGCCTGATTTAAATTTGCATAGATGAAATCAATTGTTTGTCCCTAATAATTCCTACGTGCAAATTTTCATCCCAATGATAGACGTTGTTTTTTTTCGTGCGAGCTCTGAGTGAAAGCTTTCTATTGGCTATTGTGCTTTATTGTGAACCCCTTTTTTAACGGACCATGTGATCCAAAATGGCTGAAAGCCTAGTTAAGAACACGATTTCGTTCAAATTCCCGGACGGTGCAGCTGGTCCATCTCTGGTAGAGGTGGCCAGATTTGTAAAAGCATTCGATGCTGACAAGAAGACCATGGAATCAACTTATAAGATTGCCGAAGAAAGGTCGATCTTTATAAAGTTCAAGACACAGGACAGCATGAAAGAGGCTTTGGCGCAAAATCCAGAAACACACACATTCGAATACTCGAATGGTGACAAAGTATCGGTTAAAATGGGCATCGCTGGAGGTCTCACAAAATACGTGAGAATATTTGAGCTCCCCCCCGAAGTTCCAGATTCGGATGTTGTTGCCGTACTATCTAAATACGGCAGTGCCAAAAGAATAGTACGCGAAAAATTTCCTGCAGAGCTTGAGCTTGACCTGTTCACCGGAGTCAGGGGCGTATACATGGACCTGAAAAAGGAAATACCCATGACTTTGTATTTCCTCAATCGTCGTGGGCGCATCTATTATGAGGGCCTTAAACAGCAGTGCTTTCTCTGTAAAATGGAGGGCCACCTCAAGATGGATTGCCCTCAGAATAAAAAGCAGCGAGTTGTTCAGGAAACGAAAAATAATCCTGAAACACAAATGCCGAAAATCAACGGAATAAGTGAAATCCAGCCGACCTATTCAGCTACATTGCGGAACTCTGGTTCACCGGTCCAGACGGGCGAGAAAGAGCTGAATATGGTCAAGTTAGTATCCATGCGAAACCAACCAAGGCAAGAGAAACCTGCAGGAGGAGAAGAGGTGGATCGGGTCGAGGTGTCGGTAGCGGACAAAGTGCTTTCAGAAGGTCGTTCTGAAAGCTCTGATGACAACAACGGTGATATGGAGATAGAGATACAGGAAGGCGCCAACATCGGTTTGAAAAGAACACACTCGGACGATTCGACAACATCTGTTAGCGCTGATGATGACGGGTTCGTGAGAGATGGGAGATCGAAGACCCGTCGTGCGAAAAAAAGCTCACTTGAAGCTTTGGCCGTAGAACCGAAGACGGCCTCTTCGGGAAAGGTACGAAGCTCATCGCAGAAATAAATTATTGAGAAACATAACCTGCAAGTATCACGTTGTTAAGTTATTGACTGTTCTATTTTGTTTTTTTTTTATATTTTTCTCCTTTTGCTCTTTAAACTTTAATTTTTAAACTTTAAATGATGCAGTATATTAGAAAAATTGCTACCATTAACATAAATGCTATTGCTGTTAAATCGAAAAAATTACTTTTACGCGAGTTTGTCATTAAAAACGATTTAGATATTGTCATGTTACAAGAAGTACACTTTTATGATTTTTCATTTATTCCTAATTATAAAGCCATAGTCAACATAAGTACATGTAATAAAGGAACAGCGATACTAATTCGAGATTCTTTGGATCTCGACAATGTTTTGTTGGACCCGTCTGGTCGAATTATTTCAGCAGCTTCCGATGGAATCAATTTAGTGAATGTTTATGGCCATGCTGGATCACAACATAGGTCGGAAAGAGAAGAACTTTTTAATTATACTTTAGCGCCTCATCTTAACAAAAATGATACTACTTGTACTTTTTTTTTTTTTTATACGGGATTTTCATCCTCTGGGATGATTCATCCCTATTATACTACTACTTGTACCCTTTTGGCTGGAGATTTTAACTGTATTATAAACTCTCATGATACTGTAAATAATTTCCCTGAAAAGATTGATAGAATGTTTTAGTCTGGCTGACGCTTTGTCTCTTACGTTACCTAATAAAAAGCAATTTACTTTTCATCGAGGTTCTTCCGCCTCGCGATTGGATCGTTTTTATGTTAGTAAATCTTTTCATGATGTAATTCAAAAAGTCGAAACCATCCCTGTCGCCTTCTCAGATCATCACGCGGTAGTAATGTCATATAAAATAGAAAAATCGCAAAGGCTTCCTATTGTAGGAAAGGGGTATTGGAAGATAAATACTAAACTTTTAAATGACCAATCATCTCAAGACGAATTTAAAGAATGTTATAAACAACTCAAAACAAGGCGTAAATACAATACCAGCTTCAGCGAATGGTGGTCTTTTGATGTAAAAAACAAAATCAAACAATTCTTCAAAAATAAATCATTTGAACTTAACAGATCGCTTCGTATTAAAAAAGATGAATTGATAAAACAAATGTTTGATTTGCAGCAAAAACAGTCACAGAATGAAGATGTAGTTGATGAGTTAGCCATAGTTAAATCAAAAATTATAGACTCAGAACAAAATCGGTTAAACGCTTATGCTCTAAGATGTAATCAAAATACAATGTTTGATCAAGAAAAAATAGGTATTTATCAAGTTTCAAGAATGATGAAGCGTAGAATTAATCCTCAGTTCAAAGTCCTAAGAACTCCCGATGGAGTAATAAATGATCCGAAATCTATAAGAAATCGAGTTAAATCTCACTTTAAACAACAATTCACTGAAACGAATAAGTTAGATAACAGTTTTGAAGCCTTAAATTTTTTAAATAAGAGGTTTAGTAACGAAGCTATCAATAAACTTGTAGAACCTATAACAGAAGTAGAACTATCAACAGCGGTTAAAAATTCAATGAAAAAGAAGGCTCCAGGACCTGATGGAATTACTTATGAATTTTATAATTTAATGTTTGACACTATTAAGGAAGAGTTACTGAAACTTTTTAATGGATTTATAAGAAATACCTTGAAACCTTTGGAGTGTTTTTCTGACGGAATTATAACACTTATTCCAAAAATGGGATGCAAAAATGATTAAAATAATTATAGGCCTATATGTCTTCTTAATTCAGATTACAAGCTTTTTACGAAAATTCTAGCTGGAAGAATTTCAGCACATATTCATGAGATTATTGGACCAGAGCAATCGGCTGGAAACAAAGGCAGTTCATGTATGTATGCACAATCTAGATATTATTAGAACCCTTATAGTTAAAGCTCAGCAATCGGAACGTTTTAAAATAGCACTATTAAGTGCTGATTTGGAAAAGGCTTTTGATAATGTCAATCACGGAAAACTTTGGCAAGTATTAAATAAAATTGGATTACCGTATGATCTAGTTGAATGTCTAAAAAACCTCTACAGTAAAGCATCTTCACGTATAATTGTGAATGGATATCTAACAGACTCGTTTCAAATTACTTGTTCAGTAAGACAGGGCTGTCCATTATCGATGATACTTTTTTCTATTTATGTTGAACCTTTGATAAAACAGATTCAAGCTAATGTTAAAGGAATACTTTTAGTAAATAATTTTGTGCAAATATTAGCTTATGCTGATGATCTTACAATTATCATAAGAAGTGATGAAGAGTTCGATAAAGTTTTAGAAATATTCGAAATGTTTTCAAAAGATGCTGGTATAAAACTTAATTTGAAAAAATCAGGTTATCTTAGAATGAATAATGTTAAGATCGGTCCTCAACGTTTAAAGGAAATGGAAAAATTGAAAATATTAGGCGTATTTTTTCAAACAGATTTTAAAGAAATGATTGAAACAAACTTTGATCAAATCATAGCAAAAATAAAATCGGCTGTATCCCTGTATAGTTGGCGAAAATTGAATTTAATTGAAAAAGTATTTATATCCAATACGTATATTCTCTCTAAATTGTGGTATATTGGCCAAATTATTCCACCCAATAGTAAACATCTAGCGACCATCAAGATGTTAATAGGCCAATTTTTATGGAACCATCACAAATTTTTCAGAGTTGAGCGAAATCAGTTATATTTACCCAACCACCAAGGTGGCCAAAGTTTGTTAGATCCAGAGACACAAAGTAAAGCACTTTTCATTAAAAACATTCTTTTTAAGAATAATCTACCAGTCCAGCATTTCTTTTTGAGCAAACCGGTCCTAAAAAATGTAACTATAAATTTTAGAAAATGGTTGACTATGGCTAAAGACATACAAAAAGAAAAAGAATTGATTTCCAATAGACAAATATATAATTTTATCATCCAGAAAAGAGTAGTAGAAGTTAAAATCGAACAAAAGTATCCTTCTTTATCATGGCAAAAATTGTGGATTAACCTTAGTAAAAAATATTTGACTACAAACGCTAGATCAGTACTTTACGAAGTATTTAATAATGTCTATCCAAATGAAATAAAAATGTACAGTCATAACTTTTCAACAGTAGATAGTATTTCCTGTGCAATTTGTCAAGAAGATGACAGCAATGTTCATAGGATTAAATATTGTGAAAAGTCACGTCTTGTTTGGAACTGGGTAGAAAATGTTATAAAGAATCGTATTGGTTTGAGTTTAGATGACCCAGAAGATATACTTTGTAAAGAAATAGATGAGAATCGATGTAATGAAAGGGCAGGTTTGTTTCTAATTTCGGAAGTTATTGCTTACAATATGGTGAATTATAAAAATGTTAGTATATTTTGTTTCAAAAAACATTTGAGAGATATTCGATGGGATAATAGTTTGCTATTCAGGCATTTCTTTGATATATACTTAAATATATGTTAAGATTGGTTTTTGAAATGATATAACTAATGTATAAACCAAATGTATGTTATCCCAGCACTTTCTGATAGATTAGTAAAATTGTATTATTAGCAATAAGATTAGCCTTTAAGATGATTGATTGTTAATAAAATGGTTAAGTAGAAAAGAAAAAAAAAAACAGTGAACAGTTAATATGGACGACCCCTTTCGCCGACGCCTGATTTTAATTTGCATAGATGAAATCAATTGTTTGTCCCTAATAACTCCTACGTGCAAATTTTCATCCCAATCCTATGTATGAAAACGTCAATATCACTAAGATATAGGAAAGTTAATATGGACGACCCCTTTCACCGGCCCCTTACATTGAATTCGATACCTCAAATCGATTGCATGTCACTCAAAAATATCGTGTACCAATTTTCATCTGAATACGATGTATAATAACATAAATTTCGCAAAATAAGTGAACAGTTTATATGGACGACCCCCTTGGCTGAACCCTTACACAAGCATCCATGCCAAATTTCGGACTTCTAGCTCTTAAGACGGCTGAGTCTATAGAGGACAAACAAACAACCAAACAAACAAACAAACAAACAAACATACAGAAATTGCTTATATATATATATATATATATATATATATATATATATATATATATATATATATATATATATATATATATATATATATATATATATATATATATATATATATATATATATATATATATATATATATATATATATATATATATATATATATATATATATATATATATATATATATATATATATATATATATATATATATAGATTTATTTATTTATTTACTATTAAATCAACAGATCATATATTGATCCAAATGATATTTTAAAATTAAGGGAGTAACTTCAAATACAAATCTACACTGAATTTAAAACTCTAAGAACTCTTCTCCTCAATACCACCTTCGAAACGTCTAAATCGAAATGCTCTGAGAAGCGGTTGAAAGTCTTAATGACCCCAATTATTGGAGAGTTGGCCCGTAATTGTTCAGTCTAAGAGGAACGAAGAGCTGAAGATCCCGATTCCTTAAACCTCGAGATCGGACGCTTAGTGGAAGAACTTCCAAAAGTTCGGGAGAGTCGATTCTCGATGAAAGCAAATCCGCGACGAAAGACGCACGAATGGCGGTTCTGCGGGCTTGCAGCGTGTCGATGTCGATCAGGCGGCAGCGGCTTTCGTAGCTGGAAAGTCGAAAAGGGTCTTGCCAGTTCGAGTGTCGAAGGGCAAAAATTATAAAACGTCGTTGGATGGCTTCGATGCGATCAGAACCGTTTTGTGAATATGGGCACCAAACCGCAGCAGCATATTCAAGGATCGATCGAACCAAACTACAGTAAAGACTCTTCAGGCAATAGATGTCCTTAAAGTCCTTCGTCATGCGGAAAAGAAGATCCAGGCTTCTGGAGGCCTTGTCAACGATAAGTTTATTTTATTTATTTGTGTTAATGTCTTTGATAATCACCATACAGACATATCTTAAACTAAACACAACTTTGTTCTAAGACTACGAATAATATTTTAAAATTCATCTATGGACTGGTTAAAATTAAAAACGTTTTACACTTCGTTAAAAACACGACAACAAATATACAAGGGGTGGTTTTGTGCAAAAACGGTGCGGCTAAGTGGTATCCATAAAAATTTTGTTGTCGAAGTCGTCTCGTTGGTGCGTGAAGGTTGATGTTTTGTAGCAGTTGTGGGCAGTCTATGTGATTTATAAACAGGTCAAAGACAAACTTTCTTTGAATGTATGTCCGCCTGCAACGAAGGGTTTCGAGGGATAATAAAGTGCATCGCTCTACGTACGGTGGTAGTCTAACGGCATGGCATCATTCCATGGCAGTCGTCGGAGTGCATATCTTAAAAAAATCTTTTGAACCTTTTCAATCCTTTCGATTTGTACTTCCTGTACTTCGACATATGCTAATTTTGGTCCATCGAGAAGTTGCAGCACGTCATTGAAGTAGATCAGGAATACTAATGGCCCTAGAGGACTTCCCTGGGGCACGCCTGATGAAGCTGAGAACTGAGAACAATTTACGTCCAGTTAAGTAACTGCGGAACCAGTCAAGAAGAGATCCACAAAATCCTAAACGTGCGAGCTTCCGATGGCAATATCATGGGTCACCTTGTCGAATGCGGCAGACAGATCGGTATAGATGGCATCAGTTTGAGATTTCATAGCAAAACTTTCATGCACAAACGAGGTAAAGGTCTGTAAGTTAGTTTTAGTTAAGTGTTGAGGCATAAATCCATGCCGGTCGTTGGAGAAGTTATGCTTGCTGATGAGAACTGCGTACACTACTGCAGAGAGCACAGACGCGCCGCCTGAGATTAGGGGCGTTTCCTACAACTATTTCTGACAAGACGAGCTGACAGACGAACGACGACGGTGGATACGGCTCTTAACACATTTTTTCATCATCTACAGGATCACTTCAGCAACGTGGGTAAACCCGAGGTTTACATATAGTGAATTATAAAGTGCACTTCCTAAATAATTTAATTATTAAAACCATTTCCTTTCTTGCTAATCAATAGTTACCCGTAATTTGCGATAACGTGCTAAAACAGTTCTAGAATAGCTGGCGGGATTTCCGGATTGCAAATTGAGTTGAGAATTGAGGATAGCTACTTTGATGTTTAGAAATTGTTAAATTCTATTGAACAAAATTATTACTCTTGTAACAGTTCTCTCTGATCGACGACACTACATTACAAGTCAATTTGTTGTTGCAAAGGCACTCAAGAAAACTATAAATGTAAGTTAACTGAATTTTAAACTTATAATATCAAACTAACCACTCTGTAATAAATTTTAGTTTGAAGCATTTTGCTACCATGAATTTGTTTTTTTTCATCCCCCAATCAACAACACTTGCAGAACATGAAAATAGGATCTAAAACCGCCAATTCGAAAATTTCGGCTATAGCTTAGCTTAGGTAGATGACATAGTGAGTGCGATGCGATGCGAATTGGCGGAAAATTTACGGACGCAGCCTATGCGAACTCGAGCGGCGGAACAAATTGACATCTCCTTCGCCGCGTTGAGTATGTCAGGTTTAAGCGATTCACATACATTTTCATCAAATGTGGTTCACCGCATTCAATCGCATTCACCGCATCGTATTCACTATGTCATCGGCCTTAGCTTGATTGACTACTCACATCCATCTTAAATCATTGAACTCGAAATGAATCATAAATAGTTGTAAGGCAATATTCAATTCAACGAAACAAAATTTTCTCATTGTAATTAAAACGCTGTTATAGTTTATAAACATTTCGAATTCCTTGATCGCTGGCGTGGCTAAGTGGAACAAGTTCCACACCGCCAATGGTTGCGTTGCTACTCCGTGATTGACCGAGGCCGTCAACTTTGTCCAGAGGTCAAATGAATGGTGTCTGGGATTGACAGCACATTCACAATGAACAAAACTGATGCTCTCTCTTTAAACATCAATAACGGCGCCGGTCACGTCCTATTAGTCAATGGATAGAAGGAAAATAGAGAAAAAGGATTGAAAGATTGATAGCTCATGCTTAATGACACACTGACATGACACTTAGAACAAAAGTTCGATCATTTTGTGGCTAATTTTTTTTCGTCAAGTTTTGCAGGTTCACAATACCGACGGTAGGTGGCGAACCCGAAAAATGTAACAAAAAAATTCCCTGTAGGAAAAATGTACCTGTTTAGCCCGATTTTGTCGAAGAAATTGCCTATATTTTTTTTGAAAGTTGGGTGGCACTTTCTAACTGGGATAGCATTTCTCCAAATAGATCGATGCGCACTCTGGAATCGACATTGCGTACTGTTGGAAAAATTATCCAACAAAAAAAATCGAGTGTCCAGTCAGTATGGTCAGTGGTCCGAGTGTCCATGGTGAAATTTGTTGTGCGTTTAAAAAGAGCTAGTGAAATAAAAAATACACAGGTTGTACCGATTCAAAATTCATGAAAAGTCGTATTTTTTGCAAATTTTTAAAACGAAATATTCAAAAGATATTCAACAAACAAAGTGTCAAACCAGTCATTTTGACTGGTGCGGTCTTTCTTGTGTTAAAAAAGTGGATCAAAGAAATGAATCGTTTCTCAGTTGCATAACTGTAAAACGAATCATTGAGTAAGGTTTCAAACTGGATACATCGAAACATTATTTCTGTTAAGTATGTGATGAAAATGCTTCTCAAAATCGATCTATAATTTTGAAATCTTGAACTGTTCTCACTATGAGAACATAATATTCACCGGTAAGGCCGTAAAAATTAATTTCAAACAAAATTCATGGTTATTAACCTAAATAAATAAAATTGAGAATTTGGTTGGTAAAAAATCAGAAGCATTATTTCAGAAAAACATTGCATTCAAGTTTAAGCCCAAAAGTGATTCTTCCAGCTTCAACTAATAAAAACAGAATTAAATATTCTTTAGATAAATCCGGATAAGATATTATTGAACCAACTCAGGCCATAGCTCGATACTTTAAACTCAAAATATTATGCGATATTCCTTTCAAGCTAATCGAATTAATCAATTGAAGACGATTTTTCCTATGAAATCCGCATTCCTATCACCAGGATTTTCTCTTTTGCGATAACTTTCGTTGAACAACAGATTTGCTTGTGGGTGTTTTTTTTCTATTTGATTGCAAAGGTTTATCTTTTGTTTTTTCTTAAATCGAAACGGCGCTGATGACCAACTTTTATGATGGCTTGTTAGACGCAAGATTAGGCGAATCGCTGAATTTGTAGAAAGTGCCAAAAAAACCTTATCGGGAAATTGACGTTTCAATGATTGTTCTCGCTGATAATCAGCTTTACTTATCCGGTTCGACTCCTGATCCAGTTCAGTTTGGTTGGAGAATGAATAAACTGAGTTTATGAATAATCAGATACAATCATCAAGAACTCAAACAAAATATAATAAAATATACATTTTCAATAATATTCAATAAATAATAGAGTCATGACAATAGATGATCAATGGCATACTTCATTTTCCTTTTCAAACAGACCATGTCTTCAAAAAATATTGTGCTTACAACAATAGAACTCATGTTTATAAACACATTTCTAAATTACTAACTTATTCGTTTCTTGTATACCTAAATAAAAGCCTCTGTCTTTATTTTGTATAATTTACAGTAAATATTTGTTTCGTGCTAAATTATCTAATTTGATAACTAGTTAAGGTTTCTCAAAAAATTCCACTTTAAAATGGAAAAAAATTTGGGATCTTTGTGAAATGTTAAAATTACAACATTTGTTTATTTTGAAACCAGCATTACAAATAATTATTATTAATTGGTGATTTGGTGACTTTTTTTTCTAAGATATATTTGCTCAAATAATACACGTTGAAAAAGAATCCGAAGTATTTTTTTAATCATAGGTTTGTTTATTAAGGCATTTTATTTATAATTGTAATGAAATATTTTTTATTACTTTCTACTTAACCATTTTTAAGTTCTTTAACATTAAAAGTTTTATGTATTGCATAGAATTTTTTTTTCTTTATTTAGCTCATATTAACCGTATAAGTTCGAAAACTGTTGTCGGCTACTCAGTTCGTATTAAGTTAAAAATGTATGTGTACGTATTCTAAGCAACTTAATCTATCTTACGTTACTACACGTTGTGGACTACTACTCAAAAAAAGGGATAATGAAGGGAAAGGATAATGGGATTGGTGGAGGGAAGGGTGAAGGGAAAGGAAAAGGTAGGATAAAGGCAGAGGCTTTCAAATGTCCCACACCAGGTTGTGCGTAGCTAGGAAACCATTTCCTGTTTCCAAATCTCCCAAAAGTCCATATTTTAGGAAGGTTTACCGCGCTTGCATTCGCTTTGCTTTGGTGGATAACATATTTCTTGGGAGGGCTAGGCGTTTTAAATGAGTTTTGGAGAAGCCTAGTAACTCCATACCCCCCGACTAGTCATACCAGCTATGTACAGTGTGGTTTCGTCATGGTGGGTAGGTGATACTAGGCTAGGGTTACCAGATCCCGCAACTTCAAAAAGAGTACATTGAGATCATTTACCCAAAATGTCAGGAAAAACGATACAACTCCGGTTTTCTGAGCTCCCAGCCATCTGGTTGATACAAGATCCATGTTATTATCGAGCTTTGTCTCGAATGGTATGCTAAACATAAGGAAAAAGATGTACATATTTCGTTTTATGTGATGAGGCCCCTACTACCTCGAATCAACGAGGTTCTACTGTAATTGGAAACCGAGATGATTCATCTAAATCAAATACTGTCAATTTGTTGAGGTTATGAAAAAGTTGGATTATTCTAAAAGATAGCAGTATTAAGAAGAAATGCTGACAAACCACAAAAATAATTATAAAAAAATCCATTTCTATTTTCATTCTTTTTTTTTTTATTGACAAGTGCATTTACTTTACAATCATTATTTTAGATTTGGCCGCATTTAAGCATATGTATTACCTAAATTGTATAGGGGAGAGTGGGGTATCGTGGGCCATGGGGAAACGTGGGCCACTTTTAATATCTCAGATGTGTGTTGAGATAAAAATCTCAAACCAACTGTCATCGTCGTCGCTTTGCGTTAGCATTTATTTCTATATGTTGTTGACTTCAATACGCATCATATGCTTCTTTTATTAATCAAGCTAAAAAAAAGTTGGAAAAATTTACTTACATAATTAAAAAAAACACCCGCAAATTGCATCGATGGGGAACCTAAAGTACGTAACAAAAATATGCTCATACGCTTCTGATCTTAATTTTTTCATGATCTTTCACGTGGAAAAGGAGTTTTTGATGAAACATCAATAAGTCACTCAAACGCAACCAATTTGCAAATCATAGCTTGTGGGGAATCGTGGGCCACACATCTTAAACCACCTATATTTTTATGTTTTTATACACATTCAGAACTTAAAATACGTTTTTCCTGTCTGTAAAGTTTTCTTATGCCAAATGAAGAGTTATGAAAAATATTTAGTCCATCCTATATAAGAAATTTTGCAAAAACGTTCGCGAGTCAGGTTTTGGAATCTATGCGATCATACACGGCTCTCTTTTTGTTTCATCATCTGAAATTGCTTTAAAATAACGAAATGAATTAGAAAATCACAGTTTTGGGTCAACTCATAAATTTTGCATGTTATTTGGTCAATTTGGATTTGGTGGCCCACGATTCCCCACCATTTTTCAAAATAAAAAAAATTTTACTTTTTTTCAAACAGTCAGAATTTGGAGAAAATAACTTATAAAAAATTTAAAAAAATACCTCATGATACCTTGAAAATGTAGAAAACCAAAACATTTTTTATTTTCATTTTAGCTTTTATAATAAAGAAGTTATGGAACAACGAAAAAAAGTGGCCCATAATTCCCCACTCTCCCATACATATTGATTTGTGTTTGCATACTCAAAGGAACTTTATTACTACGCACTCGCTTTGTTATGACTAAAAATACATGTTAATGAAAACAAGATGTGAAAGTAATTTGTTATAAGCTGTATTCCTTTCGTAGTTTTTGCATAAGGTGTGAAACAACCTCATAAAAAGAAAGAAATAAATAAGTTTTTCAGATCAAATGTCTTTCAACAAAAAAAGAGTACATTTGTTAAAATTTCACAAAAAGAAGAGTACGCCCATCTCTCGATCGAAAAAGAGTACATGTACTCTTAAAAGAGTACGTATGGTAACCCTATACTAGGCTGAATTTCATAAAAAAGGTACCTTTTCAGGTTGGTTTTGAAAAGCGGAAAACTTGTGATGCTTTTTAAATGAGGTGGTAAAGAATTGAACAAGTTAAGACCTTTGTTCAAGAAACTATTAGAAGCAACCGTTGTTCTTCTTCTAGTAATATAAAAGTTTGAATTTACATTACTTCTTGTATTATAGGAGTGAATTTCCGATATAAAAGTCGGTGTTATGTTAGTTTTTATCAAATTGTTTAGGATTTTATATATAAGGATACAATTTTCCAACTTATTTAAAGTGTATAATGGAAGCACTTCAACAGAATAAAGTTGAATTGACGGGAAAAGTATCGGAAGCTTTTTGATAATTTTTAACGCTCGATTTTGCAGTGTAAGAAGAGGTTTAAGGTGAACAGAAGCTGCACTTCCCCATATGCTATTCATATACGCAAAGTGCGGGTGTATATAAGCATAATAAACATTCCAAGCTATTTTTTCAGAGATGAGTAACCGTATTTTCTTAAGAGCAAAGATGAAAGAGGAAACTTTAGAGCTTATTTGAAGAATATGTTCATTCCATCGCAGATTTTCATCAATTAACAATCCTAGATATTTAACTTTAGATACTTGTTCGATTACTATTTCATTCAGTGAAATTTGTACCTTTTCAGATTGCTTATGTAGGTTGAAAAGAATAAAGTTAGTTTTTTGTAAATTCAGCGTCATATGATTTTGGTGAAAGAAAGATATCAGTATGTTGATGTCGTGCAAAATGTACTCTTTTAGCATGTCGATATTTTCTACTGTGTATAACAGGGTTGCATCATCTGCAAAGAGCTGCAATTTACCTTTTAAAGGATTTTCGAAAATATCATTTATGTATATAATGAACAGCAAGGGCCCCAAAATAGATCCTTGAGGTATACCGAATTTTATTTGCATTCTGTTACTTTCATTGGAATTAATTTTAACGATTTGCTGTCTGTTGGACAGATAAGATTTAATGAGTTCTCTTGCATTTTTTGAAAACCCGAACAATTCAAGTTTTTCTACTAAAATTTTGTGACTCACACAATCGAAAGCTTTTCGAATATCAATGAACAAACAAGCCACAGTCTTTTTTTCGTCAAGACTCTCCGAGATTGTCCTAATAAGACTAGCGCACGCACTAAGCGTGTTGGATTTAGGAACGAAACCAAATTGATTGGCATTAATAAGATTTTGTTGAGTGCAATGTTGTTCTATTTGATCAAACAATAGCCTCTCGAATGGTTTAGAAAGACTGTTGAGGACAGAAATTGGTATGTAATTTGTTATTAGCGTTTTATCACCACTTTTAAAAATCGGGGTAACTTTAGCGCATTTCAAAACGTCTGGAAACGAATTCGATCTTATGCTCTCATTAACAAGTTCTGTGTATTTATCGATGTAATGGGTTTTGTATTTCTTTAAAAATTTCGTTGATATACCATCGGTACCAGTAGCAGAATTATTTTTGAGATTATCAATAATGTCAGAAAGATAATTTGTCGAAGTCGCACGGAAGGAAAACTCAGATTCAGAAGTTTGAAAATCCATTACAGGTTCCAACCAATCAGAAATAATGGATTCACTCACATTAATAAAGAAATTATTAAATTGCCTTGCGATGGCCTTTTCATCAGTTGATACCATCTACTTTAATAGCAATAAATGAGTTATGAAAGTTTTTTTTGTTGAAAACGATCTGATTCATATTATTCCATAATTTTTAAGCGTTTTGTAGACTATCCGCAATTAGGTTATCGAAATGTTGCTTTTTCAACAATTTGGATTTATTTCTGATATCATTCCTTAGTTTTTGTATTCCGATTCATACATGGGATTTTGCCTAGAAGCGTGATACAATTTTCGTTTTCTTGCTATAAGTTTAAGTAATTCAGCGTTAATGTAAGGCTTTCTATTTTTTTGCGTTTTTCGAATCGGTAAGGTTTTTGTGTTTTCCAGAATAATTGTTTTATAGTGTTGTACAAAGTCATGAAAGTTCGTTACATGATCAACATTAAGATTTCTCTCTGAGATCTGATCATACTGTAACACTGTTTTAAAAGCTTCTCGAGATTGATGTTTAGAAACATTATTTACCGAAATCACTAAGGTTTTGTGGTCAGATAGATCTGGGTCACTTTCCAATAACATTAAGTTAAAAGTATGTCTGATAAGATCCGTAATCACGTGATCCATTGAAGTTGCAACAGAATTCGAGAGCCGTGTGGCATAATTTAATTAGTGTTAAGACGATTCAAAATTACGTAGCTGTTTCCTTCAACAGTACTACGATATGTAACTGTTAGACTGTCTTTTCTTTTCAGAAGATTTATGTTGAAATCACCGAAAATAATAGTTTTGGAAAACTTTGATAGAAGTGCATCGAAATTAACCAGGAAATTTGAAAAATTTCTTCCAGGATTATAAATTGCAGAGATATTAAACGAGTATTCTGGTAAAGCTACCAGCAAAAAATCAGATTCATCTCTGTGTGCACTGTGAAGAACATGCGAGGTAATATTTTCGCTGATAAATATAGAAACTCCACACGCTCTTTTTTTTAAACTCAAAATTAAGTAGTTTTGGTTCAAAACAGCACTTCGGTGGCTTCCCTCAACTTTGAGTTCGACTGGGCAATAGCAAAACTAAGTTCCGATAGGCATACTCAATACTAAGTTCGGCAGCCGAACTCGAATTTATTCTTTTTTTTCGAGGGTAGCTGATTTTCAGGGAATTGAATGATGATTAAAATTTGTTGTACCCGGATGTTGCTGTTCCGGAACATTGCATTGCAATAACAGAGCGGTGGAAAGTTTTGACATTCCCGGTCAAAGAAAACTTCCGGATGTTACTTCCCACGGGAAGTAAACAACATCCGAAAGTTTCCGGACATTCCAAGCCGCTCACCATATGATGACAATGACGGACAGAATTTTACGCTGACACGGTGAACATGCATTTCATTATGAAGTTCCTTCATAGTCTTCCGGTAATTGTTCCGGAACGACATAATTTTGCGACGTGTTCGTTGGTTGCTGTTTCGGTTCGGACTGAACTCGCTAAGTGTTTTCAGTCTAACAAAGAGAGTTCAATTTTTAGTTCATAAGGTCGAACTCAGCTTTGATCCCTCGCCGAAGGAAAAAAAGGGATCAATTTTGAGTTCGCAGTTCGAACTCCGTTTTGATCCATCGCAAGGAGGAAAAAAGGGTACTTAACTTTAAGTTCATAGAATCGAACTATGTTTTGAACCTCGGTCATACTTAATTTTGAGTTTAAAAAAAAGAGCGTGCACCATCTCGAGTTTCAGGTCTTGTACAATGATAAGAATCGTAGCCAGTTATGTCGAAAAGTTTATTTGATATAACCATACGACAAATACGATAATATCGACCTTCTTATTAAGTGAAACCAGCATACAATCGAAGTTGTCCAATTTATGCCTGCAACTTCGAATGTTCATATAAAGAATATTGAGGGCATTTGGCAATATATTACTTGAGGCACTTAGGATCAGAGGGGTGCAAGTGATTTTTTATCAAAACTGAGATAAACTGTTTTTTGGATAGTTAAAGTATAGATTAACATTCTGTAGAAGACACAGGTCAAAAGAAAAATTATTTCGATATTTTTAAGCTATTTATAAAAAAACGTGTCAATGAAAATCCTGTTTCGTTTGGTGTCAGAAGGGTGCAAGTGCACTTGCACCCTTCTGACACCAAAGGATTATACTTTTATGCTGATTTCATTAGAACGTATACATTTTTGTCAGTTGAAAACAACATCATCTAGCTCCGACTAGGATTTTCTACTGGTTCTGACCAGGATAATCCAAAGTCCCCAGATAGAGAAGTGATGAAAATAGATTCAGGTGTAACTTCGTCGGCATGAAAATCTCATTGTTATGTATACAAAAAATTCTAAAAAATTTTTTTCATGGCAAATTTAGCTAATGCTAATAAGGATAAAAGGCAGATACAAAACGCATTTAACAATAATTGTTTGGCAAATATATCTAAGAAAAATGTCTCGGATGAAAGCTCAGAGGATTCAGAGTTTTCGACAGGCTCTGATCATGTATGTATGTATAGATCTGGTATAGAATGGCAGAGAGTTTGATACTCTATATCACCACTACGAAGATTTAGGCTCTGATCATGATGTCACATACTATCCCACAGAACACAATGAAACTTCGAAAAGTTCAGATGAGTCGTTGCGACAGGTATGTTTATAAAAAATTACATTAAGTCTTTTAAGGAATATTTACATAGCTTTTAAGGAAAGAGGCCTGGTATAATTAGACCAAAAAAAGAAATATTAAACATCCACGGTTCTTCTGGAGAATCAGAAGTTGCTGCTGCTGCAGTTGTTGGCGAGAATGAGTCCATTCCTGGAGTGTCAACTGGCCATTCATCAAGATCACAAAAACGCCAACGAAATCAGGCAGTCTGGAAACTCATCTTGCGAAAAAAAAGCTACGAAACCAAGAGGAGGAAATTAATTATCCATTAAGGGGGGGGTAGGGTCTAACACTTTCAAAAAATCGATTTTTTTATTTTTTTATTTTCTTATTGTTAAACATTTCAAGAATGTTGTGTCAAATTTTCAAGTCAATTGAAGCAAAACTGTAGAAGTTATAGGCCTTTATCTCCTCCTATCTTCTACTGCAAGAAAGCAAGTGCAGAAACTTCAAACGCGTTTTTCTCGAAAGCACATTTTTAAAGTCCGTGGACATCGTCATTTGAAAACTACTTATCCGATTCTTTTCAAATTTGGAACATATTTTCTACATATAAAATACCAGACCCCAACGTTTTTCTTTTTTGATTTTTTTACTTTGGGGAGATTTTAGAGGTGAAAAATGGCGGAATTTTAAGTGAAAAATCGTAGTTTTTACTTCAAACAGCCACAAAAATTTCATAAAAATATTTTAAAGTTAAATAAAAACGTTGGGGTCCAGAAAAACATCTATTAAAAATATTTTGCTCTGATTTTTTGACTTCAGACGATTTTGTGCTGAGATACAGTGTCCACCGCAAATCCTGTTTTCTAAAAGGCATCCTCGAAAATGCTCCGTCACCGGCTCATTTTTCAATATTTTTCTACGAAAAAATTACTAAATGTTCTTTTAACAATGCTTTGTATAATGCAAAAAAATTGAATACATTTGTTTGAACGATAGCTCCAGAAAAAAATCGTGAAAATGGTGTTTTTTTATACCCGTTAGACCCTACCCCCCCCTTAAGGAAAAAGAGAGATTGAAAGTTTTCAACAAATTCTGGGAATTAGGATAGTGGAACTTGCAAACCTCGTTCATTATGAGTTGCATAGAAATTTGAAGCCCGAAAAGGCAGAAAATTAAATGTGTGAACAAAAACAAAACAAATAAAACATACTCGTTACATACAGGTTCCAAAAGGTTGCTATCATATTGTTTGGAGTCAGAGGGGTGCAAGTGTCATTCTTGGGATCAGAAGGATGCAAGTGAAAAATATCAATAAAAGTAGTTCGCCGTTTGAACATAAATATCGCAAAAACTTTGGTTTTTCTTTCAGAGTCGTTCATTTTAGACCTCATGAGACACACTCCATCGAAAATTTAGTAGAAAAATTGATTCGATAATTTTGATTTAAAAAAAAAACTTTGAGGCCCGTTTTCTCGAAATCATTATTTCGGCACTTGCACCCCTCTGATCCTACACTGAACAAAATCTGGCTATAAGGTTTATTGGGAATTCTAGTGTTTTCGCACTAAAAGAAAATCCAATACTTTTTACCATTAGACGAATGATTGATTTTATATTTTTTCCAATGAATTCTAAAGCGAGCCAATTTGATAAAATTTATTGTTCAAGGTAGTGAAATGAATGGTTTTATCAGTGTAATAAAATATGCTCGTATTTTGTTTATTTTTCGGCATTATTATTATTATTTTTTTTTATGGCGTTTAAATAGCTCGGGGAGCTGACGCTGGAAATGAAAATTAGAATAGTTTGGAGAAGAAAATTTAAAGTTTAGAGAAGGCAGCGTAGAATAGTAAGCGATCTTGAAACGTTGGTTAGACCATCAAGCACTTCATTATATGCATGGAGTATGTATAAAATGCAGTTCAAGATAATAAACCAACCCCTCCCGATACCAGTTGGAGGAAGGACATGGGCGGGTTCGAGACTGGCCTCTACATACTCCCGACGCATCTATCTACATTGTTTATGGGCGTATTGAAAATATTAAAAATAAACAGGAAGGATCTCACCAAGTTACAGGACACCATCTTCAGCAGTTGATTTATGGTTAGCTCCTTGGGCTGGCAACCATGTCATGCGAAAGCCAACGTCTGGGTCCCATGATGTTAGGGGATGGCTTGAAGGTTCGCTCAACGTCATCATTGGACCAAATGATACATGAAAAGAAAACAGAAAAAAAGAAAAGAGAAAAAAAAGAGTTTTAGTTCATATCATCTATCAATATCTAAGAAGGACCTAGCTTAAACTTATAATAAACCGAGATCAAATTAATAGTAGAAGTAAGCTACATTGTTCCTGTCATATCATAGAACCATACTATTTTATCAAAATATGGATGTGAGAGCCTGTTTTGCTTTTTGAAGCAAGCCTATTTCAAACTAATAAAAATTCTAGCTCAAATTAATAGTAGAAGTAAGCTACCTTATTCCTATCACAACATCACAAAATCATGCGAATTCACCAAAATATGGATATAACAGCCTATCTTACCGTTTGAGCATCGCCCTATCCTACCTGCCTCACATAGTTGAATGCCTGCTTTGAATGAGATTTAAAAATTTCCAAGACTGATTGCTTTGAACTATAATACTATCAAAATAACTCAGGAGGAAGATCCGTTTCACAAACCTTGAACCACAAAATATTATTTCCATCCAATTAGCCCCCAGTGATTGAAAAAAGCTAGATTTAAGAATAAGCCATCGTTATTCATAAATCGCAAATACACATCCACTGGAGCATTGGGGAGGAATATGGTATTGGAATATGTTAACCTACTCCTTTCTAACTTTCCAACTATTTGAATATATCTGAAGAAAAAAAAAAAAAAACTCCACCTTCGGATGATCTGAAAAATAGAAAAGAACATTAAGAAAAATAGAAAAGAACATTAAAACACTGATGAAATTAAAATGACAATAAAAGGTCAAACAATCATTTCTGATCGGACCGATTGACCATGTGATTGAGCTTTAGTTAAAAGCCGTGGGACCGGCATCTAGGGGTTCCGTTTCACTTATGGTCGGAAGTGATCCGTTGATGCCTATAACAACGCTGAATTGTGATACTCTCACTATTCTATATTTAATGTTGTTATACGTCAAGGTATACCCATTTATATCAAAGTGATATAAATGAGCACTCAATCACGCCCACGGCACAAGATATTTTTGCAACATTAGCAAAAGTTCATTTATAAGCCGAGAATTGATCCCACGACATCTATCATGAGAATTCAGAGGGTTAACCACTTGACCACCAATGAGCGTCTGTTTATTTTTCGGCATTATTGTGATTTTATTTTTTAAGTTGTATTGACTGGCGTGTGTGATATGATCAGTAAAGCAACTTTAGCTTCAAAATTGAATAAAAATTTGATGTATTTATAAATGCAATCAAATTTTGTTTCAGTAAGTGGCATCCTTGGTAAACGGGTAAAAGATAGACACTTAGGACGTAGTTTGTCTTGTTTGTTTGATTCCGCCTGCTCCAGCTTTTCACTGCCACATTCCCGAGTGCATAATTCTGGAGTCAACTGTTAGTTCGTCGATGATCCTAACGGAAATTTTTTTCAATCTGAAAAAAGCAGTTTATAGACCTGTTTATCTTAACATTAACCATCAAATTCTAATTTACCTTTCAATTTAAAATCAGAACAGACCTGGTTTCCGCCTCAATCCTGTTTAGAATCGGTTATGTTCTGTTAGCCGGTTGATGGCATGCACTTTTTCCGGGTATAGAAAGCATTCTCCGGCGGGCCCTAGGAGACTCAATCCAGTACCGTATGAGAATCGAAAGCACATCCGACCAAAACATACGATATCGGATGTCTGGAATCGTAATTAAGTTTTATATAAAAATGCTCAAGATTATGTATGTCAGAAAAATTACCTTTAATAAATTGCAGTTCCATCCATCTCTTCCGGGAAGAACAATCCAATTCCCTAATGAAGGTGATTTCCCATACCTCCCAGCGGAGGAACAATTTGTTTAACAACTGGTCTAAGATCGAATGCCTTTTTCGCTTCCCCTGCATGGAGGGATTATTGATGAAGCTCGTAGCAACCGTATCTATTCCTAAAAAATCAATTTCAAACAATTATAACATTTTCTATGAGGTTTAAAACATATAAACTTACCAACTCATTGTACTCAAACTGAAAAATAACGAATTTTTAGCACACTGAATGGAGGAATAGCTATTCTGTAAAAAATATATTAACTTCAAACTGCTAAAATTGATCGAAAAATTCTTGTAATTGGTAGTGATTGTAACAAGCTGCTAAGATTCAATGGAATTTCCAATATTTTGTACTGGATTTATCAGTAGCTTCTATTACACACTGAACTTTAAGATTTATTAGATTGACCCTATAAATTTTATTGCCAGATTTGGTTTAGTGTAAGCGCCTCACTTACACTCAGGCAAATCCTTATTATAATTTTCATAAGATGCATCTTATGAACCGCTTTTTAGAGTGTAAAATAATGTTTCATAAGAGTCTAATGAAATTCTTTCAATTTTCATACGATGTTCTTATGAAAAATAGAAGAAACGCCATTGTGAAAAAATAATGAACACATTCATAGCATCAGTTTTTTTCATCATCTAACTGTACGAAGCAATCGCCAGTTCATAGTTATAATAATTTCCCTTCAATGTTAAATGTTATTGCTATCTCCGGAATGGTAAGTTCGATTTGATGTTTTTTGTGTAAACGTCTAATATATTAGTAAAATAAAATACATTATTTGTTTACTTTTCAGCAAGCTGATCGGCCAAAAACGAAAGGTCAAAGATTTAGATGCGGCAAAAAAAAACTTTGATGGAGCCGTCTGTTGATGCGCTGCTGATGGTGACCATTAAGAATTTAATTTTAAACAAATTTGGCAAACAATAAAGTGATTGTTTTAGCATGAAATATCTAGATTTTTTCTTATTAGAAAGTGATTTACTATTTCCATAAGAATCTCTTATGAAAAGCAACAACCTTTCATTGAAGTAGGCGTTCATCTTCAGAATTCATTCGCGTCATAAGACAATCTTATGAATTTCATTAATTTTTCTTATGGCGCCACTTCATAAGAGAATCTTATGGCATACATAATAGTATTTTTCTGAGTGTACGTTTTTCCCGTATGTAACTATATGTCGCTGGCTATTTGTTCCAGATCAGCCATACTAATTAGGTTCTAGTTTTGTTGGGATGCGTTTAAATTAGAAAATGTTTTGGAACAAACGGCAGCAACAGCAGCAGCAATAACAACGGCAAAAGCAGTAGCATTCGGGTTTTGGGAAGGTAGCGTGGGGAGGAAAGGGGAAGAGGGTGTTTTGCAGTGATTGAAATCCTCACCAATTTTCTCATCAGAGGCTCTCAAAATACACGCTTTGAGGTCTCGTATAGAGTGTTTCCTGAGACAGATTGTGGTAGGGTAACTTTTTGTTTTTGTTTTGAAAAATGTAAACACCAACTGGTCGCCATTTTGATCTTTGATGATAAGCACTGCTCAATGCTTTCTTTTAAAAACTTCTTCAATTAAAATTATTAACATACCTTCATGTCTTAACTTCTTATGAATTTACAATTGATTAAATAAAGAATTTATATTCTTCTCATCAAGGTGCACTTGCAAAATCACTACACTTGCATTGCCCATTTAATTTCGTTACTATCTGGTCATTGAACATGCGTAATGTTGTTGTTATGTTTACCCTACCACGATATGCCGAGAAAATGTAAACATGAGAAATCAGCTGTTCGCTTGACAAGTGGGGAAATGCCTTATAGCTATACAGGAGACGATACATATACATTCATTCAAACCTCCCCCCATGAGGAGGATCTGTTCTGAGAGACACTATTCGTTTGCTGCCTCGAACGAACTCTCTCAACGTTCGGTTGCTACATGATGCATAAAGAAGACGAGGCACACATGCTCATTTACGTTATTGAATTTGATGGACTCAAGCCGTCGTTGTCGTTGAGGAGAACATCTTCAACCTCGCCGCAAAGGTTGAGGCAACAACGACAACAACCAAACTTATTGCATTGCATAGGCCCGCAACGTATGGAGCAAGGAGGGGGGAGGAAAAAGAAACGAAAAAACAAGCTGCCTGCGTGCGGTTGCTGTGCAATAATAGCAATAGCAGAAAAACCTCGGGTATTCGTTCCAGGCACAAACGAGGAGACTCGGGTTTGCTGTGCCTTTTGATTTCGGTTCCCTCAAGAATGTAACAGGAGATGAGTGAGAGCCATTCGTTTGGTTTTTTGGATTCGCTGCCTCGAATGTATATTGCTTCGTGAAGGCAGCCATGTTGAGAGCGTATGCATCATCGGTTTTGTCGTTTTCGCTGCCTCAAAGCAACCTTTGCTTCCGAGTAAAGCGTTGAGCGAGAGAAGGTTGATCAGTTCATTCTCATCCAAATACAACCACTGGTGTTTTGGAAGATTTTGTTTTGGTTTGGGATTTTCTAGTCGTTGTGTAGTAGACTATCTTGTGAGTAGTGAGTGCTTGAGAGTGATGAGGAGCGAGAATGAGTATTTCACTGTTCGTTAAGAAGCCGTAGTGTGTATGGTATATCAGACAGAGCTTGAATTTCGATTGCGGTAATTTCATTGCGAAGTTTGTAGCTTAGTTTCAATAATATTTAGTTCATAATTTCTATTCAATTAAATCATGTTTCCCTTCAAAGGATTTCGAATCCACTGGGAAGCACTTTTTGTATATATTTTTGCTCACTTTCTTTTTTTATTTAATTTCTTTTTTATATGGGCAATAGACATTTAGTTAGTTATTAATAGTATTTATTTGAATTTGAATTACCAACTTGAATTATTATTGCTATTATCATTATTATATGCTGCTAGTTCGTCTATTGCCCCAAGGAGCCCACACCAGGCAGCTCAATTGAGCTGTTTGGTGGAGGGGGTGAGCGGAGAGTCCTTGAGCAATTTAAAAAAAAAAGTTTGAGAAAAAACCGACCTCTTTTGTACCATACCTTGTTAGCGGCTGAGGAGTTTTTCGGTGTCTGATGGATTTCCTGGTATGCGACGGTCCACTGATGGTTTACATAGATTCTCCTTCGATATCCCTCGTTGTTCGGTTAGTTGAAGATTTTTGTTTTCAGTGAGGCGCTGATGAAACATTCCTTCATAGTTGCATCATTAAAACGGACCAGTATCGGGGCGATTCCGTTGGAGTTTTTCCCTTTCATCCGGGTACAGAGTGAGATGCTCTCAGCATCAAGCGGCAGTTGGTATCTCTCAGCGAGTTCCTTGACGACGTTCACGGTGTTCTCCGGGCCGATGATAGGTTCCACATTGGAGATGATTATGTCGCGGCCGATGTTCATCTGCTCGAGGTGATTTAATTTGCGAGTGACTGCAGAAAAACTCTCCTCAAAAATAGTGCTGGTTTTGAGAAGTTCTTCGACGTTTATAGTATTTATTTCTATAGTATTACGTGTGATTCCATTAGATCTTGACGAAGTTCCAGACTTTGGATGGATGATGTAAAGTCCGTTACGGCTACCATAGATTCCTTGGCTACTTCCAGAACAATTTTGCGGATTCCTTCAGCCGGGACAAATTTTGGACCGGCGTTTCGATGTTTATTGTTGAATTGTAGTGTAGGTGAATCCATTTGTTAATTTAGCCCACGTTGGATACAGCAAGAAGTTGGCAGGCCAATAAAATTTAGGATTTTCTTCGATTTCCAACCGTAATTGACACAACGATTTGTTACAATATGAGCACTTCCAAAACGCTAGTCTGGTTTCCAGTAGATCCAGAATTTTGCCTAAGTTTTACAGCTTGTTTAATTGAAACTTTTAGGAGTCATCAAATTGGCAAAAGATCGAGATCCGCACACCGGGGTTTTAAATTTATGAAACACATCCGCAAATCTGTAATATGCTTAACTAGATTTGTATTAGGAATCCTCATGTAAAAAGTTAGAGAACTTACTTACATTTCACTTTGAATTTGCTCTGAAATCTGATCAATTTAGCTTACCTATTTAATTTGAAAAATGAATTAGTTGTTAGTAAGATTAAAAAAAAACTAATTCTATGCTCAAATCAAATAAGCTAAAACTACCAAATACTCGAGAAAATAGAAAAATTCAAGCCATTATTGAAAATAGGTTGAGTTTTCAAAAGTAAATTTAATCGTTTGAAGTTTTGCGGATCAAACTTGATACTTGCAATCTCGATCCAAATTCAAGTTTTAAAACTGCAGTAATAATATTATAGATCTTTAGTCGGTGATCTCTTGCAATTTGAATTCCTCAACGAATATGAATTCAGAATCAGAACTCAGATACAGTATTAATATTGAAAATTCAGATTAAGCTTATAAGTGAGGTAAAATTATCAATATTTTTTATCTTTTCCGAGTTTTAATACGATTTCTGAAATGTAAAAAAAAACGGTATCTGAATTTAGATTCCAGAATCCAGATAAACCAACCGATATGAACCAAGAACTGAAATTTGTTTCAAAGCCTTCAATCATAAATCTAGTATTTTATATTTGATGTCTCGGGTTTCAATCTGAACCTCTTTTTTAAATTTTTTCATTTTGAATATGAATTTCGCATAGTGAATCTTATTTTGAGTTTTCAATTCTGAATCACCAATTTGAAGTTTTGAATTCTGTAAAAAATGATGTTTGAGAACTTCGGATCTGAATATAAAACAAAAACTCAGGATCATTTCTAAAGCTATGATCACTTAGAGTCCGGGCACTTCATGTCGGTGATAGATAACTACATTCCTAGGGTACGAGTTTGCAAAATTTTAGCAGCGTTGTGTTGGTAATGAAATGAAAGAAGTATAAGGAGACTCACTAGAATGCTAACGTTTTTCGATCAAACGAATAGTTTTTAAAATACACGCGTTTGTAACTGCCCAGATTCTAAATTATCATAGCCTCAATATAGTTTTTTTCCATATTCCGAAAATAATAATTTCAATGCATATGAGTTTCAAAAGTTATGGATTAAATTTGGAATGATTTTCTTTTGTTTCTCTTATTGTTTTCTACCATAATTATGGCATTCGCGACTTTATATCAACGTTGCAATTGGCTAAACAGTTATTGAAAAACATATCCGGTACCACTGTGTTCGATATTTACTCTTGGGTTCGAACTCGCAGACATCGATTCAGGAGGCAACTGACCTGCCAACTGAGCTATTTCACAAGCCCATATTTTGAAAAAAGGCAAAGCCAAATTTGTATAACAATTTAAAAAAACCTTCTTAAGTATTTTCTAATGTTGATGCAACCTGAAAATCAAAATCCTAAATTCAATACATAATGCGAAATATGGAAACAGAAATAAAATTTAGACTTTGACAATAGGGAACCAGGACCTTGAAATGAGTTTAATCTATTAAAATTTAGTATTCAGAAATAGATTTCTATCTTCAAGTGAGAAAATTTTGGAAATCTGTAGCAAAATCCTGAACTTGGGATTAGTTTTCGAGGTTTTGGCATCAGCTCTGAGTAAAGATTTTTTATCTTGAATAACCTTACCCAATCATCAAAATTTGATTAAAAATTTGAAAATTTGAGTGTAAAGTAGAACACCTCGCTTGCTTTTCCTGAACCCTCATGAGGGGGGGGGGGGGGGAGGTACACCAACCCCCCCCCCCCCTTTCCTACGGCCATGTGATAGACTATCACATTATCACTTTTGATCAGTTTTGCGAACCTTAATACTATGACCCTAACAGCACATTTCTCGCCGCCTTTGTGGTGCAAGGACAAATGCAAGAATGCCGCTAAAAGACCGATCAGGTCTCTTAATGACCGAAAAACTCTTCCGAGTCACGAATAGCGATGTCCAACAGAACCCGCAGCTCGAAGCGCCAACAGTAATGGCGTATTTTTTTTTTTTTTTTGATTCCGGATTTGGCTCTGGAACCGTCCGAATAAAAAAACGACTTTCGGGTTTCGAGTTATTCCATACGTAGGTGTGCGTGAGAACGAGCGCAATGTTTACATGCAGCTGTCATTTTGTTCTCCCTTCTGGATTTCTTCACTCGGTTGTTCACATTCGGATTGCCTTTTTTCGTGTCCGGATTGCACTGGACAGCAGATAGTACGATTTTGCTTGGCTGAGAGGTTCAAAATCGCGGCAATAATCCTTTTTCCCGTTCATTATTTCAACTGTTTTGCTTTCAGCCAAAAATAGCTGTTTAATGTTTTGACAACAACGTTGAGAGTATTGGTGAACTTCTCGCAAAACTGACTTTCTTCTCAGGGCGACTCCGTCCGTTTTTCGAGCGAACCTAGGTTGCCTCTCGAGCAATAAATGAGCACGATGACAACTGTTAGAGCGAACCTAGGTTGCCTCTAGTTTGCCTCCAGGTGAAAAAAATACGGTATATAGTGACTATACTCGAAATCAAGCAAAGGAAAAGCTCCAAAGCATTTGCTTAGTTTGGTATGAATGAACATTTGCTTACACACTTAATCTTTTCTCCTGTGATCGGAACGATTTCGTCCTGTATTTTCGCTCAGGAAAACAACTGTCAAACCCGCCTGTAGGATCGAAACGGTTTTCTCCTGTAATTTGCAGGAGATTTGAAATGTTCCTACGGGCTCGAATTTTGTTCCTCCTGTGGTTTGTAGTGAAATTAGCTTTCGTTTTCCCCTGATTCTAAATTTTTTATTTTCCCATAAAAACAAAAAAAAACACAATAATTGTTTAAAGTATTTAAATTTATTTCTCACATTTTACAATTTTTTTTTTCATTTGTCCTATTTTGTAAGGTGGTATTTTCACTATAATACAGACAAGACTGTCAATCTGAAAAACAAATAGAAAAGATTTCTATTACTTTAAGTAAAACGCCGCCTGACATCGAAACTTACCGATGCGCCGTGAGAATCTTATCCTTATCCGGTCCATGCCAGCAAACGCGTTGAAAAATCTTGCACCCGAATATGCCGACCCAACCATGCAGTCAACGAAAATTTTCACTCTGAGTTCACTAACGAACAGATAGGGGAGATGAGGGCATAACGAGCACCCAGGGCATAATGAGCACTACGCTTTTCTACGAATGTACGTATTTTTTAAAATAAATTTTCATGAGGATTTGTTTCGTACTTCCTAAAGTATTAATTTTTCACAAAATAGGAATCTCCTTATCATCTTTACAGAGATGTTTAAAAAAAACTAGCTTGGTTCTCAAGTTACGAAAATATTATAATTTTTGAGCACCACGAAATAAGCTCTTATGATCTTAAAATAACCTTGATCTATAATGTACGCACTGCAACATGATGTACACATTGTTTCTCAATTTTTACCATCATAAAATTTTTGATTTTTCACTTTTATCAATTTTAAAACACGTTTTTACTTAAATTTGTTGACTAGGGGCATATAGAGCACCATATTATTTGAGGCATAATGAGCATTTTCTGCCGTAGAATCTAGCAGCGAATTAAAATTGATTTATAGCGCCACACCTTGACTAGTTTTCATTCGACGATTTAGCCTATTGGTAAGGTGTCGGAGAGGTAATCAAAAGACTAGAGTTAGATTCCTGTTCGAGGTGATTTTTTTCCATTCACAATTCATGATCGATTTATTTATTGTTACATTATACGGCTAGTAGCATCATCCTCCGAACAAAGCACTTAATGTATGAGCGTGCGTGAATTGTTTGTATTCTACAAACAGACCTAGATTATTTTGTTATTGCTCTGTTTGATGGATCTACGACTCACCAGACTTCATCGAATTGAATTCGCTGCTAGATTCCCCGGCAAAAACGCACATCTTGCTTTGATTAATGGTGCTCATACTGCCTCAGGGGGGGTTCTCATTATGCCTCCACAGTGGCTGGTTTTCAGCTTTTGGCAAAATTTTTTCAAATGCATTTTTTAACGTTTTCATCTAGTTTTTCACGTTTCAGCCCGTTAGGGAACAGGCTTTTCAAGTGTCTGAACACGAAACAATAATGTAACCTCCATATTATATGTATGTATGTATGTATGTATCCACCTTGGGTTTGCAGCAGCGCCGCGGTTATGGCCAAAAAAATAACCCACGCGCAGTGATGGTTTGAATCATTTGACTTAATTTTGAATCATTTGCTTATAACTTCTTTTGAAAACATTTTTCCCAGAAATGATGTTCTAAACTTTAGTAGAACTAGATCTTAGCTGCAACTTTTGTGACCAACACAAACCTGTATCTCTTATGCCTTATGAATGAGAAATCGAAAAGTTTAAATTTTTGAGCAATGATCGTAATCACAATCATTTGGATTAGCGGGTTGGATTAAATCCTACAATTCATACCACATTGAAGATACATATTTATGACATACAAGAAAGTTGTAGCTTAGATCTGTATCTACTAAAGTTTAGAACATCATTTCATGGAAAAATGTTTTCAAAAGAAGTTATAACCAAATGATTCAAAAATAAGTCAAATGATTCAAACCATCACTGCCCACGCGTCCATCTTGGCTCCCACGCACCACAGTCATAACCACTCAATGAAACTTCTAAGGGGATGGAATCGTAAGCAGAGGCATTTACGGTATCCAGGGTGAAAAGGGGAAAAGTCTCGAGAAGCTATAATTATGTTGTTGACTAACCAAAATGGCATGCAAGTTATAATCCCGCCCCCAAGGCTTCCGAAAAAAGAGTGCGTCCTTATTTTACAAAAAGTAATCGAAAACTATGTTTTCCTAAACCATGCCAAATTCCCTTGACATAAATTGAGGAACGTCCAGTATTCGAAACGAGAAACAAGCACATACTGTAATCCGCTCCTTTTGCAAAACGAGGATACCCTGATGCTCCCACCCGAATTTGATGATACAGTAGAATATAAGAATATATAAAAATAATATATAATATAAATAAAATAAAAATTCAAAATATAAATGTAATCTATTATATAAAATTCTCTTGTAACGGTGTTTGTAGTACTACTCCTCCGAAATGACCCAAACGATTCGAATGAAATTATTTTTAGAATATTCTGTAGCCATGCGAATCGGTTTATATCGAATAAAAACAACACAAAGTCGCATCAATTGTTCGTAATTATTAAATTTGTAGTTTTTTGAATGAAATGAAAGTCATGGCTTCCATTTTTTCGAGATTTTTTTTCCTTTGGACGGTTTGTTTTTCGTCTCCAAGATTGAGGCGTCGCGACTTGACGTCGTTAGAAGATAGCAATCATGGCATAGCATACTGATCAGTGAGAATATTTTGGCGCGAATTTCTCAACCAAGCATATTTTCAATACAAGTGGTGGCATGATGTGATTTTTTTTGTACTTGATTCCTAGCTCATTTCTACAGCACATGGTTATGAATGACGCCTAGATGTGACTCAGGTTGACATTTTGCTGATCGAATAAAACATATAATATTTGTTTTGCCAAAATCTGAAATTGAAAAATCAGGCATCCAATTTTAGAGATTTTCTTTTCTTCGAGGGGTTTGTTTTTCGTCTCCATGGGCGAGGCGTCGCTAGCAAACGTCGTTGCAAGATAATAGTAACCAAAGCATACTGTTCATTGATCGCTGGAAAAATTTAAAAATTAGGCGCCTATTTCTCAACCAAGTACCTATAATTCTTATGCACGTGGGGGCGATATGCAACCTAGATGTGTTTTTTTCTTGCTTATTTGTACACAGCACATGGTAATATATAACGCCTAGATGTGACACGGATTGATATTTTATCGATCGAATCAAAACCATATAAACGATTTCAAATATTAAAACCATTTTTAATTCGTGTTAATTTAAGTAGTAAATTGTTGTCAAAAAATATGAATTTGGTAAAGATAAATATGAAATAATGTTATGACACTTTGCGGACGTTTGAAAATAAGAAATTGGGAAGCTTTACATTCAATTTCGTATAATCCAATACGCCTAGAACGCTAGACACATTAACTGAACAAGAATCTATTCTATTCTATTTTGTGTATTTATAGAGGATTTTAACCAACTTGGCCATTCGTCCTCTCAACAAGAGTCTGTTCTTTGAAATAGATCAGATAGGATTGAAGTTTTAAAAAGCCGAATGAACTATTTGATTTTTTGCAAACGTAAGTTGAAGTTATCAATAAAATAATCTACTTTTTAATGACAAAAAGTGAGGATATGCATTTTCTGGAAGAATTTTCAAATAAGAAAGTAGACTAGAGCAAGTGCAAACTATCAACTTTTACAAAAAATGTATACATTATTTCTTCATCTAAACCATTGTTGGGCCCATAAAAAAATTTGATTAAATAAACTTAACTCTTTTTTTAAAATCATTCTCCATAAAACTGTTTACACGTTAACTGTTTGTTTACACACAATTCAAGTACAAACTTAAAATAAAACGTGTGTTTTTGTTTTACATATTTTGGCTATATAGAAGAGACTTTTGATTATTCACTTTTTTGTTGAAAAGTTTTATTGTGATAGATATTCCAGGGGCAGCACATTTTTATGATGAACTTTATGACCTGAAAGTGTTAAAAATAATATTAATTCCTGGAAGGTGGAATAAGTGAAAACGCGCCATTTAGCTATGAAACATCTACAATTTAAGAATTTTATCTCCAGAATGGCCAGAAAGGATATCCCGAGTGTTGAATCTGAAGCAGATATTCAAAATTATTATAAAGGTCTTTGTAAATCAAGGTCTTTTGGTTGAACAGCATTCAGTGAAATTGAAGTACCAAGCATTAATTTATTCCGGAGAAAAACTTAGGATATAACAATGAAAGTTGATAAAACAGACAAACAAGAACAAGTATTAAATTAATGTTAAAGTCTTTTCACTGACGCATCTGAAAAAGACCTATATGTTTTCACTTGCCCCAATAAATGGGACAAATGTATACTTCGATAGTTCTTTTTGTCAACATAACTAATTTTTTTTTTAAATACCTGTTTTCAGAGAATATGAAAGTTGAACTGTGGTGATATTCTTTAGGATTTAACCGGTGTTTCATTTTGGAAAATTAAGATTTACAGTAAAAAAGACACATAATTTTTATTAAGGTTTTGTTTATATGATAATTTCCAGGAATCAAAATGAACTCGCATGAATCCATCGAAGCCTGAACAGATTATTTCTTTTCGATCTATTAAATTTAAAAAAATCTGCTTTTCAATTGAATGTTATTAAATCTTAAAAATATAACGTAATCCTTAATGAAATCGCAGATCACCACCAACAATGTTCAGGAAATTTTGAATTAAATTGCATTTTTTGCTTGAATAAAAAAAGGAATTTGCAATACGCAAAATCGCCAGATTTAATGCCATGACAAGTGCTGTTTGGGAACACTTTAAATTGAAATGTGTAAAGTCTATAACTTAAGTATCAGGCGAATCTTTTTGGAAATGATTTTGGTGAAAATATGGATTTTAATTCAAACTGCTTCGAAGGATGAGGATGGTTAATAAAAAGCTGTTTGAAAAAGATTAGAAATTTTTTTTTCTTATGTTTTTTTATTTCTTTAGCTCTAAAAAATACACCACCCAAATCTAATTGGGAGCTGAAAGCACTGCGTTAGGCAAAATATTCGGCAAATACTCCAAAAGTTGTCCCAATATTAAAAACAATATAACAAAACGGAATAAATTAACTGAATGGAATTCAGCAAATGAAACGCACATATTATCAACATACAGTTATTTATTAAACAAGTTACAAAAATTGGATTTTAAAAGACCCGTTGAGTTTAAATTCTTTGGTTTAATTTTGATAGAATTGAGCGGGACGATTCGAGTAAAGGGAAAGAAGGGAAATGTAAAGAAAACTAGGAAAAATAGAAAATGGACGCCAAATTGAACATGGTAAGACGAAGTTTACCGGGTCTGCTAGTAATAATATATAATATACATATAATCTATTATATAAAATTCTCTTGTAACGGTGTTTGTAGTACTACTCCTCCGAAATGACCCAAAAGGTTCGAATGAAATTATTTTTAGAATATTCTGTAGCCATGCGAATCGGTTTATATCGAATAAAAACAACACAAAGTCGCATCAATTGTCCGTAATAATTAAATTTGTAGTTTTTTGAATGAAATAAAAGTCATGGCTTCCATTTTTTCGAGATTTTTTTTTCCTTTGGGCGGTTTGTTTTTCGTCTCCAAGGTCGAGGCGTCGCGAGCAAACGTCGTTAGAAGATAGTAACCATGGCATAGCACACTGATCAGTGAGAATATTCTGGCGCGTATTTCTCAACAAAGCATATTTTCAATGCAAGTGGTGACGATATGAAGCCTTGATGTAATTGGTTTTGTTCTTGATTCCTAGATCATTTCTACAGCACATGGTTATGAATGACGACTAGATGTGACTCAGGTTGACATTTTGCTGATCGAATAAAACATATAATATTTGTTTTGCCAAAATCTGAAATTGAAAAGTCAGGCATCCAGTTTTAGAGATTTTCATTTCTACGAGGGGTTTGTTTTTCGTCTCCATGGGCGAGGCGTCGCTAGCAAACGTCGTTGCAAGATAATAGTAACCAAAGCATACTGTTCATTAATCGCTGGAAAAAATTAAAAATTAGGCGCCTATTTCTCACCCAAGTACCAATATTTCTTATGCACGTGGGGGCGATATGCAACCTAGATGTGTTTTTTTTTGCTTATTTGTACACAGCACATGGTAATAAATGACGCCTAGATGTGACACGGATTGATATTTTATCGATCGAATCAAAACCATATAAACGATTTCAAATATTAAAACCATTTTTAATTCGTGTTAATTTAAGTAGTAAATTGTTGTCCAGAAATATGAATTTGGTAAAGATAAATATGAAATAATGTTATGACACTTTGCGGACGTTTGAGATAAGAAATTGGGAAGCTTTACATTCAATTTCGTATAACCCAATACGCCTAGAACGCAAGACACATTAACTGAACAAGAGTCTATTCTATTCTATTTTGTTTATTTATACAGGATTTTAACCAACTTGGTCATTCGTCTTCTCATCAAGAGCCTGTTTTTTGTAATAGATTAGATAGGATTGAACTATTTGATTTTTTGCAAACGTAAATTGAAGTTATCAATAAAATAATCTACTTTTTAAGAACAAAAAGTGAGGATATGCATTTCCGGAAGAATTTTCAATTGAGAAAAAAGACTAGAGCAAGTGTAAACTTACAAAAAATGTATACATTATTTCTTCATCTAAAAATGGTTGGGCCCAAAAAAAAATTTGATTAAATAAACTTAACTCTTTTTTTAAAATCATTCATCAAAAAACTGTTTACACGTTTACTGTTTGTTTGCACACACAATTCAAGTACAAACTTAACATGAAAAGTGTGTTTTTGTTTTACAAATTTTGGCTATATAGAAGAGACTTTTGATTCACTTTTTTGTTGAAAAGTTTTTTTGTGATTGATATACCAGGGGCAGCAGATTTTTATGATGAACTTTTAATATAACCTGAAAGTGTTAAAAATAATATTATTTCCTGTAATTTCTTAGGTGGAATAAGTGAAAACGCGCCATTTAGCTATGAAACATCTACAATTTAAGAATTTTATCTCCAAAATGGCCAGAAAGGATATCCCGAGTGTTGAATCTGAAGCAAATATTCAAAATTATTGTAAATGTCTTTGTAAATCGAGGTCTTTTGGTTGAACAGCATTCAGTGAAATTGAAGTACCAAGCATTAATTTATTCCGAAAAAAAAACTTATTCAGGATATAGCAATGAAAGTTGATAAAACAGACAAACAAGAACAAGTATTAAATTCATTTTAATGTCTTTTCACTGACGCATCTGAAAAAGATCTATGTGTTTTCACTTGCCCCAATAAATGGGACAAATGTATACTTCGATATTTCCTTTTGTCAACATAACTACTATTTTTTTTTTTTGAAAATATTACTTTATTCAGAGAATATGAAAGTTGAACTGTGGTGATATTCGTTAGGATTTGACCGGTGTTTCATTTTTGAAAATTAAGATTTACAGTAAAAAAGACACATAATTTTTATTAAGGTTTTGTTTATATGATAATTTTCAGGAAACAAAATGAACTCTTGAAACCATCGAAGCCTGAACAGATTATTTCTTTTCGATCTATTAAATTTAAAAAAATCTGCTTTTCAATTAAATGTTATTAAATCTTAAAAATATAACGGAATCCTAAATGAAATCGCAGATCACCAACAACTATGTTCAGGAAATTTTGAAATCAGAACTGCTTCAATTAAAATCTTTAAAATAATGGGTGGATATATCTAAACATTTGTTTTCCTCTTTTCAAAACCAATCGTTTTTTTTTATTCATCGGGTTAAAGTTCAAAGGAATTATTTTGCATTTTTTGCTTAAATAAAAAAAAAGTAATTTGCAATACACAATATCGCCAGATTGAATGCCATGACAAGTGCTGTTTGAGAACAATTTAAGTTGAAATGTGTAAAGTCCATTACTTAATTATCAGGCGAATCTTTTTGAAAATGATTTTGGTGAAAATTTAATTCAATTTTAATTCAAACTGCTTCGAAGGATGGGGATGGTGAATAAAAAGCTGTTTGAAAATGGTTAGTAAAAAATCTTTTCTTATGTTTTTATATTTCTCACCTCTAAAAATCACACCACACAAAGCTAATTGGGAGCTGAAAGCGCTGAGTTAGGCAAAATATTCGGAAAATACTCCAAAAATTGTCCCGATATTAAAAACAATATAACAAAACGGAATAAATCTACTGAATGGACTACAGCAAATGAAACATACATATTATCAACATACAGTCATTCATTGAACAAGTTACAAAAATTGAATTTGAAAAGACCCGTTGAGTTTAAATTCTTTGGTTTAATTTTGATAGAATTGAGCGGGACGACTCGAGTAAAGGGAAGAAGGGAAATGTAAAGAAAACTAAGAAAAATAGAAAATTGACGCCAAATTGAACATGGTAAGACGAAGTTTACCGGGTCTGCTAGTAACCATATAATGAAATATTTAAAAATATATAATATATTTTGGTGTTATGTAATACAATGCAATGAAACAAGGTAAGAATGAGTACATTGAAACATGGTGAATAAATCACATATTACTTAAGCCTCTGAAAAAAGTAAATTAATCTAAGGTGATCCTCATGATTATTTCATTGGTTTGATACGAATGCGAATTATCATAAAAAATTAAATTTTAAATTCTGATAGTCATCCATTGAAATCTAATAAAATTATAATTAAAATCAACAAATTTCTGTGATAAAAATTGATTATTTACATGGCGAGAAATGAAATCTGATATTTACAGAAAACAAATAGCTACCTGTAATATGAATTAATCCATCATTAAATTTGGCTTTGATAGCTTTGTTGATAAGGTTTAATATTCCACTTTATTTTTTTGATATTAACTCTTATACTCAGGACACATCTAGATTTTTTTTTAATACCTGCAAGAATGTTTATAAGAATGTAAACAATAAAAAGTGCATATAAACCCGTTGAAATATATAATTTTATAATTATAGATGTACCAAATATTCGGTCGGTCGTGAATCTACTATAATCGCCACCAATATACGAAATTGCCGTCGAGAAACTATTATGTGATAAATGTGAATGTGAAATGAAATACTTTTAACTGCTTCAAGAGCTAAACATTGACACTATTACCCTCTTTTATATATTTATTACAATGCAATTTTTTAAGACATAATTACAATGGATTATTTGGTAAATCTACAATTCCAATCAAATCTGGGATCTCATGCTGAAAGTTGAAATAAAAAATTTTTTCAATAGTATAAAATAGTATAAAATTTCATAGAAATAAAAGATAGATTTATTCAATGATAATAGACTTTGATGATTGTTGTATAAGATATGTAGTAAGTTTTAAACATATGAAGAACATTGTAAAATTGTGTTTTTTATTTCAACATTCAGCTGCTGATAATTTCATAATTGTTGCTGCATCATCTGAAAGCTTGGTTAAAATGATGATATTGATCAAGAAATATTTCAATTAGATAACATCTGTCTACTAGAAGAAGTTTTAAAAACATAATGAAGCCCTGAAGAAAACTAAAATCCTTAAAAGAATTAGTTAGAAACTAGCAATAGTGAGAAAGTGAAAAATCTATACACAGTATTTTTAGGTTTATAAGTATTAGCACAAAGCGTCAGATTATCGAGAGAGTAATAATATGGTTTGACCTAATATTTAGTTCAGGTCAAACCACATTACATACAATACCCGCCCGATAATCAGGCGCTATTGGCACTGGAGAGTGCGTTTGTCTACCGAAAACGTTTGCTTAAATGCCGATTGTACGTAAATAGCAACAAGGTTGTCCGATTCTAAAGCCGAGCAACAAAAAACTGATCAATTTCTGAATATAGAATCACCCGAAGAAGCTTCCGATTCGTTGAATATTTTTTGGGAAAATTTGAATAAGGGATACTATCTATTCAAAAAGTGCGATTTTACAATATCAACAGTACTTGGGAGACGTCCGATTAACCAGTTAGTACTGTATTCATAACTTATAAACAAATTAGCAAATATTATTTTTTAATACGAATGACATAAAAACGATGGAATATTATTTAAATTTTATAAATCACAATTCTGGTTGATATTTAATGACTGAAAAATCTTGTGTTAAAAACTGAGTTCAAGATAAAGATGGCGTTTTGTGTCTATATTAATTTCATATAACCATCAATTATATTGCAACCTCTAAATGTTACAAAAGAAATCAGTTAAATCATTCATGGGTACATTGTACATATCTAACAGAAATTTCATAAAATCATTCATCAGGTGGCGCCAGAACGAAACAAAAAGCAAAATTACTCACCAGATGTCGGTAAACATATCAAAAATAAATCCAAAATGTCTCCCCAGGTATGCAAACCTTTTTTTTAAACTATACTAGTGACATCTGTAGGTGTTTTTATTTTACGAAATTTGTTATAAGTTACCATGCACTGATGCGTTTCCAAAGAAATATTCCTACGATATATGCCTAAACAAATTTATAAAAATTTAGAGAACGTATCAGAGAAATGTGTACACGGAAAATAAAAAAAAGGTAAAATTTACCTTTTTGTGAGGTGAATTTTTTCCACCCCTCTTTCGAGGTAAATTTTACCTTTTTTTCATTCACCTAGCAAAAAGGTAAATTTTACCTTTTTTCAATTTACCTAGCAAAAAGGTAAATTTTACATTTTTTCGCATTCACCTAGCAAAATAGTAAATAATACCGTTTTCCCATTTACTGATTTAAAAGGTAAATGCTGGTTGGTTTGATTGTTTTCTTCAATAAGAATTAAAAAAATACAAAATTCTTTCAAAAATGATATTTATTGGAGATAAATATCATTTTTGAAAGAATTTTGCTTCGCGTTCTTCTGAGTCGCTATGGCCGCTGAATCCACCTGCATTGCGTACATTCATGGCCTCCTCCGTTCGACTAATCCAGTCAGGTTCGGCTTTTCCGGCTGGAGGATGACGTGGAATACACCTCAAAGCTCTATGGGCCGATCTGAAACAAAATCAATAGTATTATGACGAGAACCAGCACAACTAAATGATATTTAAAAACACTTACCATTCTATTCCGATTTTCACATATTAGGCACAAAGCAAAACTTGTTCCTAGAATGACAAAACAGCTTAACCTCAATGAACGGGTTCGGCGAATAGTTACTTTTTTTAGAAGAATTGTACCGTTTTCTTTAGCTCAATCCAGGTCAATTACACCTCGCTACGAGGTAAGTTTTACCTTATTTAGATTTACCTTTTTTTCTAGGTGAATTATACTTTTTTATCGAGCTCAATTCAGGTGAACTTCACCTCGCTACGAGGTAAGATTTACCTTTTTTGGATTCACCTTTTTTCTCGGTGAATTGTACCTTTTTTCCAACCTCGATTCAGGTAAATTTTACCTCACTGTGAGGTGAGTTTCACCTCGAAGAGGTATAAGTTACCTTAAGTTGGCTTTCATGAGCGTTCACCTTTGCCAACTCGGTAAATTTTACCTTTTTATTATTTTCCGTGTAGGTACATATATAAAAATATACTTAGCTTTGAATGATGAAATCCTCCTTATACCGATGTTCTATTTGAATTTGTCCCAGTTGAAAATGATTGGAAACACTTTTACACTGCAACGCTAACGTAGTATGGATCCAAACCGTCTTCATAAATCTCTTCAGCGTCATCTTCATTTGTTTTAAACGGATTTGTTTTCAAAAGATCGGAAGCATTATCGAAATGGCGTCATCCACAGACCAAATTTTGAACACTTCAATCGCAAATCACTAATAATCCTCTACCATTTTTGCAAAAACTTCACACTAAATGCTCTCACGAACACTTAAATTAATGTTTTCACGAAAAATACAGAATCTCAAATCGCGTTAACTCGATAAATTCGCGTTAAAATTCTCTTCGAAGAGAATCGCGTTAAGCACAAGCCAGTGCTCCCAGTTGATCATAATGTAACCTCCATATTATAGCTATTTTCTATGGATAAATAACCGTTTTCCTTAAGGTGGCCATTATGCCCCCATCTCCCCTACCGCAAGAAAAAATGGCAAACTGAACCCTTTGGCGGGTTTTTATTTTGTGCACTGGTGAGAAAGAAACAGAAATCCGGTTATTTTTGTTTAAACAAGATAGAAAAAGATAGGAGATTTGACAAGAAATGTGTCTACAGCGATTCAGGAGAACACTGTCCTGAGTTCACGGGGTTGGTCAGAGTTCCTGTGCTCTCGTAGCAAATTTGTCTCGGATTTCAGAAGAGATGAGACGTCCCGCGATTCGGGTGAGTTCTCATTCGAATTTCGTTTAAATTGAGCAGTGTTCCTGTGATACGGAGAATCATGGTCCCGAGCGGGATAAATGCAATCTTAGTGTGTAGCTTTTGCTTTGAAAAATAGAGCTATCCAACAAGCAGAATCTGTAGTTTTTTTAAGTAAATTAAAATAAAACGATCAGAAAATAGAAAATTACGGCTAAAATAGCCACGATCTCAGCGGTGCGGGTAAGAACGATCGAAAAATATTTTAGGCAAGGCATGGCAAGCTCTAAAAAGCGCAGGTTGAAATGTTCGTTTGTTGATAGGACAATTCCAATTGGTCTAGCAAGCAAGAAACAGTTAGTTAACCTGAAAAACCAAATGTTTTACCAATTATTAGCTACTTTAAAATCAATAAAACATGTTTGTTTTGTTAAAACTTAAAAAAAAATCGTTAAAAATTATTAAAATGTTCTTCCAAGTTCGAGTCAGTTGGGAATTCTTCCACTATTCCCGGTTAACTGGAATGTTTGCTATTCAATTTGTTCATTTTCATGGAAGACGAATCATTCCATACAACGCCAAGAATGTGAAAAAAAATTGTTTTCACTTCTATTTTTGTTTATCCATGTTGAAAATGCCTATTTGAATTGTTTTGAAGTGAAATATTGCCAATTTGATAAATTGATGACGTTATAAAAGAAATTTTTATTAGAAAAGTCTGCTACCGAACATGCTTAGAAAATAAAGCAATTGCTTGGAGATTTGTCGAGCCATTTAGTGGTATGAATAAAGTTTAGCAATTGCTACGGTAGCTTTTACTTAGCTCGAAATCAATCAAAGCAAAAGTCCAAAGCATTTGCTTAGTTTGGTATGAATAAACATTTGCTTAGCGGATGTGTACTAAAGTCTTAGAACATAGCTTTTGCTTCGAAACATAGAGCTATCCAACCAGCAGAATCTGAAGTTTTCTAAAGTAAAATGAAAGAAGACGATCAGAAAATTGAAAAGTACGGCTAAGGTAGCCTTGAATTCGACGAAGCGCGTGGTGGGTGTAAGAAAGAACAGAATTTTTTTTGTTAATGCGTGCTTGTATGTTGCTTATTTGATAAATTCATCACGTTATTAAAGAATTTTTTATTAGAAAAGTCTGCTACCGAGCATGCTTAGAAAATAAAGCAATTGCTAGGAGATTGGTCGAGTAATTGCTTCAGATTTGAGCTTTATTCATACCAAACTAGCTTGTTCTAAAAGTAAAAGCTTCTGACTGAGAAAACAGGTGTCAAAAAAACTTTATTCATAACAACCGAAGCAATTGCTTTAAGCGACTGCTCGACTGCTCGATTCAGTTTAGCAAAAGCAATTACTAGATTTTTTTCATACCACCCATTGCTTCAGATTTGTGCTTTATTCATACCAAGCTAGCTTGTTCTAAAAGTAAAATATTCTGTCAGAGAAAACAGCTGTCAAGACAAAATTTATTCATAGCAACCGAAGCAATCGCTTCAAGTGACTACTCGACTGCTCGATTTGGTTTAGCAAAAGCAATTGCTAGGTTTTTTTCATACCACCTAATAACACCAGCACGATGATGGCACGAAAAAAAAGTGAAAATTAACGATCCGACCTAAGAATGTCTTCAGGATTCCCCAAACTGATTAATTTTTTAAAGTTTATATTTTATGTATAAAAGAACAACAAGATTTTCCCGAACACTTCGCGAATAGTTTGTTATTGATTACCATACAGTCAATCGCAAAATTGACCGTACACCCATTACTCCTCCTTGAATTTAGAGTTTTTCGGGGTTTAACAGTAAATAAGTAAGAACAACTTCAATCCATTGAAAAATACCTCCTTTTAACTCTTTAACTGTGAAAAGAAAGATTCAAATTACTTACATTTTCAATTCATATTTGAAACAACAACAAAAAAAACACCATTACAGATGTGGCAAAATTGATCGTACAGTCAAGGATGGAAAAATTCATTCACCAGCATGAACGCTAATGATTCTCAATCATCGCGCCGTTTACGATGGTAGCATCGGCGAGGCGAGCGTGAACAGACGATCGCCGATTGGTCGGATTGGCAATCCGAATGAATGAATTTTTGATAGGTTCGGGTGAACGAACCTATTCCCGAAACATTCGCCGCAGTTATAACTGGATCGTTTTTTATTTTCACCACGACGTTCGTTGGATGAATTGATTCGCAAGTGAATGTCGAAACACAATCTTCAAACGATTCTACGATTGCATTCGCGAATGTTTCCGGAACCGGTAAAGGATTGCTCCATCAGATGCTTGTTTTTCGGCTAATTTTGTGCGTGTTTTAGCCCCCGCGCTCGCTGATGGTTTGTTTTCTCATGATGTTATTTTAATTTATGTTTGAATAAGAACATTCAGCATATAGTTAGAAAAAAAATTGGACTTTTGCACTTTGCTTAGATAACTAAATGGACAAAGGGGAGGTTTGGAAATGCCCACTCTTGTTCACGAAGCGAAGGGATTTGATCTTTGGCAACAGGGACATTTTTTATTGTCACCAATATTGCCAAATAATAATTTAAATATGTAGAGATCGCAAAGCTAATCAACAATTTGACTAGTTTGAACATCCTGAATAGGAAAAGGACATATTTCGATCTTTGCTTTATTCCTAAATTTAGCACGAATAATGTTGCGAAATTTTGAAGTTCGTAATTTTTTTTTTTTTTTTTTTGTTTCGATTATAGTCGTTTTACCATCTTTATGGCATTCGCGACTTTATCAACGGTGCAGTTGGCGGATCGTTATTGAAAAACTTATCCGGTACAACTGTGTTCGATGTTTGCTCTTGGGCTCGAACTCGCGGACATTGGCTCAGGAGACAACGGACTTGCCAACTGAGCTATATCACAAGCCCAAAAAGTTCGTAATGAAGTTATCTTATACCATAGTTTTATAAATGTTATTGCATACTCAGCAACAGATTCTGCATTCTATATATACAATTTAAAATTCATAATCCTAAATTCTAAGTTCTATATTCCAAATCCTAAATTCTTAATTCTAAATTCTAAATTCTATATTCTATATTCTAAATTCTAAATTCTAAATTTTAAATTCTAAATTCCCAATTCTAAACTCTTGATTCTAAATTTTAAATTTTCAATTCTAAATTCTCAATTTATAATTTTATTCCAAAATCTAAATTATCAATTCCCAACACAAAATTCCAAACACTTAGCACTAAATTCTCAAGACTATATTCTCAATTCTTAATTTTGAATTGTGAATTCGAAATTGTAGTTTTTTAATTCTAAATATTTGATTCCTTTTTGAAATTCTACATTGTAATTAAAAAATTCTTATCATAAATTTTCAATTATAATTTTTTTTATGTTAACGTTAAATTTGAAATTTAATTACTTCAAAATTCAATACTCAAATGCTAATTCAATTTGAATATTTTAATTTCAAAATTTCAATTTGAAGTTCCTTAATAAATATTTTCATTTCTTAATTCTTAATTTAAATTCTAAAATCTTAATTCTTGATTCTAATTACAGAATAAAAATAGAATTGAGAGCTTCGAATTCAAGATCTATAAGAATGAAATAAGAAAATAGAATAAAGAATTTTTAGTTAAAGATTTTGAATTAAGAATAAGGATTTAAGATTTACGCTTTTAAAAATCAGAATGAAGAATTAAGCATAAAGAATTCAGAAATAAGAATTTAGAATTATGAATTTAAATTAAGATATAAGAATTTAGAATAAAGATAAAGGAATTAAAGATATAGAATAAGAGTTCAGAATTTAGGATTATAAGAAATCAGAAATAAGAATTTGGAATTAAGGACATAGAATATAAGTTAAGAATTTATATTAAAAAAATTCAGAGGTAAGAATTTGGAGTTTAGAATTAAGAACATAGAATAAGTGTTAAGTATTAAGAATTTGGAATTTAGAATTCAGGATTTGAAATTTAAAATAGAGAATTTTTAATTTAGAATTTAGAATCAAGAATTTAGAATTATGAATTTAAAATTTCGATTTAACCCTTTCCTTCCCATGGTAGCACAGGTGATCCACAACTTTGCTCAGCTCGCATTTGAACTGGGCGCTTTGGATCAACACCATTTTTTCACCGAATGTGTAGATATGAGTGAAGAAACATCGCACGAAATTTGAAGGAAATCGGTTCGCTAGGTTTTGCTTGGCAGATCAAAAGCTGCGAAAAAGTCGTTTTTTTTTCGAATTTATTGTCAATTGCATGAATTTTTAGACTATTGAGAGAATCTGACTTGACAGATAACAATTCCGCACTCACTAACACCATCACATTCTTTATATAAACTATTATGTGCTAAAAGTTGAAAAGGGACTATATGAAACGAGGACCAACATCAGAGTTCAGTTACTTCAAATTATTTCTACCAAAAAATCAACTTTCATACGCACCGTTGCCGTCTTTAACAAACTGCGCAGATTGCACCTATTTAGACTCCCGTGCAAATAATTTGCGCGCAGTAAAATCTGCTCACAGACCTAAACATAGACAATGACACATATCGATATTCTTTACATCTTTGGATAAAATTGAATTGAAAACAATTGCGACTGGTGTGTCAGTAAAAATTGTCAGTGAATCCATAATTTTTGGCTAATTTTTCAGTGATTCGAAAAACGCCCAAATAATGCATGATTTATTTGTTCCACTTACATTCTTGTACCCGAATGTACAGGATGCATTCTGTTTTCTGTTCGTTTCTTTTCATTTGTTGATCGGTCAATTTTCGTTATTAAACTCCTTGGTTCGCATTTCATAATAATTTTCGCCAAAACAATAACGATTATGCCGTTTGAAAATGTGATTCGAAAATCAGAAACGAGCAACGGCTGATTTGAAAAACTGACACGGGTTGTCTATGTGTGCGTCAGTGCGAAAATATTTCTGCGTGGAAATTATTTGCACAGTGTCGTATCCTTGAACTCCTGATTTTCGGCCCAACGCCGCGTTTCTATTTTCGGAAACGTCTGGAGCCACAACTCGTTCTTAACACGTCACTCATCAAACTGACGAGACGCTTGTTCGCGTCCTTGTTTGCCGTCCGAGAATCGAGACGAGAATCTCTCTCAACCATCTCCTCGTTTCAAGCTCTCTCTCCTTCTACATTCGTCCGAAACCGACAACTTTCGTCAAGTTAATCTTCAACTTACTCTGAGTAAATAAACACCGAGCTAAATATTCATTTTGAATTTACCGACTATTTTGATTTCACTATTCCGACGGCTTATCCTCTACACACAGGAGTCTAAATAAGTGCAACTTCCGCAATAAATCGAGTCGTCATTTGTTGTTCAATAGCATGGCAAGTTTTTATAATTTCCTTCAAATAAAATTACTGACGTGCAGAAGGTTGCTTATGCAAGCAGAATCAAATGATGGTTTACTTAGATTTCAACCTAAACATTTATTGCTCCTACAGAGAAAAGTTGGATTTTTGCAACTCTTTCAAAAGAAGAAGAAAAACTACCGCAAGACGTCAAATCTGTTGCACTGAAACAAACAATTCAGATTATATTTAAATATGAGTTTTTCGGCCAAAAAAACCATTGTTTAAAAGTCAATCATGAATGATGCAGTGACATTTAAATCCGTTTTCAATGCATTTTACCAATTCTTAAATGATTTATCACATTTATTTAGAAAAGAAATGTATCGAATTTTGAAAAACAAAACGGGAACCAATCTATTTTTTTATTTATAAAAATCTATAGTATTAAGGGATTTATTTTCTAACTTTAAAGCGGTTGGTATAATAAGAGCAACACGTCAAGAAACGCGACGGAACAAGCATCACTTTGTTCAGAATTATTTATAGTCCATGTCATAATTACAAAAAAATGTAGTGAAGGGATTGTTTTCGACGCTTCAAGAAAAAATCAAATTCCATTAATTTGCAGTAGAAAAGTTGACTTCAGCCTTACATATTTACCATTCCGTAACAAATTGAGTTATAAAAATATTAACTCTTATAGTTGTAGAACAAAATATATTTCAAAAACTACTCTTTATCAATTAACATTAAATGTTTTTTTATTACCTATTTTCGTGATAAAACAAGTGAAACAACCACTGATTTAAAAAAAATGGATGCCTAAACCAACCCAAAACATTTTTCAAATTTTTTTTCAATATCTTTTATTTAAAGAAAACCATTGATATTTTAGAAACATTTATTTAATTAAACAAACAATTTGAAAACATTTGGCTACTTAATTTCTACCGAACAACATACAACGGAAATAAAAAATATAAAAATAATAAAATGGAATCAAATGTGATCAATATCTGTGCAATCGGGAATTTCTACTTCTAATGACTTTTTCTAATGAAAATGAAGTTTTCGAATAGTTGTTGTTGTTGGAACGATCCACTTCCGCTCTGTTTCGGAAAATTTTAAAAAGATTTTTCCCTGTTCCGTTATCCGTTCCGTTGAGTTCAAACTTGCTAACCCATTTTCCGATTGTTGTTGGGCTTTTGTTTTAAGTTTTAGCTAGCTCTACTTTTTCCAGTCCCAAAAAATAGTACCCAAACAAACAATGGGCAATTGTATTAGGAGACGCATGCTTCTCCATTTCTGCTCTCACAATCGCCATACCTGAAAGCCATTTTGATTTTGAATTTGTAAAATCATATTTCACTTCTACCTTCCTTTTTATTCGCATATGCTACTCTTTATCAAAGGACAACAAAAAACACCACCAGAAAAGAAGCCTCAGATATAAGATGATTATTTTCTTCAGTGTTACTCGGTTACACTGACGAAAATGAAACCCATCAATTGAGCTGTCAAATTACGGTTGTCAAATTTCGGGTCTTACTACCGTTGCGTGAATCCAATTTTTCTCTGAATACGCAATAAATTTTTAAGTAAGTAAAGTGGATCACTGGTGATACACTGGGAACAAAACGTACTTTTCTTCTTGTGAAGCTTCTTTTTTTTTTTTTTTGTAAATTATTTATTTGAAACGGCTCATACCTTTAGGCTTTAAGGAGCCAAACTCGTTTTGTTTGATTACAATTGTGTACTTAGATCTAGTTCACTTTTTTTTTTTTGAAGAAAAAGAAAGATAGAAAGGGAAATATGAAAATAAAGAGAATTATAGTCGAAGATCGATAGCTTTTAGGAAAAGGTATATCTCGAACATATAGTCCAAGTCCATCATACCTAATACATCCCTCACTGGAACGTCGGGTGGTTTTCCTCGGGCCCGAAGGGAATCTATAAAGTTCGCTCTGGCGAATAGGTGGTCCTCACACGACCAAACAATATGCTCGATGTCATGGTAACCTAGACCACATCCGCATAAATTGCTGCCAGCAATATTTAAACGATAGAGTACCGCATTCATGGAATAATGATTGGACATGAGACGGGAAAATATACGAATAAAATCCCGAGTCAGGTTCAATCTATTAAACCAGGGTTTAAGGCTTACCTTTGGGATAATCGAGTGGAACCACCGACCCAACTCATCCTCGTCCCATCTACGCTGCCAGTTGACAAGAGAGTTTCTTCGAGCCAAGAAGTAAAATTCGTTGAATACGATTTCACGCTGGTAAATGTTGCCTTCCATCGCACCCACTTTTGCAAGGGAATCTGCCCTCTCATTGCCTGCTATTGAGCAATGTGAGGGGACCCAGATAAAGGTGATAGAAAAGCAACGTCTTGATAAAGTGGTCAATATATCTCGTATCATTTCGAGGAAGTACGGCGTGAATTTTCCTGGTTTTATAGAGCGGATTGCTTCAACAGAGCTGAGACTATCAGTTATAATATAGTAGTGTTCAATAGGTCGTGTGGCGATACTATTCAAAGCCCAGTGAATAGCTGCTAACTCTGCAACATATACAGAGCATGGTGACTGGAGACTGTGAGATGCGCTGGATATTTCGTTGAACACTCCAAATCCTGTTGTTTCCTCTATAAGTGATCCATCGGTAAAGTACATTTTATCAGCATCGACGTGTCTATATTTAGCTTCGAAAATTCTTGGAATCAGAAGAGGACGATGCGGATCCGGGATTCCACGAATTTCCTGCTGCATAGACAAATCAAACTGGACAGAAGAATGATCGTAGTCTGGGCTACAAACACGAGTTGGAGAATACGAAGAAGGGTTTACCTGCATTGACATGAGGATATGGTATATAGACATAAATCTGGTTTGAACATTTTGCTCAAGTAACCTTTCGAAATTTACAATCACCAATGGGTTCATGACCTCACACCTGATGAGGAACCGAAGTGATAGTAAATTGAATCGATCTTTCAAAGGGAGTATTCCTGCCAAAACTTCAAGACTCATGTTGTGTGTTGAGGGCATACAGCCCAAAGCGATACGGAGACAACGGTATTGGATACGCTCTAGTTTGATGAGGTGAGTTTTGGCAGCTGACTGGAAACAGAAGCTACCATATTCCATAACGGATAGAATAGTTGTTCGATACAATTTGATAAGATCTTCTGGATGAGCTCCCCACCAGGTGCCAGTAATTGATCGGAGAAGATTGATTCTTTGTTGGCATTTTCCTTTCAGATACTCAATGTGGGCTCTCCAGGTACACTTGGAATCAAACCAAACCCCAAGATACTTGAAACTCCTCGATTGAGTGATCGTTCTGCCTAGGAGTTGAAGCTTAGGTTGAGCAGGTCTACGTTTCTTAGAGAAAACAACCATTTCCGTTTTCTGAGGGGAAAACTCAATCCCAAGCCCCAAAGCCCAGGAAGACAATCTGTCTAAAGTATCTTGTAAAGGCCTGTGCAGATGAGACTCAGTAGATCCTGTGACAGACACTACTCCGTCATCTGCAAGTTGTCTTAGAGTGCAGCCTTCAGAGAGACAGCTGTCGATGTCACTCACATAAAAGTTGTACAAAAGTGGACTCAAACATGAACCCTGTGGGAGGCCCATGTAAGATGTTCTTCTAACTGCAAAATCTCCGTGAGCAAAGTTCAAATGTTTCTCACAAAGTAAGCTGTATAAGATGTTGTTCAATAGAGGAGGCAGACCCCGGGAGTGCAACTTGTCTGACAAAACCTCTATTGAGACTGCATCAAAAGCTCCCTTTATGTCTAGAAACACTGAAGCCATTTGCTCACGTTTTGCGTACGCCATTTGTATCTCTGAAGACAGCAAAGCAAGGCAATCGTTTGTCCCTTTGCCCCTTCGAAACCCAAATTGAGTATCTGAAAGGAGACCATTTGTTTCTACCCATTTGTCCAAACGAAACAATATCATTTTCTCCATCAATTTGCGTATACAAGACAACATCGCTATTGGACGGTAAGAGTTGGGATCAGACGCTGGTTTTCCGGGCTTTTGGATAGCAATGACTCTCACTTGTCTCCAATCTTGGGGAACAATGTTATGCTCCAAGAATTGGTTAAATAAATTTAACAAGCGAAATTTTGCAGCATCCGGAAGGTTTTTCAACAAGTTAAATTTGATTTTATCAATTCCCGGAGCTGAATTGTTGCAAGAGAGGAGGGCAAGTGAGAATTCGACCATCGAAAAGCTTGAGTCTAGACCACTATCAGACCTATCAGGAGGCACGTTCCGGATTATTTTTTGCACAGGTGTAGAATCTGGACAGACTTTCCGTGCGAATTTAAATATCCACCTATGTGAATATTCCTCACTTTCATTTGTAGATGATCGATTACGCATGCTTCGTGCCACTTTCCACAAAGTACTTAAGGATGTTTCACGCGATAACCCACTAACAAAATTCCTCCAATACGCCTTTTTCTTCCCCTTGGTTAACTTTTTAAACTGATTTTCAAGGGAAACGTAAGCTTCAAAATGGACAAGAGTTCCATGTTTTCGAAATTCTTTAAATGCTGTTGATTTGTCCTTATAAAGCTTAGAACACTGAGGGTCCCACCATGGATTAGGAGGCCTTCGATGAATAGATGATTCTGGGATGGGTTTTGTTTGAGCGTCAACTGCACTATCGTGTATCAGACAAGAAAGAAAGTGGTACTCCTCCAAAGGAGGTAAAACGTGCATAGAGTCGATGGCGGTTTTAATTGTGTCCGAGTACTTTTTCCAGTCGATGTGTCTTGTAAGGTCATATGTCATATTTATTGTGTTCGAAGAGCTGACCCCATTGGTGATAGTAATTTCGATAGGTAAGTGATCACTACCATTCGGATCATGGACTACCTTCCACTGGCAATCAAATGATAGTGAATTTGAGCAGAGTGAGAGGTCAATTGCACTTTGTCTTGCACACAACGAAAAAAATCTGTAAAATTACATCACATATGATGTAAATAAAAAGAAGCATCATATATGACGGAATTTTCAGTGTGTGTTGAATTTTACACGCCTGTAAAATTTTAAAGACGTGTAATTTAAAAGTCATGTAATTTTGAAAACCACTGAATTTAGGCAAAATTTTCCTATTGGATTTTTTTGGTTTACTACAGTTACTTTTAGGAACGCCAAAGCCATGAAAAAGCGGTTTTTCATCTCTAAAATAAAATCAATTTGGTTTTAATAAAAATCATTTATTTGTTAAAAATCCGATTCTATGAACACTACAATTATCTTTTATCGTCTAAAAAACAAAGATTTTTGAAGGCATTAGAATTTATAAAACATGGGAAATCTAAATAATTTTTATCCGAAAATGTTTGCATATTTCGTCAGCAACTCTTCCGGATTAACAGCTTCGAAGGACAATTATGTACAGGATTGTCGACGCAGGACGCTCCCAGAGTTGCATCCTGTGAGTCCGCTGCCGTAGCGCCGCAAAGAATTCGATGAATCAACAGTATCCACTAACTAACAAACGTGAAAACTTCTTCAAAGCAACTTTCGACTAATTGCTTTGATGCACGACTTGACGCAACACTTTGTTTACTTTTGTTTGTGCCAGTTTTGACAGGCTGTATTTTTACATGATATATTGCGTTCAGTGTAAAGTAATTTCCATTTAATTAAAATTCAATGTCCATATAATATTCCACGTCATGTAATTTTAAGAAAATGGTCATTCAGTGCTGTTGAGAATTTTGTGTGACCAAATAAATTTGTAAAATTACATCACATATGATGTATCGAAAAAGAAGCATCATATATGATGGAATTTCCAGTGCGAGTTGAGTATTACACGATTGTAAACTTCAACAGACGTGTAAAATTTGAAGACGTGTAAAATATTTAAGACGTGTAATATTCAATTCGAACTTAAAATTCCGTCATATGTGATGCTTCTTTTTATTTACATCATATGTGATGTAAATTTACATCAAATAATCGCGTTCCGTGTCAAGTAATATTTGTGTCATACGAATTCAGTGCTGTTAAGGATTCTACTTTATTTGAATCTGTAAATTTACATTAATAAATCGCGTTCTACGTCATGTAATATTAAAGGTTTTCAATTTCAGTGTTGTTAAGGATTCAGATTTTTTTTGTGTGTGCAGGAGGTTTAGGTACCCGTGTTTTTTCACCCGTGTTTAATACTGTTAAATTGAAACTGTCGCAAATGTCATAGATAAGAGTAGAACGACTATCGTCAATTTGTTCTCCCCAGACAGTTCCATGTGAATTGAAGTCACCCAGGATCAACCTTGGCTCAGGGAGCACTGAGCACAGGTCCTCTAGGTGATTTCGATCCACTGCAACTCTCTGAGGCCAGTACAAACTGACAACACATAAGTCCTTACCTCTTATTGTTGTATGACATGCAACAGCTTCAATTCCGCCTGATAAAGGAAGGTGAATTCTATAAAAAGAGTGGCACTTATTGATCCCCAAAAGCACCCCTCCATAAGAATCGTTACGATCCAGACGGATAATATTAAAATTGTGGAATGAGATGTTAGATTGAGAAGATAGCCAAGTTTCGGACAATGCAAAGATATCACAGTTTGTTTTATGAAGTAAATAATTCAATGAATCCAATTTTGGAATAAGACTACGACAATTCCACTGTAGTACAGTGATATCTCCGACCTCTCGGCGTAAATTAGCCATCGAGAGATACAAACACTGAAAGGAGGGGCCAAGTTTGCATCAATTGCTTTCAAAATGTCTTTAATACAGGAAGCATTGCAAATACAATGTCTTTCACGGGTTCTGATACATTAAAACACGAAAAAAATCCGTTCAAAATGTCAGTCAACTTAAAGAGCCCAGACTGAGTCGTTGATTCTGGCATCACGTTTGGGGTTTGGGTTTGCGAAGCTCCCGCAGCTGTTGGTTTATTCTGCAGTGGTGCATTTCCGCGGAAGCCTGGAGGAACTTGTTTTTCCTTTTCAGCAGCAGTCGACTTTTTCTCGTTTCTATTTGAAGAGACAACCGTAGCTTCTTTAGCTGGTATTTTCGGAGAAGGCGCCTTTGTACGCTTCCGAGAGCCTCCTGCAACGAAGACTGGCTGAACTTCATCAGCCGTATCTGTGTCTTCATTGTCAACTGACAGCACAGAAAAAATGTTACAGGTCTGAGGTTGGACCGGTGGAGAGGCGCTCTTTAATATGGCGGCATAAGAACGCTTGGAGCGTTCTTTTAAAGAGCGCCTCTGTTTATCCCAGCTTGCCTGAAATGCCTCGCAGGAGGAGATATCATGGGGTGAGCCCCCGCAATAGACGCATTTTTGCTCAACTGCTGAGCATGCTCCTTCCCCATGATTCTCCCCACAATGCAAGCATCGCTTCTTGTTGCAGCAATGCGAAGCAGTATGCCCCAACTTGATGCAATTCTTGCATTGCATTGGGCGAGGCACATAAAGGCGTACTGGAAGCCTTAAAATTCCGTCAATCAAGACGTAATGAGGGAGGGCTGTTCCTGCAAATGTAACCCGAATCGAGGCTGAAGGCGAATACTTGGTAACGCCATCAACGACGGAGGCAGTCATGAGTTGGCGACAATCCAAGATTCCGACCGAAGTCGAATCAAGGCTCTTGAACTTACCTACGCCGTGAGACTTAACGTATTCAGCCTCCAAACTCGATTCGGTGATCACACCCTCGATCTCTACGTCTCGAGATGGAATATAGAGCTGATACTCTAAATTAAAAAAATTACTGGCAAGAATTCCGTTTGCGGCCTTCCGGTCGGCCACAACAACGCGCAATTTGTTCGGACGTACTTTGGAAACACTGGTAACGGAGGGCCACCTAGCCAGATCTTTCGTGATCTGCACTAAATTTAATGGTTTTCCGTTAGTTTTGGGCCGGATGAAAACCACCCCCGGCCCAGAAGAGGATGAATTATCAGGATAAACTCGGAGTCGGGTTGTTTTTCCCGCAGCTGCAGATGGAGTAGCGATATCAACTGGCGGAGAAGGATGAGCATTCGAAGAACCAGCTACAGCTGAATCCTCCAGATGCTCCTCATCCTCATAGATGATTTGCTCACCATCCACCTCTGGCGGGTCCGACCCCCCGCCTTCGCTCATATTTCATGAAAATAAAAGCGAAGCTCAATTTGATCGAAATATATAATAGGGAAAAAATAGAATTAGAAATAGAGAAAAGTAAGAAAAGTATAACAAACTTGATTTTTGTTTTGATTGGCTCCTTCAGTGGTGATCCCAACCACGTGGTCCTTCTTCGAAGATGGCTGCCACGTCAAGTCTCGGCTCGAGCAAGAACGACCAGATTGATGATGATGATGAGTCAAACAATGGCGGCGGCCCTCGTGGTGACCAGTTGAGGGCAGTCAGCTAGCCAGAAAAAAACCTTTTTTTTTTGTCGACCAACACTATAATAGCACCACTTTGGCGAGCTGGGGTCTGCCTTTGGCAGAAAAACGTATAGCGCGGTACAAAACACCGTATTAAACGCCCGAACGGAACGAAACACCCGGATATATTGGACGAAATCTCGAAACGCGACTGTTCACTATGAGCGATACGAGACGAATCCAGTGTGAAGCTTCTTATCAATATACAAGATAATCATCTCGTCAACAAAAAAAAAATCGCTTCAGGATATTTATTTCCTCTGCTTAAATGACCACATGTCTCGAAATATTTGTAAAAGTTCGTGATTTTCTCGAAAACGGCATGTTTTGTTTTCCTTGAGCAAAGTGTCATGGAGGCCAATTGTTCAAGGCAAAAATGAAAATTTCAAATATTTCAATAAATAGACTTTCGAGGGATGCGTATACCAAAGAAGTTTTTTATCAAATAGGATCGTTTTAGTTTGTGATCAATAAAGTGATGAAATTCCATGTTTTTTTGCGATTATTTCCAGTTTTTCATTTGCACCCTATGTGTTGTTATCTTCCCAATGGAGCACATATGATCCACCTCAAAAACCAAATTTATCAAATGGATCATTAAAGTAGACTTAAATTATGCATCTTTTGTTCTAGAACTTTAGCTGTAAATCAATATTTCTATTTTTAAAACATGAAAAACCTCGTGGGAAGGAAAGGGTTAAGAATTGAGAATTTAAACAAAAGAATTTATAATTTTAAACTAAGAATTTAGTATCTGATTTAGAATTTAGAATTTAAAATTTAGAATTTAGAATTAAGAGTATAGAATTTAGAATTAAGAATTTAGAATTTAGAAAATTCAGAATTTAGAATTGAGAGTTTAGAATTTAGCGATATAAATATGACAACTTTTTTGTTCAGCATTTTAGAGCCTTAGTTTCTTCTACAAAGTTGTTTATCTCAATGAAATACATAACTTTGCTTAACATGCCCAAGGCCAAGTTCTACAATTTCAACTTGAGGAGATACTGTCTGCCTGAAAGTTCCAGGTCGATTGCTTGAAGCATAAGCTGGCCCAAACGACTACAAATTTGTATGGAGATTCTCGACAAAATGTATGAAAAATCGACATACTTGCCTCTGCCTATGCCTCCAGTATGCTATATAGCTCAGAATTGCAGAATTTATAGTTCAAACAATGAGAAACAAGTTAGTCGAAAATTGTAACGCAATACGATTTTACTGTGGTGAGATATTCGTTAATTGAATGTATGATTTTTTCGCAACTCATTGATATTTCATGTGTGATGAAGAGGTCATTACACTAAATAACGAAATTTAAAAACATACATGACAAACCCATGTTTCTAATGAAAACTCAGGCGCTGAATTAAAAAGAGAATTAAAAAAATCAAAGAAGAACAGGGTTTAAGTTATGCTCAAAACATGATATTTTGCTAAACAAAAAAAAGTACTTGTAGGTTTTTATGTATGTATAAGAAAAACAAATAATTATTGATCTCAAAAGAGAACAGATTGATGCAAAAAATGAAGATATTTTGCTGCAATTTTTGCTTAAAAAGTGTCCATTATGAACGCTTTGATGTAAAAACTAGCGTTGTACGGAAAATTTTGTATTCAATGTACCTACAAGCTTAACGATGATTCGTACCTATATGAGTATTGTCGTGGAACGCACTAACGCGAGCATGAGCTTTACGGGAAAAAAATAAACCCGAAAAAGCTAACATGATCTCCTGCAAATGAAGGTTTAATCGCCGTGATGGTTAAAAGAGTGTCAGAGGACTCATGTGGTCTTGAGGGTATAGGAGGAATACAAATCGCAAAAAAAGAATTCACCAACTACACAAACAACTAGTAACGAATATAACAAAAGCATGAACAAGAAGAGCAGAAAACTAAAAAAGGTTAAATGTAAGTCTCTAGACTGGGGGAAGACTGAGGGTTTCGGAAAACGTTCTTTCTCGTGCAAACTGTGAATAAAAAATAAGTTGATATTTTAGTTTATTCAATTTATATTTACTTTCCTTTATAACTGGCGCTTTGTAGAGACCTACATATGTTAGCTTTTACATATTTTGTGTCTGCGAATATTAATTTACTCTGTGTATTATTGGTTAACATTGAGATTTGGGAATGATTTTTTGTTTGCTTTCCAAAAAAATGTTCAGTTCCAGCCTGCATCTTTCTTTTGTTACGTTTATAAATTAACAGAAAAGGGACAGTAATACAAACGTGTCTTAACTTAGTGCTTACTTAAAGTATAATCAATATATTAGTTAACATCGTATGGCACTTTTATTCCTTGGTTAGTTCGACTAAAACAAATAAAATAAATATGTCCAAAAACGCAAAAATAATATCGCAAAAATCATACTACAGCCTTCGCGTTAGCTGTAACAATAAAAGGTACCTTCTGTTATTCGAGTACAAAAATGAGATCACTTAAAAGGGGGTTTTCAATAAATAACTTTCAAAACAAAACAAAAGACGCAATTGCATCGCCTCTAGCTCATTCGCGTTGTTCCAAGCTCGGGCGAGCAGTACTTATATAAATGTTCATCAACTTACTACTGGTCTAACTATATCAGTAAATCGATATCAAATGTTTGGTTCTACTTTGGTTCCGTTTATGGATTTTTTTAAGACCACATTTCCTTGTATCGTTTTCAAGAGTTTGGTCTACCGGCCAAAACTTAACTTACTCGAATGGTAAATTGTTCCAATAAAGAACTTTGAAGTCCCCGAAAACAAGGCTATTTTCATCTAAACAGTCGAAGTTACGGTGATGGCTTGGGATTCCTGAATAAAGTCATGCTGTTTTTTGCAGGGATAGTCCACTTCATCCCTCCCGATGCTTCCTAGATCCCCACTAGTCATAGCAATGCCGGAGTCATGGTTTTGCAATCCATGATCCATGTCTGATTCATTTTTGTCTAGTTCAATCGATATTGCTGTACAAGAGCTGGGCTGAGTCTGATATTGGTATTCACTTTTCGATGTCTGCAAATCGTTTTCCACGCTCGAGAATCGAAAAGCCAGCTCTTTCGACTGCTTTTTGTCTACCATGTTGTTGATCTCCAGATTGAGATTAACAGTGTTCTTATTCATGTCTAAATAGGACACCCTTCTGGGTTGCCGACTGGGTGAATCGTACTCCATGTTGGGTACAATGAACGACGTTTCCTCCTCCATTAATCGGCACATTAGGTTTGGTTGACTAGAGTTCATGTAAACCGTGGTCGGTGTGGAAGAGGGCGGATATGTACCATCGTTGTTGATCTTACGGGGCCTCAGCCTGACGTCGTTTTCATATCGCAACTTCTGCTCGATTGTGCCCGTTTCTATAAGAGGCCGTGGAATGTCGTAGCTCTGCAACATAAGCGTCTTTTTATCCATCAACAAAGGCGACAGGTAGCGGAAGCTGCTATCAGCCGTCGAGGCCGAGGACGGCTCGTATTGTGGTGGAATCCAGAGGCTCTCCAGTCGGTCCTGTTCCTCCTTGACGAATGAAATCTTAGCACAGTCTGTTTCTAGGGAAGAAAGTGAAATATTAGGATGAATCCTTGTTTTGGTAGGAAAAAACTTACCATCAGCAGCAGCATTTTCACAGTACACCGGATTTGAAATCGAGTTTTGCTCCATGTCCACATATTTGGCACTACGACCCAAAAGGGCTTCGAACTGTCCGGCTAGATATTTGAACGAAGGTCGCAGCTTTGGATCATCCGCCCAACATGACCTTACAATACTGTATCTGTAACGAAAGTAAAACTTTAAAATATTTCTTATAATCAGGAAAAATCTAATTATCTAACATTTCTTCCGAACAATTGGTAGGACAAGGCATGCGATACCCCTGCTTCAATAGGGTGTACAAATCCTGCGGTAGGATGCCTGGATAAGGAGACGCGCCGAGTGTAATCAGCTCCCAACACAGCACTCCAAAAGCCCAAACGTCACTCTTGGTGGTGTAGATATGATCGGCTAGCGATTCCGGGGCCATCCACTTGACCGGGACTCGATCCTTGCTCTTCTTCAGGTAGGCATCGTCCTCGTACACATCCCGCGTCAGTCCAAAGTCGGAGATTTTGCACACCTTTCCTTCGGCTAGAAGAACATTCCGAGCGGCCAAGTCCCGATGGACCAGCTTGATCTCAGTAAGATATGCCATCCCTTTACTGATTTGCCACGAAAACGACAGAATGTCCTTGACCGTGATCGGAGCGATAGCATTCTCATAATCGGCAGAGTTCATCACTTCAAGTTTGCGACTCAATCGTAGGTAGTTCCTGCAAAAGAAAGAAGCGGTTTACTATGAATCGAATAATCTAAATGTACCAAATATACTTAAGCGATCCGTATTGGCAATACTCGATAATCAACAGCGGCGATTCGCCCTTGGTACATGCTCCCAGCAGGCGGATCACATTCGGATGAGCTACTTCCTGTAGCAGTTGATACTCGGACAGCAGGGCCAACAGTTCGACGGAATTGGCGCCGGTTTTCAGCATTTTAACGGCCACGGTTGTGATTCCAGGCTTTTCCGGCAGATCGGTAGCGTAGCCCTTAAGGACCTTACCGAACTCACCTTCTCCCAGGGTCACATCCAGTATTAGATTGGATCGAGGGAATTCCCATTTTGAGTCGAACTGTAAATTTAATCAGACGAATGATTACTTTTACTACCATGCTCAGAAACAATGTAGCGTATTTACTTACATCAATTTTAAAGTTGATATCGTTGATCCTCGAGTTCAGCGGAAGTTCGACGTTGAATACTTCTGTTTCGTTGCTCACATTTTGCAAGGGTATGCTGTTCTTATCTATCTTCTTCTTCAAACCAATACGTCGAGAAAAGCAGATGACCACCAACAGGATCGCGATGACCATCGGAATCACGACGATTGCTAGTAGGTAGATAGGTGCGTTTGGACCTTTTATAAGCCCAGTAGCGTGATGAAAGCCGCCAAACCCATCCCTAACAGCTTCCGGCGATGATGCGCCTCCCGTAGAGTTTCCTTTACTAGCGGTAGTCGGAATTTCAGTCGTTGTTGTACTACTAGACTGGGTAGTAGATTTCGTCTTAACGCGTCGATCTTCATTTCGAACCCCGACTCCATCGTTGCAATCACATTGACCCGTGGCCCGACAGGTGCAGATCGTAGCCGACATGTGAATACCTATCGGTTTGCTCTTGTCAATGTGATGCACTCCGATAATCTCATTCCAAGGAACGCAATCCTGAGGACAAATTTGAATCTTCTCCTGATACGCCATTTGTTCGAGCGGATCACAGAAATTATCGGGACAGTAGTTCAAATCCGGTGTACAGGTTGGGTAACTGTGCTCGAACGGGCTTTCTTGATCTCGCGAAGCCTGTAAAGGTCCACCTAGATTCAGCATAGCATCCGAGAGACGAAATTTACAGGACCCATCCACGCTACCGATTCCACAGCTGGAAACGCAACTTGTCTGGTTCGGATGAATGGAACAGAAATTTTCGGTAGAAGCATTGCATAAGTTCCCGGGCCATTGGGTATTCGCCTTCAGGGTGATCCTGATCGTGGCATTACGGTTCATCCACCCGACGACCAGAGAAAGCACCACATCCGACAGGTGCTTCTGAATATTAGTCGTGTTCTTGAGGTAGATTATTCCTCCCACTTTGGTGATGTCAAATGCGTTCAGAGGGTTTCTGAGCAAACGAAAGCTAAAACAATAGGAAAAAAATCAAATCATGAAACTATATTTTGGAGATGTTTTTACTCACTCCAAATCAACTTTACTGTCTCGAATCTGATCGTAGAAATTGTTTGGCACCGCGACCCTTGCAAAACGGGTTGAGGTGTTGAACAGGTTGACGGCCTGCGGATAATGCAAATTGGCTAGCGAGGCCTTGTTGTTCGAACGTTTGCGACCTTCACCCCCGCGGGAGCGACCTGGTTTACCATTTTCCGTTTGTGCTGGTGAAGATTGAACTGAGACCGTGGCGGCGGGATTATCGGCACTGATCAACGCTTCAGGTCGAGGTAGAAGCAACCGATCGTGGTTTGGATGGATACAGATTAGGGACTTTCGGAGCCTGTTGCCGGCCGTTGAATTGGGAGGAAGTGTTTCGTCTACTGCTTTGAGGATCACACAGTACATCTCGTTCGGAAGGATTCCCGTTTGCTGAGCTATCAATTCTGTAATAGGTTATAAAAAAAATTTTTGTTAAAATGGTATTTTAGCAGGAGATGTTTCGCATCTTACCACAACTGAAAACGGTTTGTTTTATTCCGGCCGTTCGCTCGATTTCGAAGGAAGTGCACTTGGGTGCGAACAGTTTGTACGTATCGTTCAGCAGTTGATAGTGCACGTGGTTGTTCATCGCGATCGTATCGTTATCTACGAAAAGAACCTTCAAGTGGCTGAGCGGTTGATCCTGGAAATGAAAAAGGTGTTTATAATTCATTGATTTTAAGACTCTTTGAGATTTGAGGTTAATTCAAGATCACATAAATTATAGCTAAGAAATTGGTTGGTAAAGTTTTTCACTTGATTAAATATGCCTCGATCCTCTCTGAGAAGACGAGCTTTTTTTTCAAAAATTAATGCAAAGAAAACTGCCACAGAGAAAGAAAAAGAGAGAGTTCAAAACCTGCGAACGTACTGACAGAGCAAGTCCCAATTCTACACAAAACTTTAAATTTATATGTCCAAGGAGCCTTCTTGATGTCCGCAACAAACGAAGCGCATGTTGGAAGGTTTCTTTATGCAGTGGAAAGGAAACGCGTCTATTCTATCTCAGAACATCTATAAGACTGTCATTTATTCATAACTCATACATGTGTAAGTGTATTCGATCATGTCATTAAAACACTGAAGTAAAATACAGTTTGCTTCTCACGTTGTCAGCACGGTTGTGCTAACACTCCTCCTCAACGTTAGAAGTGGCTTGAACACCGATCGCCTCACGATGTCGTTCGAGCTTGACTCGATCCAGCGGCTTCGTCATTAGGTCAGCTTCCATTTGTTCCGTCGGTAAATAACGGAGATCGATGATACCACGTTGACGCAGGTCCTTCGTAAAAGCGTACTTGGTATCGATGTGTTTGGAGCGTTTCTCGATCCGCTCCGAAAAGACCAACTTAATGCAGGACTGGTTGTCCTCCCACACGACAACAGGATTCGGATTGCTTTGACCAAGGTCTTCGAGTAACTTCTTCATCCAGAGCAACTCCTGACACCCGTCTGCCAAAGCTACGAACTCAGCCTCGGTGGACGACAATGCTACGCAGTCTTGCTTACGCGTAAACCAGCTAACTAGACCTCCTCCGAATTTGATGAGCAACCCAGAGTTCGACTTGCGATCGCTCTCGTTTCCTGCCCAATCCGCATCAACGAAGCATTCCAGATCCTGATCTGAATTTCCAAGGTGGAGCCGGAAGTCAATTGTGCCCTTCAGATACTTTAGAACACGCTTGGCCTCCGTCCAATCACGTTCTGTCGGGCTCGACACCTTTCTGCACAGTAGCGACATGGCAACACAAATATCCGGTCGAGTAGTAACGGAAACGTACAACAAACTACCGACCAGCGAACGATAGGTAGTGTTTGATGGCAAGGACAACTCCTCCTTTTGTTTTACGTATCCGGTATCGATTGGGATTTTAGATGGTTTTGAATTTTCATGTCCGTAGCGGGAAAGAAGTTTTTCAACGTAGCATTTTTGATTCATAGTGTAACGACCTTCGATGTATTCAATATGAATTCCCAGAAATTTACGTAAATTGCCCAGGCTAGACAACTTGAAGTGGGCCTCCAAGGCTACAAGGACACTATTAAATTCTTCCTCAGAGTTACAGAAAACAACTATGTCATCTACGTAAATCACGATGAAGCACCGACCATGTTTACTTTCTTTCACGTAGAGACAAGTATCGGCTTTGCCTGGCGAAAATCCCATTTTCTTGAAGATACCATCTATTTTGCCATTCCACATCCTCGCTGACTGCTTAAGCCCATAGATGCTTCTTTTCAATCGGCACACAAAATTGTTACCAGACTCGAAACCCGGTGGCTGCATCATGAATATATCCTCCTGCAAATCGGCGTAAAGATAGGCACACTTTATATCCAGATGCTTCACGATCATGTTGTCGCGGCTGGCAATGGTTAATAGGGTACGAAAAGTGGCTTGTTTGGTGACGGGTGCAAATACTTCATCGTAATCCGTACCAAAACGCTGCGAGAAACCTTGTGCGACCAACCTCGCCTTGTATCGCACGACACGGCCATTCTCGTCCTCCTTCCTTTTAAACGTCCACTTACACCCGACAGGCTTTCTTCCGGGTGGCAGCTTGACTAGTTCCCAGGTTTCGTTCGCTGTTAGAGAACAGATCTCCTCCTGCATCGCAACTTTCCAAGCCTCCTGGTCCGGGCTCGAAATCGCTTCCTTGTAGGAGAGTGGTTCCTTGGTACTATGGACGATCATTCCACCCACATCCTGGAAACGAGTCGGAGGGATACCTTTTGTGGCACGTTTGGATCTTCTTAACTGCTTCTCACTATCGCCGTTATCATCGATATCACTGATACCTTGTACTGGTTCGCCATCACTGAAGCCATTAAGATCCGATTCTTCGGACAGGGCTGAACGGTACGCTTCTTCATCTTCACTGTTACTTTGGTCATCATTCGGACCAGTATTGCACTCATCGTTTATTTGTTTTTTTATTGGCACTTTTTTAATCACTGAATCGTACAACACTTCCTGCTCCATATCTTCGGCGGGTTTCTCCATCGGTGGATCAGCTTCAGTTGTCGGTTCTACAAACCGGACGTCGCGGCTAACGGTGATCTTCTTGGTGGTTTTGTCGAGAAATCTGTAAGCCTTGTGCTCAAGAGAATACGCCACGAAGGTAAGTTTCTTCGCCGTTGCCCCGAGCTTCTTACGTTTCTCCTTTGGCACATACACCCACGCACTGCTGCCGAACACTCTGACACTTTCTACATTCGGTTTAGTGCCGTGCCACAACTCGTACGGCGACAATTTCACGGATTTTGTTGTTAGGATATTCTGCAAGTACACAGCAGTGTTCAATGCTTCGGCCCAATAACACTGCGGCAACTTAGCATCGAAAAGTAAACACCGGACCGTTTCTACTAAATAGCGGTTTTTGCGCTCCGCAACACCGTTTTGCTGTGGACTGTAGCCGGCCGTAAACTGCACCTGAATTCCCTCTCGCTTATAAAAATCACGAAGCCTGGTACAAGAAAATTCGCCCCCTTGATCCGAACGAATAATCTTGGGTTTGCGACCGAAAACATTCTTCGCCATAGCAGTGAACTCCTCGATTTTGGCGGGCACTTCGGATTTATGTTTGAGCAAAAACACCACACAATAACGAGAGAAATCATCAATCATCGTTAGGAAATAACGATAGCCACTCAATGATGGCACATCGACAGGCCCACACACGTCTTTGTGTATTAAATCCATGGTCGCACTGGTAGTGGATGATGATTGTTTCGGGAAAGGAATTCGCACACTTTTAGCTTTTAAGCAACACTCACACTGCTCGTCCACACCGCAGTCAAAGATTTTCATTCCGTTCACCAGCTTTTCTTTCTCCATCCGCCGAATCACAGCCAGATCCCTGTGGCCGAATCGCTTATGCCAGACATGTTGGCAATCCTTGTTGTGATGGCTATTCGTGGCCAATGCCACCACTGTGGGCTGGATCAGCTGGTAAAGCCCTTGCTTCAGCTTCGCTACCGCTACCGTCGTCTCACCAAACATTATACGGCATCCACGATCGTCGAACAACACTTTTGCGCCTTTTTGTGTTAGCGCAGGCACTGACAGCAAGTTCATGGCAAGGTCCGGAGTGTAGAGAGCGACACTTATGTTCATTTTTCTTGATTGTCCAGACTCATCACAACATTCAATCACTCCACATCCCTGGCCTTCCACTTTAGCCAATTTCCCATCGGCGAGTTTAACACTACTAACATCACTTTTTGTCAGTTCACTAAAAAAGCTCCGGTCGGAGACTGTATGACGGATTGCACCAGAGTCTACAACCCACTGCAGCATACTTGAGTTCTCACGCACACTCGTGGCGAACGCAAACGAAACACTTTCGTCTTTCTTTTTGGGTTGTTTCCCTCTTGATTTAAAATCACTTTTCGAACCTCGATTCCTTTGCGGGCACTCAAACTTCTTGTGGTTTGCTTGTCCACATTCAAAACACAAAAGTGGCTTCTTCTTATTGTTCGGATGACCACTACTGACGCCAACTTTAAGCGCACATCCGCTCCCGGAAGCGTTTTCACGTTTTGCTACCTCGTCTAGTAGCTTTCTTTTCACTAGTTCCAGGGTCAAATCTGCATCTGACCGGCTCTCTAATGCCGTTGTCAGCGTATCGTAGGAACTAGGCAGACTTCGAAGAATCATCGCGACTCGTAAATTTTCTGCTAGAACCTCCCCGGCGCTAGACAATCGTTCGAAAAACTCCTCCATGTCATACAAATGATCCCCCATGTCGTCGCCGTCGGCAAAACGCTTTTCACATCCCAAGTAACACAGATCAAGCTAACTAGCATTTCGATGTTTTATAATGGTTTTATTATGGCTTTTTTGTGCAGCTAGTTTTATGATGGTTTTATTACGGTCATGCAAAATGCTTATATTCCTGAATCAACCATCTATTTTTAGATAGTTTTGAAAACGCTCATAAATCTTCCATTAAACATACTGTTTTAGTTATTTAGAAAGAGTTAGGAATGCTTTGTTTAAACTATAATAAAACACAAACTTAGAAGTTTGCTCCAAGCTTTCTTTTGCATGTTCTATAATAGCACTCAGTGCCTGATTATTAAACCGCCATAAAACTTAGTGACAGTTCTCGATCAAGATGTCAAATCAGGACACGCTCAGATTAGATAGCACATATTTGAATTAGATTTCCCATTTTTACACATTTTTGATAAGTTCTGTGTGTTGATTTTGAGTTAAAATAATAAAAAATTATAAAAATCTCTGAAAACTTCGAATTACCGGAAGTGGAATGAATACCTCTACAATATGAGTATTGAGTGAAAGAGTTCAAATAGGAGGAACAAAATTTGTTGCTTGACGCCATCATTAGTACAAGATGGCGGCTTCCGCTTTTATTTTCAAAGTTGTAAATAACTGAAAATATCATGAAACCTTATTAAAATTGTTATTAGGTGAAAGTAATAAACGAGTAGAAGTCGAATTTCGTTGTCCGTCGCCATCTTAAATTCCAAGATGGCGGCTACCACTCAACTTGAAAATACTGTAAATGATTGAAAATCGCCTCAAACCCTTACAATATGGGTATTAGTTGAAAGAAATGAACCAGTAAAAGTCGAAGTTCGTTATTTGACGCCATCCGAATTCAAGATGGTGGTTTTCACTGAACTTTAAAATGTTGTATATGACTTATAATCGTATGAAACCTCAACAATATTGGTATTGGGTAAAAGGGCTAAACGAGTAGTAGTCGATTTTCTCTTTCCGCTTTACTCTGAAATGCTGTAAGTGACCCAAAATCGCACAAAGCAACCACAATACAGACCCCGAGCGTTTTTGGCAACATTCGATTTTGGAAACATCCGATTTTGGCACATGTCCCTCAATCAAACAAATAACAGAAACAACATAACCTTATAGTTTTCGCTTTAATAGGACCAATACAATTTAGACATATTAGCATGATAGACATAATACAATGACATAAATAGCAAATGGCAAAAAACAAAAACTATCAACAAAACAAGAAAAGTGCTAAATGCATCAAAAACATGATAAAAAATGTAGTACTAAGAAAAAACAAAGTTGGGGAAAGAATCGTTCGATTTGAACAACACAAAATGTTCGAGCGGGTTGCCAAAAACAATCAGGGTCTGGTTCTTCTAGTTTATCCCTTTCAACGAATACCAATATTGTAAAGCTTTCGTGCGGTTTTTAGTCATTTGCAGAATTTTAAAGCTCAGTTGAAGCCGCCATCTTGAGTTTCAAGATGTCGTTTGATAGAAAACTTCGACTTCTACTCGTTTGGTCCTTTCACACAATGCCTATATTGTGGGAGTTTCATGCGATTTTCAGTGTTTAACAGCATTTTAAAGTTCAGTGAAAGCCGCCATCTTGGATTTCGAGATGCACCTGATAGCAAAATTTGACTTCTTCTAGGTTAGCCCTTTTAGCCAATACCCATATTGTGGGTGTTTCATGCGGTTTTTTAGTTATTTACAGCATTTTAAGGTTCAGCGAAAGTCGCCATCTTGGATTTCAAGAGAATCTGATAGAGAAATTTCACTTAAACTGATTAAGCCATTCTACCCAATGACCATATTGTGGGAATTTCTAGTGACTTTCAATGATTTCAATCATTTTATAGTTCAGTGGAAGCCGCAATCTTGGATTTCAAGATGACGCCCAATTGCGAAATTTGTATTCTACTCGTTGATCCTTTTCAACTTATACCCATTTTGTGGAAGTTTCATGTGATTTTCAGTGATTAACAGCATTTTAAAGTTCAGTGGAAGCTGCCATCTTGAATTTCAAGTTGACGTCCGATAGCGAAATTCGACTTCTTGTAGCTTAGCCCTTTCACCAAATACCAATATTGTGGGCCTTCCATGCGATTCTCAGTGACTAACAGCATTTCAAAGTTCAGCGGAAGACGCCATCTTGAATTTCAAGATGGCGTCGTAATGAAAAAAATCGGCTTCTTCTAGTTTAGCCCTTCCAACCACTACCCATATAGTGGTTGTTTAATGCGACTTTCGGTCAATTACAGCATTAAAAGTTCAGCGGATGCCGCCATCTTGGATTTCAAGATGGCGTCTGATAGCCAAATTTGACTTCTAATCGTTTAGCCCTTTCACCCAATACCAATATTGATGGGATTTCATGCGATTTTAAGTCATTTACAACATTTGAACGATCAGCGAAAGTCGCCATCTTGGATTTCAAGATGGCGTCAAACAACGAAATTTGACTTCAACTCATGATTTATTCCACGGGTGATTAACAACCAATCCGTTTTTATTTAAAATATTTGTCCTCATTTACCGTACTAAGGATTAACAACTCAGAAATTAGGAATTCATCCTAAGCGTGTAATTGATTGGCTTGCGAGAGAAACGTCAAATCGTAGCTTTTTTTGGGGTCATCATTAAACCATAATAAAACTATGAATTGACTCACGCCATGTTGGTTGCAAAATCGAAGGGCACAAAATGACGCCATGTTGATGGATTCACAATGCAAGCATTGGAAAATATTTTTTCAAGCCCATTTTCCATCAATTCCATCATGATTGACCATCAGATTTGACGAGGCGCATTTATTTTAAGATACTATTTCATACACATTTTACCTAAAATCTTGACTGGCAGTACAAAAGAGGCTCATAATATGGTTAAAACATTGGTATTTTGACTATTAATTTTACCAGATCATAAATATCTCAATAATGCAATCATCATTCATCAACCATTATGGTTGCTGGAAAAAAAAATAAAACTCCGAGAACTCACAGAATCGAAAAAAACAAAAATTCCTTACATGTTTTATAATAGCTTTTTAAAAGCTTTGGTGACCAGAATTGATGACCAACAAAAATATGTCATGATGACGTTTCTAGGGTAGGGCCAAATAGCCTAATTTTGGCTTTATTAGAGTCCAGGTGATGTTATAGAATGCGCTTTAGCTTTTTATGAAGATTAATGCTATAGTCCAAACGAAAGTTTGCTGACCATAATAAAGCTAAAATTGTTACTTGGGATACCTGCTTCAGCAGAGACACTTTTGAGGTTAGGGTCTCTTTCTGATGGTGGTTCCGGAGTGAATCCCACGCCTCTTTTGCCGTCACAGATGATCGAATCAGGCCATGCTGATTATCTTCAATGAGCAGGCCGCTCGTAGCTCTAGCCTTTGCATCAAGGGCCTCCCAAGCAGCATCTGATTCCTTCTCGGCTTTCACTCCCGGAACGACACACCTCCAAAGTTCTTCCCGGATCAAGAGAAGTTCCACTTTGAACCGCCAACTCGAATAGTTGAGGTTATTCAACTTTTGAAGGCTAAAGCGATTGCCTTCCATCGCTAACGCGGGAAACGTAGTCGCGGACACGAAAAATTATAACGAATCGGTCTCGAAATTACATTTAAAACGTAAAACGTATTAAAATCGCGTTTCCACGTGCAGGCTCATAACCTGTTGGAAGGTTTCTTTATGCAGTGGAAAGGAAACGCGTCTATTCTATCTCAGAATATCTATAAGACTGTCATTTATTCATAACTCATACATGTGTAAGTGTATTCGATCATGTCATTAAAACACTGAAGTAAAATACAGTTTGCTTCTCACGTTGTCAGCACGGTTGTGCTAACAGCGCAGACATTGCATCTGACCATCACCTCGTCCTTGGCGAGATACGACTGAGAGTTGCGCGTGTCCAACAGCACGAGGAGAAAATCGAGTGTCGATACGACGCGACGTCCGCTGGTTGGAGAATCCGGAGGTGAAAAGGGCATACGTTGAACAGCTTGAATCCCGAGCCTCGGAACTGCCGACAGCCGGAACATGCGAAGAACAGTGGTTTGGAATAAAAAATGCCTTTATCACGACGAGCCATGATACTCTCGGTAAAGTCTGTGGAAGAAGAAGTTAATGGACGTCGGATGAAACTTGGAGGATGGTCGATGATCGGAGAAAGGCGAAAATCGGTATTGAGCAGGCATGTACCGGGTCAGCCAAAGCAGCCGCCCGCTCACGATATGCGGAGCTGGAAAAAGCAGTTAAACGAGCTTGTAGACGAGACAAGGGAGCCTGGACAAACTCCCTAGCCGAAGAGGGAGAAAGAGCCGCCGCCAATGGAGATATCCGATTACTTTATGATATTTCTCGCCGCTTCGGTGGTGCAAGGACTAAGGCAAGAATGCCGCTGAAAGACCGAGCAGGTCAGTTATTGACCGATCGAACAGATCAGCTCAAACGATGGACTGAGCACTTCGAACAATTCTTCCGAGTCACGAATAGCGATGGCCAACAGTACCTGCAGCTCGGAACGCTAACAGTAAAGTCTGCTTCATTTAATATTGGAACAAATTCTTTTGCTCATTGTGGCGCTCCTAGTGGACGGATTTGGAAACTTTTTTCACCCACGTGTCGGGAAATTCATTACCTTTCACCATGTATTTATGTCATAACACCAAACGATAGCATTTTGTAAACAACCGCCATGGAAGCCGAACGGAGAGATCAAATTGTGCACAGTTTTCTTACGAGTACGAGTACGAGAATTTCTTCGAAACAGCAATGAATAATTTTTTTAATTTTTTTTTATGAAAGAGTAAAGAAAATGCTACATTTGTATGAAAAACAAATTATGAATTCGTTAATAAATGACTGAACTACACGCAATTGTTTGTGTTCCAATATTAAATGAAGCAGACTTTACATCCGTCGAACTTGGTCAGCACTTGGTCGTACAGCTTTCGAGCACGGATTCTGGCCACATTGTTCTGCTTCAGCGTCCGATTTGGCTGTTTGCTGGCTCGGAATGACCTTATTCCTTCCCGGAGACGAATTCGTCGCACCGTACTGTGAGCGGCCTGGAACTTATTGGCCAAATCGCGGTCTGAAAGATTGGGATTCCTCTTGACGGCCTTGATGACTTTCCCACGCAGTTTCCGGTCGACAGTTCCACTCCGACGCTTCGAATGCGGCTTCCGAGCCGTCGTCAATGTTTCCTTGTACTGCTTGATAACACGCCATACGGTATTTCTGGGCATTTTAAGCGGTTTAGCTAGCTTCGATGCCGACAACAATGGATTTTCAAGAAAACTGTGCACAATTTGATCTCTCCGTTCGGCTTCCATGGCGGTTGTTTACAAAATGCTATCGTTTGGTGTTATGACATAAATACATGGTGAAAGGTAATGAATTTCCCGACACGTGGGTGAAAAAAGTTTCCAAATCCGTCCACTAGGAGCGCCACAATGAGCAAAAGAATTTGTTCCAATATTAAATGCAGCAGACTTTAAGTCGCATTAATGGCGTCAACTCGGAAGCGCCCTCGCTGGCTGAAATAGAAGCGGCAATCAAAGCCATGAAATCCAACAAAGCGCCTGGGATCGATTGCATCCCTGCTGAAATGTCGAAAGCCGACCCTGCCTTGTCGGCACAAATGTTGCACCGTCTTTTCGCTGACATCTGGGATACTGCAACATTCCCGGCCGACTGGATGCAGGGTATCCTCGTAAAGGTCCTGAAGAAAGGGGACCTGACTGACAGAGTGCAGTAACTGGCGAGGCATAACATTGACCTGTACAACCCTCAAAGTACTCTACAAAGTGATCCTGAACAGGATCGACGCTACACTCCGACGGCAACAAGCTGGATTCCGATCCGGACGATCATGTGTGGACCACATCACAACGTTACGAATAATACTGGAACAAATCAACGAATCCCAGGACTCTTTTCTGCTCGTATTGTGCCACGAAAACATGTGGGCTGCTCTAAGACGACGAGGGGTCTCAGAGAAACTATAGTCCATCTCATCGAAGCACAATACGCAAGGTCTTGCACGACGGTGTATTGTCCGAGCCTATCCCGGTAACTGCTGGAGTGAAACAAGAATGTATTTTATCACCACTGCTTTTTCTAATCGGAATGGATGAGATCTTGACTGGATCGATTGACAGTAGACCAAACCGAGGATTGCCGTGGAATCCTTCGACAATGGAGCAGCTAAACGACCTTGACCTGGCAGACTATTGTTTTGCTCGCCCTAAGACAACAAGACATGCAGAGCAAACTTGACGGCCTCACCGAAAGTTCCAAGGCAGCAGGTCTAAAAATCAATGTCGGAAAGATCAAGTCGACGGAAATCAACACAGTGAATCCTTCCACTTTCGTGGTAGCTGGGCAACACGTTGAGAAAGTAGAGTGCTTCCAGTATCTTGGCAGCCAGATAACGCCTGATGGTGATACTAAGAAAGACATCGAAACCCGGATCAGAAAAGCCCGATTTGCGTTTGCGAGTCTTCGAAACATCTGGCGCTCACGCCAGATCTCTACGAACTAAGATCCGAATCTTCAACTCAAACGTCAAATCCGTATTTTTGTACGCGTGTGATTGGTGCACATATGCGGTGACGACGCGAAAACTGCAAGTTTTTGTGAATAGCTGTCTGCGGAACATCATCCGCGCTTCATCGCCGGGTCATCAAAAGGCGCTGGACATCGAGATTCGGGAACGTAAGTGGAGAATGATTGGGCACACGCTGCGAAAAGATGAAAACGAGATTTGCAGAGAGGCGCTTGACTGGAATCGAGATGAGCATTGAAGAAGAGGCAGGCCCAAAAGCTCGTGGCGGCGAAGTCTAGCCGCTGAAATCCACACAGTTGACGAGAACCTTGGTTGGCAGCAAGGGAAGACGCTGGCTACGGATCGCCAGCAGTGGAGATCTTTTATCTCAGCCCTATGCGTCGGTCAATCGGCGCTGGACCCTTAGGTAGGTGGTAGATTTCTCGCTAATGATCGGCAACCTTGCAAACCAGCAATGATGAAAAATGTCATATCTCGCGTGAGCTTTCATTAAGTCGTATGAAACAAAATGTAAAAAAAAAACAGTTTTATTACAAAATAATACAAAAGTTGACATAAACTAGACGCAAATTCCATTTAGAATATTTGTAGCCTGGATAACAAATTCTATACGTGAAATACAAATTTTAAAGTTGTTTTGATAACTTTTGCAGCAGTTTCCTGTGAATTCTTGTTTCATACGACGTAACGAAAGCTCACGCGAGATATAACGTCTGATAACTGTATGAACTTTGCAATTGGCCAACCTTTCTGTTGTACTGAAGGATGTCCACGATGAAATTGTTTTTTTCTTTTTTTTTTCGAGATTTTAAACCAAGTAAGTTTATTTATCCCGAATGATGAAATTGCCACACTATGAAATTGCTCTAACTTTTTAACCGTTGGATAGAAAATAATGAAAATTTGGGTGGTTTTAATTCATAGTGCATTGTTTACATCCTGCAAGTTATAGAGTCTGGTGATCAAAACTCGCAGAAATGGAGTCGAAAGAACTGCTCGTGCGTGATAAAATCTTGCGCATTCATCACGAGAACAAGTATCTCTCGTTCGGCATGTGGCTAAGAAGATGCATAAGCCGAAGTTTTGTCCAGAAGGACGAAACTAAGGCTGGGCTTCGAACGTTCAAGGTACAAAAGGTCCCTAATCGCGACGAGAAGCAGAACAAGTCAGCCAAACTCCGTGCCAGGAAGTTGTACCTCAACATGCTGACGAAAGTTGAATGCTGCATCATGGACGACGAAACATATGTGAAGGCCGACTACAAACATATTTCCGGCAACCTGTTTTTCACGGTCAAGGATAAGTTCAGCATTCCGAAGCATGTCTGCACTCAGAAGATATCCAAATTTGCGAATAAATTCCTGGTTTGGCAAGCCATCTGCACGTGCGGGAAGCGGAGTGCACCCATCGAGAAGTACTGGGCGATTATGAAGCAGCACCTTCTTAAACGATCTAAGGTAGTGGAGACAGCCGAGGAACTGAAGAAAGTATGGTCAGCCACAAACTCAATTCTTCCACCGGTAGTGGATCTACAATTCCCTCAGTGCCAATAGTGACAATTTCATGCAGCAATTAAACTTATGGTTCTGAAACCCAATAATTTCGAGTTATTAATTTTCAAAAATAAAAAAAAAATTTAGAAAATTAGAGAGTCTGATCTAACACAATACAATCTAATCTAATCATCTTATACAGTATACTTTGTGAGAAGCATCTGAACTTTGCTCACGGAGATATTGCAGTTAAAAGAACCTCTTACATGGGCCTCCCGCAGGGTTCATGTTTGAGTCCACTTTTGTACAAGATCGGTATCGTCCACTTTTGATTCCCAGAATTTTCGATGCTTCAAACAAGCCAATTTTATCAAATTGTGTAAAAATCAAGCTTTATTAACTTTAACACGAAATTTTCGATGAGATTTTCACAACCGAAACAAAAAGCCACAATTTCTTCATCACTTGAACCAGTCGAAAAACTTTTCGGATAAAACGGTCTTCACTGCAATAAGAAATTATTATTAATAATGTTCACTTTCCTCGAAAATTCAAGTGGAAAAAATCCACGAGCGAGAAAACACGACCGCACTCGATCAAGGCTTGCTTAGATCACGAAAATCCGAGCTACTCGCACGCAAAGCTGGCAAAATCGCTAAAAGTTGCCAAATCAACTGTTAAAAAAGTAGTTAATGTTTTTGGGGAACGCTTGTCGACAGCCAGGAAGTCTGGATCGGGAGGAAATTGAAAACCGGAAGCCGCTGAGACGACAAAGAGAGTTGTCGGTAGTTTCAAGCGAAACCCTAACCTCTCTCTCCGAAATGCCGCAAACAAGCTGGGTGTATCGTCTACAACCGTGCATCGAGCCAAAAAACGAGCCGGACTATCGACTTACAAGAAGGTAGTGACTCCAAATCGCGATGATAAACAAAATACGACGGCCAAAGCGCGATCCCAGAGGCTGTACACGACGATTCTGACGAAGTTTGACTGCGTGGTAATGGACGACGAAACCTACGTCAAAGCCGACTACAAGCAGCTTCCGGGACAGGAGTTTTATACGGCAAAAGAGATAGCAGATATTTTCAAGCACATGAATCTGTCAAAGTTCGCGAAGAAATATCTGGTTTGGCAAGCCATCTGTACCTGTGGCTTGAAAAGCAGCATTTCCATAGCTTCCGGGACTGTCAATCAAGAAATTTACGTGAAAAAGTGTTTGAATAAACGTCTGCTGCCTTCCCTGAAGAAATACGGTTGTTCCGTACTGTTTTGGTCGGATTTGGCATCTTGCATTACGGTAAAAAGGCCATGGAGTGGTACGCCGCCAACAACGTGCAGGTGGTTCCCAAGGACAAGAACCGTCCCAACGCGACAGAGCTCCGCCAAATTGAGAAATACTGGGCTATTGTCAAGCGGAACCTAAAGAAGACCAACAAAATTGCTAAGAACGAGCAGCAGTTCAAGGCAAACTGGCTTTCTGCGGCGAAGAAGGTGGACAAGGTGGCTGTACAAAATCTGATGGCAGGGGTTAAGCGAAAGACTCGGCAATTCGGATTTGGAGAAGCGGAAGCCTAACTGAATATTTTTGCTGAATTTTATACTAATTAAACTTGAAAAAGAAATTTAATTTGATTTTTTAAATAAACGATTTCACCGATTTACACGCGTTTTCCCTTGACAAAATTTTGACCTTTTCACCCTTTACTTGGACACTAAGTGAATTTTTTTTGAGCATTTCGTAGCTGATCTACAGTCTTTTTTTTCGAAACATGTTTTCTTCGGTTTTTTTTGCCACTCGAGGGACTGTAACATTAAAAATTGTAGGGACGGATGATGTTTGATTGCTATTCCAGATAATTTTCAATGAAATGGTTTAAAAAACTAAATCTACTCTAAACTTTAAAGCAGATCTTTATTTTTAGTAATGAATTTATTCCTGACTTTTCATTTTAATTATTCAATGGAACCTCGTGGTATTGATACACTCCAAAGAGTATAACACGGATGAAGGTCAAAGTTCAAACACATTAAAGCACAGTGCTATTCAATTAGATTAAAAAATTACCCCAAAGTCAGCGTTCGTCCCTTTGAATGTATCCTATCCAACCAAAATAAAACCATGAAAATACGGAAGTCATTGTTTGGTCTCGTCGTCTGAGAAATTTTATGTTTTACGAGTCTGTGGTCTATCTGCAAAAGGTTGGACGATTCAACTCCTGCTAGCAGCCGAAGAAGGCATGCAGCCATAGGAAGAATATGATATGCAAAAATGTCATATCATTATTGTCATCGTCTCCCTCGGATTTCCATATATAGTTGGATTAGAAAATTCTCGCTTCCATGGCCCCCAACCCGACCAATTTTCCTCGCATGCGGCAGACCCGTTTCGTTACCAGGAAATGTTCCACACAGAGTTTGTGACGCGGACAATTCATTCGAATGACGTGAAATTTTGTGTACAACGACCTGATCCAATGGCGGCAGCAAAGCCAGTATCAAACATCAACAACAGTCATCATTGGTTCATTTTTGCCATACACACAAAAGGTGTCTTGCTGAGTCCAACCCTTCCAACAAAAAAGAATTTATTAAATGAAAAACAATCTTGAATTTACCGTACTTTCAAAGTCAATCAAATGTTCCATCACATTATAGGTCAAATATAATTTATCTTATTTGAACATATCTTTAGAATTTATTACTTGTTATCATAAAATGGCTTTCTGCTTTTCAATTTTTAATCCTTTTTTCCGAACTTCTTTTTTTATTTCGATTATATGTAGTCGTTTTAACAACTTCGTGTCATTCGCTACTTATATCAACGATGCAGTTGGCGGACAGTCATTGAAAAACTTTTCCGGTACAACTATGATCGATGTTTACTCTTCGGCTCGAACTCACAAACATCGGCTCAAGAAGCAACTGACTTGCCAACTGAGCTATATCACAAACAAGCCCACCATCTGTTGTTTATTTTAATTTTTCTCGTTACTTCATTTCTTATTTTACCTTTTCTGATTCTTTTTAAACTTATTATTTATTTTATATCACTTAGCACTTAATATTTTCTTCCCTTTTATTTTAAGCACCTAACCATGCACTCGTATTTTTCCTTTACTTTTTTCTTTGATGTTCGATTATTCCTATCCAGTAGGTTTGAAACTTGTTGCGGTTTTTTATTGTCATATTAACTTTATTCCATCCTTTCATACTATCTGCTTTCATTTCTACATTTCATCTTCTTTTCACCTTTTCATCATCCTGTCTGATCTGAGAAACTTTTTTTTTCATGTTTCCAATTCTTAATTCGTCTAGCATGAAGTTTTTCCAAGTATCCTAAACGAACGAATTGTGCTCGCAAAAATTTTCCAGCTGAGAAGAAAAATTCCTTCCAATTTGTATGGCCGGTTTTTCGGTTCGCCTGTTCATAGCGTGGGTAATTCAGGGTGAACGTACAAAATTTTGGTAGAGGCACAAAAGCAATTTCAGGAAGGATTGTTTTGTTATATATTTATCACAGGTTGATGCCAAAGCTAGGCGCATCTACCCCTAGCTTACTAGCGTTTGATTAATTCTGCTCCCGGTCTGAAATATGTATGTTGACAAATACTTGAGCTTCCTTTCCCGGTTGTTAATTTGCGTGACGCCGTTCAATTAATTTAGCGACGCGGATCCGAAAAAAAAAGTGCTGGAGAATTCCCTTTTATCCTGTGGTGTTCCTCGTTTCAACCAATCCACTCACTCAATTAGAAGATAATCTGGCTGGTAGATAATGGCTCCTTTTCCCCCAGTGTGGTATGTGTCTCTCTCGGCATTTGGCGAAATGTTTACAGCAAGGTCACTCTGACTGTCTGTCCCTGTCCATGATTGTGGGATATAAAATCAAAGTTTGAAAGCGACATTGTTTGCTGTTTGCTGCTATTGTTCTCCGACTTGTGAAGTTTTTATTTCGCCTTTGTCGTTGATAAAGTAAGAGGATTCGGTTCAATGGTGTAGAATCATCAGTGGAAAGTCAAAGCACATTCCTGTGTAGGTATTAGCGCGTGCCGCCCTCACGCTCTTCTTCTTGTTCGGAATGCTTCGGTTGAGTGGTTTTGCAATTTTAAATCAATTGCTCAATTCGAACAAAAAAAAACATAAAGAAAAACTTTCATTGATGGAAAACTTTGTAGACATCTGAAGTAAATGGATTTCCGAGAAATAAAAATCTGTCATATGTATACTAATTTCATGTCATACTAATTTCATTTGAAGTCATTTTTGAATATCCTAAACTCTGAATTTTAAAAAGTTTTTGATCCGGAACTCACCCATAATTATTTGCAGTGTTCCAAAGATACAAAAACATATTTCCTTGAATCTTAACAATTATGTTTGTATGGGAAAATTTAATATTTTGTTCTGATTTTTCTATCTACTGTGAAACAAAGCATTTCTAAGGTGTGTTGTGCCAATTTATAAATCCTTTAAAGGCAATTTTCACTGAACAACATTGGCTTAGGGACCCCCCCCCCCCTCCAAATAAAAAGTTAGAATTACTTCAATCATTCCGCTCACGCTAGTTCTAGGAATCTATAAGTAAAAACTAGAAAAAAAGGAAAATTGGGCCAAGGAGCCCCCTAGATATAAGGCCGGAACTGGTTTGAAATCCTTCTTTTATCACTTGGAGTTGAAACATCACAAGGGGAGGGAGACAATTAAAAATAATCCAAATTAAAAAAAATTGGGTTAAGGGGGATTTATATCCATCTTAAGGAGTGCAATCGAAAAAAATGCAACACTTTGTTTTGTGAATCACTTTTGAATGTATGGTTGGGAATTGATAAAATTTTCAGCGAACCTACCTGGTAATGTAATTTTATATGTGGAAATTTTTGTGATGTTCTGATTTTTGAGATAGCCTCCAATGAAGAAGTTTTTAGGCTTTAATATTTGGGCAACACGTACCCCATCTATGAGGCAGGTCCCAACGGTGTATGCCAAACACGGTTTTGAACCACGCTCAAACAGTTCATCTGGCACCGGTGGTCTATATTGCTGTTTTTGCACAGTTATCGATTTCAAAATTCCTAACCGATATAGCCTTTGTTCCAAATTCATGCAAATTTGAAACAAGATTTTGAAAAAAAATACGACGGACCTATTTTGACGTTTGGGGTTCACGGTGAGGAAATTTTAGCCAATTATGACTATTTTCACACATTTTTGGGTAACGTTGGGTATAATAGTTGTTTTTTTTAAAGATAAATAAATATTATTTAAATGCAGCCTATACGTAACAGAAATTGAGAAAAGAGGTTAATAAAAGCCTTACCAAATATAAAAAATCTTATCACATATTCTTGACTTAGAAATAAATGGGTTTTCATTTTAGCTCATCGAATTAGTGGCTGACTGGCCATACCGTTAATGAATAAGTAAGAGAAAATAACAGAGACATCCTAGGGAAAATAAAACTCAAAACAAGCAATACACTTCATAAACCAGTCAACTAGTAAACATCTTCCAAATGTTAGAACTAAAGGTTGACCACGATAATTGATTCGCAAAATTCGAGTTTTCATCCGATTGCTATCAAATTTTCAGGGATTGAAAAAAAACTTTTAAACTTTGTTTTACCATTTTATTCGTATTTAATATACAGTCCATACGCAAATGCCCTCACTTGGCCTTAACCCCGGCCATAGGATTCTGCACAACCTGTGAATCAACCGTTTTTTTTTCATGCAAACCCATACTTTCTTCAGTTCCTCGACTGTCTTCTCTACCTTAGGTCGTTTAAGAAGGTGCAGCTTCATAATCGCCCAGTTCTCAATGAGGCGGAGCTCCGGAGTGTTGGGAGGGTTGAACATTTAAGGCACGAAATTGACCTTATTGTCCGCATATCACTTCAGCACGTCCTTGGAGTAGTGGCATGAGGCCAAATCTGGCCAAAAGATTGTTGGGACGGACGCTGAACTTATCCTTGCCCGTGAAAAACAGGACGCCGGAAATCTGTTTGAAGTCGGCCTTCACATATGTTTCGTCGTCCATGATGCAGCATTCAACTTTCGTCAGCATGTTGAGGTACAACTTCCTGGCACGAACTTGTTCTGCTTCTCCTCACGATTAGGGGCCTTGTGTACCTTGAACGTTCAAAGCCCAGCCTTAGTTTAGGCCTTCTGGACAAAACTTCGGCTTATGTGCAGCTTCTTAGCCACATCCCGAACGGAGGCGTTCGGGTTTCGGTTGAAGGCTCCAACTACGCGATTGTGATTTTTGGTGTTTTACGGAATACTGTTTCCTTCATTTCTGGGCTTCCGATCGGTGGTCAATCGTTCCTCGAACCGCTTAATCACTCGCGACACCGTGGAATTCGCGATTCCCAACGTTTTAGCGATGGAACGATGCGAGAGATCCTTGTTCTCGAATGCGCAAGATTTTATCACGCACGAACTGTTCTTTCGACTCCATTTCCGCGAGTTTTGATCACAGGACTTTAAAACTTGCAGGATGTAAACAATGCACTATGAATGAGTAGTAGGAATGAGTTGGCTTTTAATCCGCTGGGAGTCAATCAAACGAATTCCGTCTCTTCCAATAAAAAAAAAAATTACACTGATCGAAAGAAACAAATGAACATAAACATTTTGGTTGCTATGATTCTTGACGCTGTAAATTGATCTTAAAATCGTTGGGTGCGTCGCGTCGCGTCAGCGTTTTAGTACTCAACGACAGCGTTGACTGCTGACGCAACGCGACGTCCGACGTGCTACTGTGCGGGGCCCTTTATCGACCTCGCATGGTTTCAAGGCCACAAAAGGCGCCCGCACGCTATTATTTTTGTCAAACTTTGACAAAAAAGCATAAAAGCGAAAATTAAAACCCTGCTGACGCGTTAGAATTTTGATTGTTATCAAAACAAGAACGTCGACGCTGGGGAACGCTGCTGTTTAGAACGAGTTTTGCGTTTTAGTACAATGCTGTCACCGACGCGACGCGACGGGCTATTGCACGGGCGCCTTAAGCCGAGAAAGGCGAAGAAAAAACTTCGAAGGAAATTTTCCTTTAACAACAAAAACATTCCATGTTCTCTGAAGGGTTTACTTAACGAGCCTCTATAAACAAAAGAGACGAAATGTCACGATTGGAATTTTCGATTTTCTGTCAATGTCATTCCAATCGAGCAAAAGACTTGTCAAACTGGAAAATTTGGAATTGCGAAAGCGGCGAAAGCGATCAGTATTATCATTCATATCTGTAAACAAAAGGTAAATAACGATAACAAATATTTTGAATGCTCGATTTTGATGGCAAGATTTTCTAGGACTTATTTCTTGGTGCTTAATTGGTAAGTTATGATTTATTTATGGTATGTAGGTTTTTTTTTTCATTTTATGTTGTTTATTGCCAGATCAGCGGAGACGAAAAGGGGAGGTTTACCAACGAAATTCGCGGAGCCCAGACTAGAATCCCTCGGAGTGCTTAGTGTGGTAGGAATACTGATGTTGATGACAATTTGGAGAACGTTTTCTGATCGAGGAGATATCACGAGTATAAGTCAACGCTTTTCCGTTCACATTTGACGAGCGAAACGGTAAGTTTTTTTTTTTCATTCTGGCCAAGCTAGTTTTAAATAAAAATTTTATTTTTTCAACAGGTCCCTTAGAAGGATGATTCCCGCATGGAAAATGCTATTTCGGAGTGCAAGTACAACTGATGGTGCTCTTAACAATTGTATAGATATACCTGAACGATTCAAATTAAGAAAATCGAACACTAAAGTGGTGTTAGAGTATGATGAAAAACATAAATTTTAAAATGAAAATTTTGTTCTGTTAGTCATACAAGCTTATCTTAGTCATCAGTTCTAAAGTTTAAGTGAGAATGTTGATATTTATTAATAAACCCAAAAAAAAAATCAGAATATTACAAATATTCAACAATATTTTTATACAGTTTAATGATATTCTGCTGCTTAGTGCTAAATAGCCATTGATCTGCTATCAAATCTTTTCCTATGGCATTTCTTTGGTTCGAATGTTTTTAATCTGAAGAGTGTAAATGTCCTTATCAATTTTTCTTTAATAATATGACACTTTTTGCTAGATGACAATGAAAAAAAATAGCTCAGTTAAAACAGCATACTAGACCAAAACCACTTCCGAAAAGATAAACGTAACACAAATTGAAGTCATGTGAAGTTTGAAGTAAAGCAGTGTTGCGCTCAAATGACAGTGGGGTTGCTATATGATATATTTTTAAAAGGATCAGATTGCGTCTCTTTTGTTTTTATTACAGGCTCTTTAGGTTTACTTAATTTTCAAAGTCTTTGTTTCAAATCTGTGTTAACGAAGCTTTGTCCAATATTTGTCACCTGACTTGTGCCTTCATAACGCATAATTTTTACTGCTACATACATTTTGGTCAAGGCCCCGTGCTAATGAAAATATCAGTTCCGTGTAGATTCAATATTGAGAAAAGCACAAATTGCCAATAAAACTTTCTCAAGAAATCGGTAACTCGTTACGCGGGACCATGTTTTACGACAAAATCTCATCCCACACTAATCATGATCCTAATCCGACCGTTCTTTTTAGGGAAAACGCTCACTTCATCCGACCCATCTTTGATGGTTGTTGGCCTAGCCCTACAAATAATGCCAGAAAGCTTCGCTTCGTCTGCACGTGTTCGTAGAATGAACTCGCTGTTTGATCTCTCCATCCACTTACTACTAGGACTGGCTCCGATGTGGTGGCTTGAAAATGTCACCCAACTAACTAACCGTGCATCCATCCTGTCTGGCTGCCATAAACGTTTCCTTTTTTCGGACACTGGTGATATCCGCCAGCGAAATTTCCGCTGCGTGATAAACACGTGTAGAGCAATAAAGCACATTATTGGTGACGATGTTCAATATTTACATCGGCTTATATAACAACATGTTTACAGGACTGCTCACCACTTTTTTGTTGGCATTTTGATGTAGCGCTCACCCCAAATATTTCCCCCCTTCTGGGGGAACTGTTGATGTTCTTTAATGGTTACAGCCTCAAAACAGATCGATTGAGTTCGTAGCACAATAAGTTTTAAATTTAACACCATTTTCATGACCATTCGGCTTTGAATATGAAACGAATAATACGAATGCTCTAGTATAAGTTAAAATATAAGAAAAAAAAAAGTTCAAATATGAGGTTCGTTTCATTCGAAATCTGTGTCTCGAATTAGCTAGAAAGGTTTCCAACGTAATTAATTTATGCACGAGGCACACGACTTGAGTTGAACGCTCACATTTTTTCACTCCTTCCAACACATTGAGCGAGGATTGATAGCCTTTGAGGTCATTATTTGAAATTTATCCATCCGCTTCTCGTTATGTCCCAACAGCTTTAAAAAAAGACTGCATGTATTTCTTTTAGTGAAATTAACTTAAAATTGACTTCTTTAATTTGCATCAGAATTTCCTGCAATTTTTTTTTAATTTAAAAAATCACTCAAAAAATACAACTTTCACATAGCACAAGGATAACAGTGCAACGATTTCCGAAACCGGGTTTTCGGGGTGGTGTGTTTTCACAAATCGGAAGGCCCTTACCCCTAAAAGGGAAAAGGAACCGGACGAGAAATATTTGCCTATGAGTGGGTGGCCGTTTTCAAGCATCCTTAAAACTCATTGGAAAGTTAATTGCTTGCTCATTACGCCCGTTAGCTAGCTTTGAGTGAAAGGGTTTCTCTTCCGCAAAAGCCATCTTTCGAAGCGGATCATGTTTCATATTCATTTCCTAATCGAATCGCAAAAGATTCGTTTCAAGAAGTGCTTGTTTAAACATTCATAGGGAAATGTTAAGGGGCATTCATCAACAGAATGAAAAGTATAAGGTTAAGCCAATGAACCCCGAAATTTCGACAATCAAAAAAAAAAGTTAAAATTCAAAACCTAGCTGCTATGGAGCAAATTACTTTTTTCCTACACTGTATTCCATGGTGACGTGAATTTCACACATGACCGGATAAGTATCAAAGTGGGTTTGAACTTTTCGGGGTGTGGGCTTCTGCTAAGGAATTCGGCGTAACATTGAAACTTCCTGCTGAGTTCAGGGAAGGAGTGTACATTTCGCTTTTTGCTTGTCGTAACCTTTACCGACGAGGGAATTAGCCCTGAAATTCGGTTGCCATGCGTTTGCAGAAGGAGCGGTCCTTCACATTACAAATGACGTGAGCTATCACATGAGCATCAGGATGAGGTAATCAGATGAAAGGTAGCGTTTGTCACTCTTGAACATATTTGAAATTGATTTGAAAACTCCAAAAAGGGTATGTTTCGCAATCAAAACCTTGAGGCTGTAATCGTTTTTGGCCTACCAGAAGGCCCCGTGCCAAATTTCAGCTCATTGGGTCAACTTTCAGGGGTCATTCAACGAAGCTAAAATTGACATGGAAAAATGACATAATTTGTTTAAGCTAAACAGCAAATACTTCTTTTATGCAATAACTTTTATGCACATGTATTGATTTCTTTACCAATTTGGTTTTCTGGATCTAGACGTTATGTCAAACATTTCATTTGCAGACAGGTTACGAAAAAAAGTTTTTGGTAAATTCCAATTCTTTCCAAACTGATCTTTATTTAGTTAGCCGCTCAGGTTACTGACCTAAATTTTTCGTAGGGATAATTATAATATTTCTGGGGGTGTTACGAAATTCAAATTTTGCTAGAAATAATAACAATACCAAAAATGCACAATAAATCTGATCAATAATTAAAAAACTATTCAAAATTGTGTAATTCCATGTTTTGTTGAAAACAATGCATTGAAATTTTGCTTTAAAGTTGCTACTTGTTATCATTTTTGAAACTTTTCAAAGATTAACTAAACATGATCGATTAAAAAAGGATTGATTTGAAATAATAAAAATAAGTGAAACGTTTATAAACTTTTAAATGAATATTACACATACTCAGTTCAAAATTTCAAGCTCTGGAATTTTTTTTATTGAGTCCTGACAAAAACAAAAGGTAGGAAATGTGCTTTTTTATTAAAATTTTAAGAACATTTTGTTTTTTCAGAAAACAAAAATTCAAAATTTTAAATATAAAAGACAAGCTTATTATAAAATATTTGAAAAAAAAAATTAAATACTTTACTAAGATATGCGGTCAATTTATTTGAATTTATTCATTTGAAAAATGAACTGGTACAACGGTGATTGATGTTGACTCTTGGGCTCGAACTCATAGACATCGGCTCAGGAAAAAAAAACAAAAAACACTTACTAAAAATTTGGTGAATATATTTGAAAATACAAACAAAAATAAAAGTCAAAAAGATAAGTTTTTTAGAAGAATTTTTTTGATAAAATATTGAATTCATAGAATCCAATTGATAACTAAAGAAAAGAGATTTTTGGCGCCTATGTTAATTTGGTAGATTTTGAATTTTCCTGAAATCTTCTTAACTCGAGTTTTTACACAAATTTTGTCTATCGCCTCTAGTTTTGGTGATATAAAGTTTAGAACTTCAAAAATGAATTAGGGTTGAGTGAAATCAATCATTGAAAACGAATGAACTTGCAAATGTACTTGAACGAAAAAAGGGAATTTTGAGTTTGTAGATCTGATTAAGGAAAATATTGTGATCGTGATGACGATGAATAATCTAATAAAAATAATTCTACATTTTTTTGAAAATTGGAAATATATCATAACACGTATTGCTAACATTACTGATGAAAGTTTTAGAAATAGTAAGCCGCAGCCTTTTTAAAATTTTCTTGATTTAATTTTTGCGTTGAATCTTCTTTAAGAATTCGTTGAAATTCCCGTGTTGATCAGAATGGGGGAAAGTAAACAAATAGGAAAGTTGTCTAACTTTTTTTCGCAGAAGTTAAATTAACGGTCTTAGAAAAAGTTGATAATTAAATGAAAATCTTCATTTAATTTTTTCTGTAACGTTATTAAGTTTTGTCAAAAATTTCAGAATTTTCTTAAATGATTTTTACATATTTCCAAAAGTTATTTAAAAAAAACAAAAGCTGATAGAAAAAAAAAACTAATTGTAGATTTATATTTTATGAATTAAATGAAAATAAGCTCTGAAGTTCTTTGCACCTCGGAGAAATAAGAATTTTGTAGGCTTGTGTAATTTATCAAAACTGTTTTGAATATAGATTTGAGAATTTAGAAGAACAAGAAGCACAAAATAAAATTGAAACTAAAATTTGTTTCTTGAAGAGTAGAAAATTGATTACGATTTTTTTAATAATCAAAGTGATCGATAATGAAATTGAGGTTTAAGTTTTTTTTTGGCTAATTCTGTTGACTATCGTAAGTGTTAAGTGCCTGTCTCATGGCTACTAATTTGTCGACATGCAAAATAAGTATGAGATGAATGAATTTTGAAGGTAAAATGGTTAGCCTAAAATTCTGAATTTAGTTGGTTACACTTCCTAATAAAAACCCATTATAAATACAATTCATTTTTTGTGTCAAGATTTAAGTTTTAATACAGATAGTCTATTGAATTACAAACTGAAATTTACAATTAACAATAAAGTAACAATTTTGAAAAGTCTTAGAACTTGAGCGATTTTGGACTAAATTTCGATTTTAGACTAATTTTCTGACATGTCTATAAACACTTATTTTGAAATACCCTTTTGGGATCAAGCAACTTCCCATTACTACGGTGAATTCCCTTCATGAAGTGATAATTTAACTTGGAAAAAATCTCCATGAGGGGGAGAGGGGATGTTTGTTTTTTTTTGTTGCGGCCCATCACACTCCCCCACACCAAAAAGCTCATTTGAGCCCCCTGGTAATGGACGCTACTGTTCTCAGCTCGTCTGGCAGCAACAAACAATATAAAAAAACGCGATCCAAACTGCGGCTCTCACTCACTGCGCAAATATTATAAAATTTTTTAAAAAAATATCAAAACACCGTATTAAACCGATAATTGAGTCTTGTGACCTAGAACACTGATTTTCAAAGGTCAAGAAGAAAATTATGAAATGGCACCCGCTGTAGCATCAAGCGGAAAAACTAAAAGTCAAAATAAGAATTCATTTAAGCCTATTGTACCATTAATTGCATTTCACTGTTTTTGCAATATCAACATTGAAATCAAAATTTTGATTTATCATTAAATACTAAAGAATGCGCAAATGCTGTTGTTTTCAAACAACGAAAACTTAAATCAAATCATGTATTTATATTTATGAATCAATCGAACACAAAAGTTGAGCTGTACCTAACAGGAAAATCCAAGTTTATCATTTACAAAAAGTAGTTCTTAGATTTAGGTTGCCAGATTTCCCGGTTTTATTCAGGTTTGCCAGGATATTGAATATAAAATTTGAGAAATCGGGAATCGGATTTCATTGAAAAAGCCTGGATTTTGCCCAGGTTTATTCTCATTCTCATTCTCAAATGAAACTTTAAAAAACAAATTGTGTTGTATTTTTTTTTTAAATTAATGCGTCCAAAACGAAATTTTCATAAAAATAGTCATGAAAGGTTTTTTGAAAGCCTTTAATACGATTTAAAATCTGCTGATAAATTTTGACGAAAAATTATTTTTCTTGATTTTTGATGAGTATTTTCTAACTTTCAACCAAATTTGCCCGAATATTGCCGGGATTTTGGTCGACAGTTTTGAAATCAAATGCTCGAATCTTTAAATAAAATAGCTCAGATTTGTCCGGCCTGTGCTGAAAAAATTCTGGCAACCTTATCATAGATAGCCCTTGTGGGTAACCCAGGTAACAAGGTAACCCTCTTCAAATTTTATATTAGAGGCATTCGCATGCCCTCTATGTTAAATGTATATTTGAATTTTCCAAAACCATATTTGAATTTATCAACCATTTTCGACAAATATGTAAAACTTTTAAGCTTAGCAACATAAAAATATTTAAAAAAAAACCCTCAATTAAGTCCTATTTATTTGAATTCAAAACGGTAATTTTGATTAATCTTAATTTAGATTACCATTCCAGATTGCTCGGTTTCAATCCGACTTGCCCGGATTTTCAAAGAGAAAAAATTGGGAAATGTCCGCTCCGGTTCAGTTGTCCTGGGAAAATAGGCCCAGTTTTCTCCTAGATTTTTAACAGTTTTTACGAAAGTCCAAATTTTTAACTTGTTTTAGCGAAATAAATTCGCATGCATTTTTTTTTTAAATTTTGAGATAAGATTTGAACGCCGCTGATGTGCCTTGGTAAAAGTTATTTTTCGTGTGTTTATATTAATGCTTCTTCTTTTTTGCCTTTTTAGGAAAACACACAGTTTTTGGCTGAATTTGTCCGAATATTATCTGGTTTTAAATTTAAAATTTACAGAAAAAAGGGAAAATTAATGAAAATTTCAATTCTGAAAATCTATTTGAAAATTTGATCCCTGGTTAACTAACTTTATTGACCTTTACACCCCGAAGCAGGTTTTTTTTTTAAAATAATTAATTGAACTTAATGAATTTTAAAAAGTAAACTTTTGATTTTTTGAACTCATTTAAAATTTCAAGTGTGATGCCTGCAGCCAAGATTTACCAAAATCATGTAATTTCAGTAACGAACATAAATAATTTTTTACATTTTTGATTAAAAGTTGATTACCGTTGATTTATTTTCATTAATTTTAGTTCCAAACTTTTAAAAGTATTCTTGAACTGATCTTGCCAGTCAAAATGCACTGTTGCTTTATTAATTGTCACGAATTGTCGGCTACAAATCACATTTTTTAAATTTATACTGGGTAAACAACAGAGTTTTTTCCAGTAATATTTAGCAAGTATTAATGAATAATCTAAATACAATGTATTGAATTTCATTCTTCATTCAATCAAACGCAGAATACTGCAGAATCACATGTGACATAAATTGAGATTTTTTAATTTACCAGATGCATAATTCCGAAGACACGTGTGCTTGATGTCATGAATTTTGAAAATTCAAAGTTTAGAATGATGTTTGTAACAACCAGTTATCAGGAGCATAGCTTTTGAAGATTCAAATTTTTGGCTCCATAATTTCAGTTGAACCTCATGCTTTTGGATTCGGAAAAGATAAGCTAAACCGGGGGAAATGTCATGAAAAAGCTTGATATTTTTAAGAAAATTTATTTCCCTTTGCTTTATTATTATAAACGCTTTTCTTTCCCGTAGAAATTATAAATATTCTCTTATCCAAATTGATGTATAATCAAACCATGTTAGAAGAGTTTACGACCCAGAATACAATCCCTGTACTAAATGGTGATCAAAAATAGATTTTTTTTTTAAATATCCAAGAGTTAGATAAAAATCTAATGATATTAATTTTTTTTTTTGTAAAACTTATGTTTATTGATCATTCATATTTTTTTTCTTGAAAAAAAAAACCATTAAATCTTGAATGTGGCTCTTTAAGACTCTTTAATTTTGAAAATTTGATGTTTTTGGCTCTTCTGACTCAAAAGGTTGCCGACCACTGGTGTAGGGTAACGGACTTATTTTGGACCGGGTACATATTTTGGACCACCTTGCAGCATTTTTCCAATATTTCTCTCATAAATCATGTTAATCATGAAAATTTTGAACAAATATAGTTAAAGCTACTTCTTATGGTTCTAATCATATCTAACATTTAATTTGAATTAGCTGATAAGACAGAGAAATGGAAAATAAAGTGTTGATTTTTCACAGTTGGGCCAAATCAAACCCATTTCAGGAGGACGTGCCATTATTGGAGTCAACTTGCAAGAAGTTTCTTACATAGCTATGATGAATTTAAAAACTACAAACATGTTCGCAACTATGATAAAACACTTGAAAACTAGTTTGCAAGCTCGGAGAACCAAAAAAAACTTGTTTTAATAGCAATTTGACCCATGTCGAAAATAGGTCCTACTATTATATTCCTTAGGGACTTATTTTGGACCACCCGTACCCAACATAAACTGGGTATAAAACTTGCTGTTAAATGTTAAATGTTCAATCAATTATTATACATAAAATTTTGAAATTTTGGCATTACTTTAATAAATCTACTCGCTGAAGCCAAAGCTAACCTTAAGACGGGGTTCACTTCAATCGGCATGAAACCAAGCCAATCATCGTGAAAACTTACTTTTTGTGCACTATGCTTTAAATCACGTAGATCTAAAAGTCCACATTTATGGCGACTATTTGATAAGCTGTTGTCAAAAGCTACAGCTTAACCCTTCGTTTCATGATTTTTTATTTTTCCTTAAAAATCATTTTAAACAGTTGAAAATGGTGTGTACATCAAGAAAAAAAAATTGAAATAAAATGCGATTTTTCCATTTTTCCATATATTAATTGTTGCAAAATTGTTACTTTATGAAACGAAGGGTTAAAGAAGCTTAAAAACATGAAAAAACTGGACTCGCACCCATTTTTTATTTAGTCATTTGCTTCTTGAAAAATTATTGAGAGTTAAAAGTTACAACCATTCAGGGTTGAATTTCGTGAAAAAAATATACTTGGTTAGGTAGAAGAGACGAAATATAAACCCCGTAAAAAGGGGTTTGAAAAAAATAACAAAGAAAATAGTTTTCAGCTCCGGTGGTTATGCAATTAAAAAAAATGTTGAAAAATTCACTCCAACGATCATTTTTCTCCTAGGACAAAATTTGTTTTAAAGATGAATTTTTGTGAATTTTTCAGTGGAAAAAATCTGGCTTTAAGATGTTTAAAAAGATAGCATAATTCTCGCTAATTTTGATTTTTTTTAAATTTATGTTTTGTACAGAACTGAAGCCAAACAAAGATTTTGGAAGTCAAAATGCATCAAAAGATGTCGCGGAGCTGATGATGTCAGACTTTCTTAACTTATTATTGGGTCGCTTGATGGAGATTTGCGTACTTGAAATTGATCCATAGGATAAGATAATTAGCCAGTATTTACCTAACAGTGCAGACAAATTTCGTTGAAATTGCAGTGTGCTGTCAGAATTTTCAAAACATTTCAAACACACTTTATAACGGAAAAGTTTTTGTGTTTTTTCTCTATTCTTATCAATCAAACAAAACTTGACTACTAGAGTAATAAAAGACAAGATTAACTGAATTATTTGCATAATTGAGTATCAATCTCTGTCGTAAAAACAGCAAAATTTTGGAAAAAAAGACTTATTTAGTTTAAGGGTGGTCCAAAATAGGTCCAGAGGGTGGTCCAAAATAGAAACCTGGTGGTCCAAAATACCGTCAAGAGTAATTATCAAAGAAACGCATTTTAGGCTTAAATCTCGTTACATTGCAAAATACGACGATATGTTTCCATAGAAAAAGCCTTGAACTTCGTAATAAACGGATAAAGCAGTCAAAAATTATAAAATGTACTTTTTTATTTCAGAAAACAGCATAACCACTTCCCAAAGCGGTCCAAAATAGGTCCTTTACCCTATTTGTTTCCCGGTTAAAGTTTTATCGTTATAAATGTTTTATTATCATGTTATAACGATATTTTGAAAATGTTCAGATGAATAAGCCTTTAACTTAAAAAAAACTCACAGCTATGGGAAAAAAATTATATTGGTTACATCATTTACCATTCATTTTATTTAATGACAAATTTGCTACAATCCTTCAAAAACATGAACCATAAACTTTTCTCGTTATTGCAATAGTTATTTTCATTACAAGCAGGGTGGCCAGCGAACCGGGAAAACCGGGAAAAAGCCGGGAATTTCGATTCAAAACCGTGAAAATTCATTATATTGTTTTTCTGATAAAAAAAAACCTATTGAATCCTCAAGTTCATTCATTTCATCCTGATGACATTTTTTTCACAATGTTTTAACCCATAGTCGTTTATTTCATAATGGGAAACCGTTCGGGAATAGCGAGAAAAAACTCGGAATTTTAATGAAATTCGTGATTTTTAGCTCAGCGCATAAATTTCAGGGCTCTGAGCTTTTCCAGTTCAAAAATATTTTAAATGTATGTGTTTTAAATTAACCAAAGGTCGTAGAAATATATTGTCGCGGCGACATAAACTGTTATGAGAAATAAGTGAAAACAATTAAAATTCATACGTTGAAATCAGATAGTTTTATGACATCTCTAAACCTACGATGTTCAAAACTTCATTGGGAGCTCTTTAAAAAAAAAAAAGTTACACTGAATCGAAACTTGAAAAAATAAGCAGCCATGTAACAAACATATTTTAAATGAGGGAACAATTTTTAAGAGTCCGACCGAAAAATCGAATGAATTCGTTTGAACAAATAAAGATGAAATGTTAATAGAAGGTAAAAAGATTGATATGAATTTAGTATTTATTCAGTCCTTACTCACCTGTAAATGAGCCAATTTTCTTGAAAAATAAAATTTTACAAATACAAATGTTGTTTTAACAATGAGATTTTTTACTTACTTTGTTTTCGGATGTTTCAAATTGAGTTCAGGGTACTTTTATTAAAAAAATCCATTATTTACTAGGTACACGTGTTCATTGGAACCATGCCCAAATATAAAAAATGCGGTAAACCAAAAAATTAAATTGATTTGCCTCTATATTATTTGGTTAATTGAAAGTTATGGTGTAAGAAGATACCAAGTTTTCAAATGATTTTTTTATACATTCTGCGCTTTCGCTAGTTACCATAAGGTTGCCATTTTGCTGGGCAATTTTTTTTTAAAAACCTGGCAAAATCCGGGCATTTAATTTTTAAATTGACGACCAAAAATCCGGACAATATCCAGGCAAATTGTGTCAAAACCCAGAAATAACTCAACAAAAATCAAGATAAAATGAATTGAAAAAAATAAAATTTCCATCAAAATTCATAAACAGATTTTAAATTGTATTTTAGGCTTCGAAAAAACCTTTCATGGTTATTTTTGCAAAATCTGCTAAAAAATTTTAGTTTTGTTGGCTAAATCAAATATTTTTAAAACACAATTTATTCATTTTTGTTTGATTTGCCAAATAAAGTGATAAAATCCGGGCAAAACCCGAGCATTTTGAAATGCAACCCGGGCAACCCGGCCGGGCCGGACTGTTGCCAAATTTTGTATCAAATATTCGGACAAACCCGGGTAAAACCGGGCAATCTGGCAACCTTAAGTTACCACATTCTTTATAAGATAAAAAAATTTGAAAATCTCAGATCATATGTGATTGAATTACGGAATCACTTTTGAAACTTCAGAATATTATTATTCAAAATTTATCTCCCAAATCAGAATTAAAAAGGAAATTCCACCTTAGAATAATTTTTAAAATTTAGATTAACACATCTCGTTTTTTACGCTTGCCGCGAGTGTGCTACACAGTGAATTTTTGCCTCGATTTTCAGCAAAAAAAAATTGCTGGAAATGTTCAGCAATCCAAATTTTTGCTGGAACCCAGCCATCGGTTTTCAAATTGCTGGATTTTTCAGCATTTGGTTGTGTTCTTGTGATTTTTGCTGAAAAACCAGCAATCGATTTTCAAATTACTGGACTTTCCAGCAATTGATCTAGTTTGCTGGAAAATCAGCAATCGAATTGTCAAATTGGGGTCTGTTTGTTTTTCGTACGCTGAAGCAAGGTGAGACTTTATTTCACGAACTTTGATAAGATTAATACGATTATTTTTATTTTCTTCTATTTTCTTGCAACCAGACATCAAGCCAAGGATGAGTATTTAAAAGATAGATAGATATTTCATGAAAAATACTAGGCAAAACTCTATTTCAGGTGGCGGATGATTAACACCTCGGTGTTTGTACATTAAAATAACATGTGATTTTGGGAATAAATACATAAATGAAAAATGGAAGAAAATAATTGTTATTTATTTCTTGTCATGCCACAGCCAGAATCCAATATTTAATTTTGAATTGAAATATAAATTTGATACCAATTACAGCCGAATGTTCTGAAAGAAATAGCTAGTTTCCAGCAATCTGGATTGCTGATTTTCCAGCTATTTAAGTTGCTGGAAACCAGCATTAACGTTTTCTGTCTTTTCCAGCAATTTAAATTGCTGGAAATTTTGCTGGAAAGTGAGCGGGACAAAAACCAGCAAAATTTTGCTGATTTCCAGCAAAAAAAAAAATTAGCTGTGTACACTCAAAACGATAACTCAAATTCTAGAAATTTTATCATGAAACTGTATTCTACTAAAATAAACTCCACACTTTTATTAACTCAAATATAGTAAATCTGCTGAATATGTTCCCGTGATTTCTTAGATATACAATGCACAATATTGGTGTATTTAATTTTTTGACTTATTAAAAAGAACGTAAGGAGGATGAATTTTATACCAAGAAAAACTTTGATGTGTTGATTTGTTCCAAATTATGTTTAGAAAAGTTGAATTTGGAAAGAAGCTCCAGCTTTCTACGTAGCACCTTCAAGCAAACGTAAGGAATAAGTTCCTCAGTAGGTGGTATGTTATCGCGTAACTTAATACTTACAGCTAAATTCTCAACCCTCTAGGTGTCCAGGAAACTAGATTTGCGTAGTTCTTATGCTAAAGCTATGATAAGTGCAATAGAAATTAAGAGTAAGCGTGTATTTCTTATTGTCTTTTGTGGAGAACAAAAAGGTATAACTGTTTCATGTTGTTGCAAATTTGCAACAATTAATATTTTTGCCAAATACCCGGAATATGTGAAAGTTATATTTTTTCATTATTTTTCCTTTCATGGCGCACTATTGAGATTTTTTTTCGAGACAAAATATAAAATCATGAAAAGAAGGGTTTAGTTGCTGTTATAACACCTTTTAATAAAAAAGCTTAGATTGAACCCTTCAAAAAAAAATTTCCTTCACCCATAACCTTCGCTCATAACATCATATCCGGTCGGGTTTGTTGATGCCCCGACGAATAGATAACCCATTACCGTGAGGCAGGATTCAATTAACCAAATGGATGTTGGTATCACCTACATACACTATACATTCTGTGAACGACGAGCAACCTGATACATATTGACATCCCGTGTTGTATCTTCCCGTCTTCTATTGTATACGATAGGTACACCCAATATGCCTCGTCCTCGTCGGTTCTGCTCTTAAACGGATGCAGACAATCTACGTACGGGTAGATCCGGGTAAGCAGCACCGAGCATACCAGATAGTATAGATAATCGTTTAACGGATGTGGCTCCATGACTAAAAAGCATCATCACGGCACGATAAAAGCTATGATCTAATTGCAGCTACTAAGAATGGCACTCGGTCGTGTATTATGCATATATTGGTGTCTAATAAGGTTTAACATTCGTCTGTAGCAATTTGAGAACAATGTTGCATTCTTAGTTGATTAAACATTATTTTTTGAAACACTCATTATAGTTGATTAGAAAAGAGATCATGAGAACTAATTTTCAAAAAAAAATTTGCTACTTACTCGATAGATATGTGGGTCGTCCAACTCCAACTCGATTCGGGTATCGTTCATGTGTTCCAGCCGAGGACCGTTATCATTTTGATCCAGCACATCAACTTTCACTGTTTTCTCGGCTTGATATAAGGCAACGCTTCCGGTTTCGGCTTCATCGAACTGAACGGTACAGCTTACACCGACCAAAAGTGTGGGTCCAGGTCTGAGTGAATCGTGATCCAATGGCACTCGGTTAAGGAATGATCCGTTCCTTTCGGTCAGATAATCCGTCCCGTTTTCCAAACTGTACGAGACGGCTTTGGTGCGGCAAAGCTCCCGATAGAAACGAGGGCCAATTGGGCCGATGACAAAACCAGACGGTTCATTTTCCCGAATACGATAGGTGGCCGATTCCCAGAAACAAATTCTCTCAAAGTGATTCCGGCAAAAGTTTGCCAGCCCGTCTTCGGCCACGTGAATCGGCTCGATGGTGAGGCTGAGGCGTAGAAGCGTTGCTCCGCTTTCGTTGACGGGGCTTGCGGAAATGATAAACTCGGTGGGGGTTCGAAAGTCCAGGAAATGGGAAGCGATCCAAACATCACCAGAACCGGAATCAATCTTCAGATAGCTCGCTTCCTCGACAGGGCTCTCAATTGTGTACCGGTAGGCTGGTCTGGGGATTTGCTCAATCGAGGGGACCAAATTGAGCAACGGATGGTTTCGAAGGATGATGTACGACTCTTTGGAGGTTGGGATACTCAGATGAAGCCTTGAAGTGGGATAATAGGCATCGAGAGCTGCGAAAGAAAAGAAGAAAAAAAGCGCAAAGAGAAATGTTAGACGTTTTAACGTTGAAGGATAGCAGGACTTGAGATTTTATTATTTTCCAGCGAATTCCCACGCATTCGGGAAACGTGATGTCGGTCGGTCGGCCGGTCGGATGATGACATGGGTGGTTTATTAATTTAAAATGAAAACAACCTTTTGGCAATTGAGTTGTAAATCATTTATAATTCAACATCTAATCTGTTTTTAAATAACAAACCCACCAAGATCCCGTGTTTATCTGAACATAATCCTGATACAAGAATCTTTCAAAATAGACACCCTAAACCTCCAACAATATACGAACATCTTCAGCATTCTTTGCTCCAGACATAAAATGTTCTTGTAAGGAAGTGTGAGTAAGATTATCATTTTTTTTTTTCTTTCGACACATTTTTCGCAGTAAAATGTATTGCAAGTCTAGCACCCGATTAAATCTATTCTTAGAGCATTCTCTAGAATTCAGCTTTAACAATTTTCAAATACTTTTATTAATAGCACCAAGGTATTAAAAAAGAAAAGGATAATGATGATCTGTCAAGCAAATGAATACTTTAATATTGTTTTCCCCGAAAAAGGCTTCGACAAAAAATCATCTGGTATGAGGAAAAACCAAACGGCAAAAGTGCTTCGAAACCATAACGCCTCAATACAGTGAGCGAAATAAGAATAGCCCCACTATGTGTTTTGCTTGTTAAAATATGAATGTTTGAAAATCACCAAAATTTTCTTCTGTAAATTGTTTTGAATTGTTAAACGGATAAATTAAGCATAAGTTTACTTTTTTTTAACGTTGCAATTGGCGTTGACGACCAAAACTATGAAAAAAAGGGTGCGAAATAAGAATAGCATCACTTGTATTTTTTCAACAAAAACAAGATTATTACTAAAAATTTACTGTGTTAAAGTGAATAATAATGCTTCTACGAATTAATTGAATAGATAACTGCATTTTAAGGAGTTTTCTAGAAATCTAAAGATTTTCAAAGGTTTTAAAATGGTGTTTTAAGAGATGCTCTTCTAGAACTAAGGAATCAGATGTTTGAGCTGTAATTCTTTACCAAACTACTTACTTTCTTCATTAAAATGACGTGAAATGATGAATCAAACATTTTGGGTTTATTTTAAATCAGAAAAAACAGGTTGGAACTCATAAACTAAGATTTTTATCAGAAAACAACACTTTTTCTCAATTCATACATGGCAGCACTATCTTGCCGCTAAATCAAATTAAGTCTCAGGATTGATTTTTCAGGTTTATTTGGGCCCATATTCATAATTTCGTGGTAGTTTTCCAACACAGTTTTGTTGGAGTTCACGCTGCAGAAATCTTTTCCGGATTTGCAAAAAAAATCACCAGCACAAGATTGTACAACCGCCAAAATTCCTGATCATCTCAACTTCCGATTCAATTTCAAATCATACCCATAATACTGCTAGTTTCTGTTATCTGTTTCATCAAGCTCAATCGGAAAGTACAAAATTATTCTGATTATCGGTCCAAGAAATTCACTTTTATCGGTCCTTGATGAAATACTTATTTTTTTGATATTGTGATCTTAGAATTTCTAAGGCTACACGCTACACGGTACAACGTACTTATTTCTAGACCAAAATCATCCAGCACACCTGAATAAATCCCAGATATTCGAAAATGGGCATCAATTCGGTTTATTTGCAAGATAGTGCTGCCGTCTATAACTTGGTTAAACCCCCCCCCCCCCCCCCATGAAGGTCCAAAAATGCCAAGTGAAATTTTTATGCTAGACAAAAAATTTGAAATTTCTCATAAAACTTTGATGAAAAACTGAAATGATTCATGAGTAACATTAGTGCCATAAACTCGACACCAAAACCTCGAAATCTCATCCCAGGACAACAATTCTACAGCAGCTTTTCAAAAAAAATATCTCACTTGTTGATAGTGATTGAGTGCAAAAAAGTTAGACTAAGCCTAACTGATTTTTTGGATTTTGACCAGATTTTCTCTTATATTTGGCAAATCAAACGAAAATTTCAATTGAGTCAAAAGAACTATGTATCTCGCGTCCAATTTATTTATTTTAAACAAATTTCGTCAAAATAAAGATAAAGGATTTTTTGGAAACTTTAAACATGATTCTGAATCGGCTGATGTGTTTCGATTGAATAAAAACAGTTTCCATGTGTTTCTTTTTTATTTCAATGGAATAATTCCGAAATTTGCTTGCATATTGGCCGGATTTTTGGGAGAAGGTTTTAGAATAAAATTGCCTGGATTTGCCCAGCCTGGATTCTTGCGAAAAATATCTAGTAAGTATCCAGTTTATTGTTCTTGATTTTCAGATTGGATCATCTTTGGTATAGAATCCTGCTAAGAATCCTGCCAAGTTCTAACATAAGAAAGTCCAGAATTAAAAAATGTGAAACAATGTCATCCTTCACAATTTTATTTAAATTTACAAGTTCAATTACGAATAAATAATTGAAACAAAATTAATATTGAAAACCACAAATTCAGAATCAAACAAAAGATTTCTGGTTAAGGGTTTTGATACAAATTTGGTTTTTGGGTTTTAAATTCGTAGGTATTCTTATCTGGAATTTAGATTAAGGTTTTGATTTTGAGTTCAGAATGCAGAATTTAGACTTAGAACTAAAATCCAAAATTTGTATTCAGATTAAGTTCAAATTTATGTTTTATAATAAATATTAAAATATCATTATTTAAATTTCATTAAAGATTCAAATTGAAGGAGATCGCAGTTTCATAACTTTGATTCTTGATTCATAATAAAATTTTTTAAATTCAATCAAAGTCAGTTTGGAAACACAAACCTGGTGCAAATCGCATATAAAAATAAGATCTGGATTTATTTCAAAGAATTTGGTTTTTGTAAAATCTTGATTTAAATTTTGAAAACTTAATCACAGGAATAAAATTATGAAATATAAAATAATAAATGATAATTTTTGAACTATTGTTTTCTATCCTCTACACGAGTTAACAAGAATAGATATAAACCTTATTTGAACAGTAAACCTAATTATTTACTTTTATTGCTGAATATTTGATACATTTTCACCCATACTTTAAATGGTTACGCTTGCGGTTCGAAAGAATTAGCTTCCTAATGTTAGTTAGCAAAAAAGTTTTTTTTCTAAATGAAGCGTACAAAATCCTTATTTTTTTGTTCCGATTAGGATAGTTATTTCTACATCATTATGCCACTCCCGACTTTTTTCAACGATGCATTTGGCACACCAGTCATTGAAAAATTTATCCGAATTAACTGTGTTCGATGTTTACTCTTGAGCTTAAACTCATGGACATCAGTTCTGATGGCAACTGATTTACCATTGAGCTACAGTTGCGTAAAAAAATGATTGAAATCGCGTGGAGCTGCGCACTCACTTCCAACTTTGACATACTGCCATTTTTCTCTCGGTTGATATTGTTACATGAAATTTTTACACAATCTTGTTGAACTATCCAACTAACGCTATACAAAATTTGAAGTGTTTACAATGACTAAAAAAATACAGCTTTTCATTCTTTTTTAGACGGATATTTGTTTGAAAACATAGGGTAACGGACCAATTTTGGACCGCTTTGGGAAGCGCCTAGGCTATTTTCTGAAATAAAAAAGTACATGTTACAATTTTTGACTGCTTTATCCGTTCATTACAAAGATCAAAGCTTTTTCTATCGAAACATATCGTTGTTTGTTGCAATGTAATAAGATTTAAGACCAAAAACTCGTTTCTTCGATCATTACTGTGGTCGGTATTTTGGACCACCAGGTTTCTATTTTGGACCACCCTTTGGACCTATTTTGGAGCACCCTTAAACTAAATAAGTTTTTTTTTCAATTTTGCTATATTGACGCCAGTGATTGATGCACAAGTATACGAATAATTCAGTTAATCTTTTCCTTTCTTATTCTTGTAGTCAAGTTATTTTTTTCAGGTTAATTCATTCCTTAACTAACTTTCTTAAATTTTTCCCCGGCCCCTATTTAGGTACACTTTTTTGAATATTTCCTACTCCAACAGCCTATATTTTTCTACAACTTCTTCTGCTTTAAAAAAGCTATTTTCGATAAGAATAGAGTTAAAAACAGAAAAACTCTCCCGTGATATAGTGTGTTTAAAATGTTTTGAAAATTTCGACCGCACAGTGTTATCTCAACGAAATTTATTCTGTAGTGTTAAATACTGGCCAGTTAGCTTATCTTAAAGATCAATTTTTAGAAAGAAAATCTCCTTCCGGCGATCCAATGAAAAGTTAAGAAAGTCTGACATCTTCAACTTCACGACATCAATTGATGCATTTTGACTTCCAGAACCTTAGTGGATTTGGTTTAGCTTCAGTTCTGTAGAATACATAGATTCAAAAAAGATAGAAATGTGCAAAAATTATGTAATCTTTCAAACCATCAAAAAGCCAGTTTTTTCGCAGAAAAATTCACAAAAGTTCAGTTTTATCTTCGAAACAACTTTTGTTCTACGAAAAAAATTATCGTGAGCGCAATTTCTTCAACAGTTTGATTATTTTTTCAAAAATTGCATAACCACAGGGGCTGAAAAACAAGATTTTTAGTACTTTTCGCTTGAAATATCTACACATTTAAAACTTCTTTTCCTAAATTTTGAATCATGTTTAATCTATCTCATAGCTATAATTGAGTTTATTATTTGTTTAAATTGTTCAAATATTAACTGAGATATTTCAACTCTTACAAATATTAAACTCAGTTACATATTTATTTTCCGATTTGTTGTTGTTTTTTCCCAACCCCTACTTTAGAAGGGGTTCATATTTCGTCTTATCTACCTAACCAAGTTTTTTATTTCTCGAAAATCAACCCTTTATGGTTGTAACTTTTAGACAAAACTTTCAATAATTTTTCATGAAGCATAACAAATATTGACTTAATAAAAATTGGTGAGTGTCCAGTTTTTTTCATGTTTTAAAGCTTCTATAAGCTGTAGCTTTTGACAATTGCCTATAAAACAGTTGCAATTAATGTACATTATAAGATTAACGTTGTTTAAAGCATAGTTCTTGAAAAGTAAGTAAAAACAATGATTGGCTTGGTTTTATGCCGATTGAAGTGAACCTCGTCTGAAGGCGGGTTTGAACTTTAGCTAGTTGATTAAATAAAATAATGCCAAAATTTCAAAATTTATTTATTATAAGCGATTGAAATAGTGTGCATTATACTTTTTATATAATGTACAATGTATAACGTTTTATTACGTTATTGAACATTTAGCAGCTGGTTTAATACTCAGGTTATGTTGGGTGGTCCAAAATAAGTCCTTGAGGAATCAAGTAGGACCTATTTTCAACATGGGTCAAATTGCTATAAAAACAAGTTTATTCGGTCCTTCGAGCTTGCAAACTTGTTTTCAAGTGTTTTATGATAACTGTGAACATGTTTGATGTAGTTAAATTCATTACAGCTAGGCAGAAAACTTCTTGGAAGTTGACTCCAATAATGGCACATTCTCCTGAAATGGACTTGATTTGGAACAACTGCGAAAAATCAAAACGTTATTTTCAATTTTTTATCCCTTATCAGCATATTTAAATGAAATCTTAGATATGATTAGAATCATAAGAAGTAGCTTCAACTATATTTGTTCAAAAGTTTCATGTTTAACATGTTTTATGAGAGGAAAATTGGAAAAAAGCTGCAAGGTGGTCCAAAATAAGTCCGTTACCCTATCAACCGATAGAAAAATGACAGCTTGTCAAAATTGGAAAAGAATATTGTATATATATATATATATACATACACTGCCGGCCAAAAGTTTGGGATCACCTGCTAAAAAACATGCAAATTTTGATCGTTCATATCTCAGCCGTCTTAGGACATATTGCAAATCTTCTGAACTCATTTGAAAGATAATGAGTAATAGCTATTTCGGAGGTATTTTGCTCAGAAATAATGTTTTAGTTTTGCACCTAAAACTTAACCTAAAGTTAGACCATTTTCGAAAAAACGCACTCAATATTCAAAGCCGATCATCTCGCGATAGGGTGGACCAAATTTCAAAATTTGAGTTGCATTAGAATCCTTATTCTATACTTCTCAAAACACAATCAAAAAATGTTGTGCAAAAATTTAAGAATGTACTTTTAATTAATAAAATAGACACTTGAGTTATCGTCCAAAAGTTTGGGATCACCCCTAGTATGGTGTATCGACCAAAAGTTTGGGATCATTTTTTCAAAAACATGCAAATTTATCTCATTCATATCTTTCTCATCTAACATCGTATTGCAGATCTGAAGGGTGCATTTGAAAGCTTAGGAATTGTTGTTTTTTCATAAATTCATTAAAAAATTATATTTTAAATCCATAACCATAAAAAAATCACAATCATAAGTGTGAATTTTCGAAAAACAATTAATTTCAGGTAAATTATTTATGATTATCACTTTAAAATATAATTTTTGTATGAATTTATGGAAAAACAACAATTCCTAAGCTTTCAAATGCACCCTTCAGATCTGCAATACGATGTTAGATGAGAAAGATATGAATGAGATAAATTTGCATGTTTTTGGCCAATACACCATACTGAGGGGTGATCCCAAACTTTTGGACGATAACTCAAGTGTCTATTTTATTAATTAAAAGTACATTCTAAAATTTTTGCACAACATTTTTTGATTGTATTTTGAGAAGTATAGAATAAGGATTCTAATGCAACTCAAATTTTGAAATTTGGTCCACCCTATCGCGAGATGATCGGCTTTGAATATTGAGTGCGTTTTTTTGAAAATGCTCTCACTTTAGGTTAAGTTTTAGGTGCAAAACTAAAACATTATTTATGAGCAAAATACCTCCGAAATAGCTATTGCTCATTATCTTTCAAATGAGATCAGAAGAATTGCAATATGTCCTAAGACGGCTGAGATATGAACGGTCAAAATTTGCATGTTTTAAGGCGGGTGATCCCAAACTTTTGGCCGGCAGTGTATATACAATTTTCACTACCCCCCATGAGCCGGTTCTTCCTACGGCCCTGAGTGGTGCTATTCTTATTTTGCACCCTTTTTTTCATAGTTTTGGTTCTCAACGCCAATTGCAAAGTACAAAAAAAAAGTAAACTTATGCTTGATTTATCCGTTAAACAATTCAAAACAATTTACAGAAGAAAATTTTGGTGATTTTCAAACATTCATATTTTAACAAGCAAAACACATAGTGGTGCTATTCTTATTTCGCTCACTGTATTTAGTCGGTGGTAAAATTATTTACGGATTGAAGTTATCTCTAAACCAAAAAATGACTTCTGAATATTTAACTCTTAAGGGATGAATCATCCTAAAGGATGAACATCCCGAAAAAAATAAAGATTTTACTTCTGAATATTCTTGAACATTTCCTTTAAAGTTCATGTTGAATTAAAGTGATTTTGAAGTGAACTAACAACTACAATGTAATTTTTTTTGCTTGAAATCAGCCTAATTTTGCTGGTTTCTGTCCCGCTGAATTTTGAAGCAAAATTTCCAGCAATTTCAATTGCTTTCTCGTTCTTTCATTTCTGCGAATGAGCTTCTCTTAGAAACATAACTCAAATGATATAAAATTAATCATGAAACTCCAGAAAATTGAACACAACTACTTCCAGTGGCTCAAAGATACTTAATTTGTGAATTTCGGTGTTTCTTGGTTTGAATTTTTTTGCGGTCAATAAAAAAACAACATCGCGGTCCGGAATGCGTTAAGGCCAAACAGCAATTAACATCGAAAGATAGAAAATGATGCTGCAGAAATTAAGGGGCTAAATTTTTTAACATTACTAATAAAATTTTAACTACAAAAACGAATGAAATTTTGCCTTCATTCAATTCCCTACACGGAGAAAAATGACGACAGTTGTTTCAACTATCTCAGCTAGTTATGCCAATTATCAAAGTGTAGTTGATTGTTTCGCATTCAACTATAAGTATAATAGATTCAACTACAAACTGCTGATTGATCTTACGTAGCCAACTATGAATATAATAGATGCAACTGTAATGGTATAATTGATTCAACTGTAAATATGATAGATTCAACAACAACTTTATGATTGATTTCAGGCATTCAACTATAAATATAATAGACTAGCTGACCCGGTAAACTTCGTTTTACCCGTTCCTTAATAAATCGTTGGAAAATATTTCCAGTTTTTTAACTACTTCGTGCTCGTGAATCAGTTTTCGTGAAAATCGTCTTCAAGCTGTTCCAGTTTTGTCTCGTTTCTAGTTGATTTTGTATAGTAGCCAGCCTTCCATAGAAAGTGAGATTTTTGAAAGTATTATACAAACCATCTCTGACCCAAAAAACCCTCGGATACCAAATTTCACTTCATTCCGACCGACCATTCATACGTGATGTTATCACAAAGAAAACGCCTCCATTTTTATATATAAGATTGTCTTTAAGCAATCAACATTGAATATAATAGATTCAACTGTAATGGTATATTTGATTCAACTGTAAATATGATAAATTCAACTACAAATGTATTTTTAATTTCAGACATTGAACTCTAAACGTCATAAATTCAACTATATTTTTATGATTCATTGTTTGATACATACAACTTACTTACTTACGATTGTGTGATACATACACAGCTAAACACTACAAGCAGTGGAGGTGGTGCACAGCAGCACCGAATTAAAGTCACTCTTTTGCCGATAGGATCAACAGCAGCAGCAAAACCAGCCACATTCGATGGAGGCGGCGAAATAATAGCAGCCGCAAACCCGAAACGCTGACGCGGCAGTGTATACGAGCCTTGAAATTATTTTGCTTGTTTATTGGAAAACAAAATTTGATGAATAAACAATTGAAATTTAAATTACAATAAAACAGAACTCAACAAGATGAAATTCAATAATAAAGGTAGCGCAACCAATCGAATTTTAATATAAGGTACACCGGGGCAAGTGCAAACTCGGGGCAAGTGCAAACGATCAACTTTTATCAGTTACAAAAAAATTAAAAAATATTTGTTCTTCTAGAAGTTGTTGTTTATGCCCAAACAAACAATCTGACGTAGATAAACTAAACTTTCTTTAAATTATTCACTATAAACACGGCACTTTTTGATTACACACGAATTCAAGTACGTACTAGACACGAAAAGTGTGTTTTTGTTTTGCTTTTTTTGGCTACAAAAAAGGGCATTCAAATCCGATTTTTCGTTGAAAGGTGAGTGTTTGGGATTGATATTCAAGTGAAAGGAAAAAATTTGTGATAATTTTTCAGTACGCCCTGGAAATTGTGAAAAAAAATTCACTCTTGTCAACCCACACTGCGGGGCAAGTGCAAACGACACTACCGGGGTAAGTGCAAACGCACCTTTAAGCCATGTAACATTATAGCCTTTTCAAAAAAATCATCTCAAAAATGGTTCAGCATTAGATTAGAATGGTCAGAAGGGGTATCCAATGTGTTGTATCTGAAGCGGATATTCGAAATTCCGTAATGCCTTGGCAAATGAAGGTCTTTTGCTTAAAACAACAGTCAGCAAAAATGGAGTTCCAAAAAGTATTTAATATTGCAGAAAAACAGCACATATATCAAAAAAAGATTATAAAACATACCGGAACATGTATTAAATTCGTTTTAGTAACGATACACTGACGCATCTTTGAATAATTTGGGAAAAAGCATTGCGTTTGCACTTGCCCCCATAAACGGGGCAAGTGCAAACTTAGAAATTTTTTCACAAAAGTGCCGTTGCTTTTTACCAACATTTTTTAATTTTTCACTTTCAACGGGAATTTGTTGAGAACTATTTTAGTGATGCAACGAACGATAATTGATAATTTTTGAAGATATACATATTTTTCTAGGACATGTGAAAGTTGAACTATGGTGAAAACCGTTTGCACTTGCCCCGGTGTACCTTAATTAAATATAGTAATAGTAGACTGCAAAAATGAACCATATATTTATAATTGAATGTATTATATTTACAGTTAAATCAACTATACCAGTATAGCTAGGTCTATTATATTTACAGTTAAATTAACTATACCAGTATAGTTGAATTTACTATATTTATTGTTTAATGCACAACATCAATCATACGATTATAGTTGAATCTATTATATGTATAGATTAATGCATAAAATCAATCATACAACTATAGTTGAATCTATCATTTGTATAGTTGAACGCAAATTATCAATCAGATAATCTATTATATCGTTGAAATCTTCAGGTTTATAGTTGGTCGAAAATTAATCAGAAATATAGTTGAATATAGGTGGAATAATGTTGGGCTAACTAGATTTTTTTTCTCCGTGTAGGCTCTCGTACTATTTCCCCTTTTTTTCCTTCCAACTTTACCATTTTATAGGGTTTTTAGCCTTTTGTTCTAGAATGGCTAACTCTTGTAAAATGTCCCAATTTTTCAAATATCGATAAGGCTGGAACAAATTTCAAATCCTTCTTTTGTCACTCAGATCTGGATTATCGCAAGGGGGGAATAATAAAAAAATTCCCAAAAATTATTAAGTGGAAAAAATTGCATGAAAGCTTGTACGCAATAAAATGGCAGATTATATCATTGCACAAAACCCCTAAAATCAAGTTATTTTTTATCAAAAAATGTAATAAAATTAATCATACAAAAGATGATAAATCTCAAATTTTCCACAATTTGTTTTTGTCTATTGTAATATTACAGATATTTGATAAATTTTCCAAAATTTCCATAAAATTCTTTAAACTTTGTTCATTCCTCCAGGGCTTGAGGCGATCCCTTTTTTCATCAGCAGTCAACACACTGGCTCAGTCAATTGCATGCATTCCTTTTTGTGCGGTCTTTCGCAAGCCATTCGTTTCAAACCCAACTGGGAGCATTCGTGTCGCATTCGTTCTTCCATTTCTCTAAGAAATCCTCTCTCGTTCAATTCGTCCTGCTTTGCTCAAACTTCATTCATGCTTCTACCGTCCACGGTCATTTTGCAGTCAAACGACTGCGAAAAAAACATTCACCTCGGCAGTCAAACCGCAGTCACTGAGTAGGTAGAAGTGAATATGCTTATTCGGTGCAGCAGTTCTGTGTTGAGTGCGAGTGACTTCTACATCATATGATAAAAATTAAAAAAATTGTCATTTTAATTTCAAGTTTTTTTTTTACTTTTTATAGGGGAGAGTGGGGTAACGTGGGCCATGTTTTAATATTTCAGGTGTGTCGTTGCTTTGCGTAAGCATATTTTTCTATATGTTGTTGACTTAAATACGCATCATATGCTTCTTTTTCTATCAAGCTAAAAAAAGCACTCGCAAATTGCATCGATCGGGAACCTTAAATTCATAAAAAAAAATATGCTCATACGCTTATGATCTTCGTTTTGTCATTTTTTTCACGTGGAAAAGGAATTTTTGATGAAACATCAATAAGAAGTCACATAAACGCAACCAATTTGCAAATCATAGCTTGTGGGCAGTGGTGGGCCACATTTTGTAGGGTATCTTAGACCACCTATATTTTTATGTTTATATACAAATTTAGAACTTAATTTACGATTTCCCTTTCTGTAAAGTATTCTTATGCCAAAGGAAGAGTTATAAAAAAAAAATGTCCATCATATGTAAGGAATGTTGCCAAAACGTTCGCCTGCTTGGTTTTTAAGTTTTTTCGATCATAAGCAACTCTCTTTTTTATTTCATAATCTGAAATTGCTTGAAAATAACGAAATGAGTTATGAAAGCACAGTTTTGGGTCAACTGATAAACTTTGCATGTTATTTGGACAATTTGGATTTAGTGGCCCACAATTCCCCATCGTTTTTCAAAATAGCTCTTTTAACCTTTAAAAAAATAAAAAATAAATGATACTTTGAAAATGTGATAAAATGAAAGTTTTTTATTTTCATTTTATCTTTTATAATAAAAAAGTTATGGAACAAAAAAAATAGTGACCCATGATTCCCCACTCCCCCATATTAAAAAGGTTTCATTATTTTTCAGTGTAAAATTTTCTATTCTTTAAAAACCAGTTCTCTACAACGCGTCCGAAGACATGATTTTGGTGCAATACATTATGTAAATCATAGTGAATTATTTTTGGATTTATATTTGATGGAATTGCTGTTTTGAGTCTTTGGCAATGGTTATTAGACCGCTGCAAGCCTTGTATGAAAATTTCCAATTTTTTAAATTTTTACACCTCCCTTAACTTTTTTTGGTTGTTTTTGCTACCAGAAATAGCAATAAATTTTTTTGAAGCGATCCATCCAGTCCTGAATAAGCGCAACGAGGTTTAATTTTGTATGGAAGCTTATATGGAAAAACAAAAAAAAAAATATTAAAAAATCTCCAAGAGATGTACTGCAAGTTTCTAAAAATATAACTTTGAATGAAAAATATTCCTTGATTCTTGCAGTAACATTCATGTGAACAAAGCACAAACGTAACTTGTACCCCAGTAAAGATATAGAATGTTATACAATTGTTTAAAAATAATTTAATTTAATTTTAGCCTTTTTGACTGCTTAATTGAAAGCTGTGTAACCGTAGGATGAGAATAAAAATTCTCAAAAAATTGCTTTGCAAAAGCCACAATTTTTGTTGATTTTTATAATCTTTGCAAGAACATTTCATGAAATTATAAAAAGCTCTAGCAAGCAAAGTCTGCCCTTTGGATCCCCTTAATGAATACATATAGCTCACTCATGGAAGTTGGGCAAAACAAGTCACATACAACGCACATATTAATCACTTTTGCAACTTTCAAGTTAAAAAATGAGTACATAAAGTTCACTAAAAGGAATTGGGCAGTTGGTTCTCTTTGTCAGCCAATGGATTCAGTTTTTTTTCATTTTGAAATGTTTATAACTTTTTTCATGAAATGCTTAGCTGTTTGTCATGTTAGCAAAAAAATAAGCTTAAGAATAGTCGAAACCAAAATTCAAAGACCGAGTTTATTTCGAGCATTTGAATTTTCTGGACGATTCAATGTGCATATTTTTTTTTTCATAGAAATTTCCATACAAAATTGAAACGCGTTGCGCTAATTCAGGAATCAACCAAATTATCTCAAATTCTGCACTGATGCTTGGTGGCCAAAAAGGCATCGAAAAAGCATATGGGTCGTCGTTTTTGCAGCGGTCTAGTGGTTATATTTTAACTTCACTTCCAGAAATGCATTATCAAGACATAATGCTTTAGAAGTTTTGAATGTCCAATTACTAAGAAATGAGCTATCAGCATCTCATTTCTAAAAGAACTAAGCATTAGTTTATGCATTGAATAATCATGTTTAAAATAATTAAATTGCTTGTTCTAGATTTTTTTTTTCTTTTTTTTTTTTTTTTTTTTTTTTTGTTTCGATTATAGTCGTTTTACCATCTTTATGGCATTCGCGACTTTATCAACGTTGCAGTTGACGGATCGTTATTGAAAAACGATCCGGTACAACTGTGTTCGATGTTTACTCTTGGGCTCGAACTCGCGGACATCGGCTCAGGAGACAACAGACTTGCCAACTGAGCTATATCACAAGCCCGACTTGTTCTAGAATGGCTTAAATTACTTCAGCATTTTTTTCCAAATGTGATACAAACTTTCCACCCAACCCAACCAACACATTCCATACGCTTTATCTAGTTGGTTGGTAGGGGCTAGCAGTCATGGTTGCCACATGTACAGATTTGTCTAGACAGGTACAGATTTTTTAGCTCATTTTTGGTACAGAATCTGTACGTACAGATGACAGATTTTCAAAATTTGGTACAGATTTGTACAGATTTTTTACTTTTAAAAACTGAAAAAAAGTTTCTACATTTGCTTTCATCCAGTTTATTGAAAACTTTATAAAAAAAACAAGTCAAAAGTTGGCCTTTATTATTCTGGCGATAGGAGATCCTTACTGGGAAGTGCACAATGGAACAATTATATTTTAAAAGTTGTTAAAGATAGTTAAATATCTAATTATAATCCCAAACTCGTCAGCAGTGGTAGATGGCATTTTCTCGCAAGTAAATGCCAACAAAAGTTCGTAATCGTCTAGTGTTGACACATTGGACGCTATCTTTAGAACGAAAAGTTATTTAAGATTAAACGGCGGATCTAAAAATGTCGTATTACATATGACGCTCATGAATCGTTTATATAAAACTATGTATAAACATCATAAACATTAGGAAGTGTTTGTTGATAATACATTTAAGGGGGGTTAATAAATGGGATTAAACAAATTATGATTCACTTAGATAATTTTCGCAAAGTAGGGACGCCGAGTAGATAAAATGTGAAATATCAACAAGTAGCAACTACTCTAAGCGAAACCCAAAAATTGCAATCATCGCTAGAATTGGGTGCGCATCTAAGAAAGCACATGTAAGTCGGTGTGGTGCTACGTTTTTGCCTGATTGTGTATTGACAGTACACAATACAATTGGCCTGCTGTGTTTAGGAATGTGTTGATCAAAAGTCGATCACGCTTCCTATACAGAGTAGTCTGTTGTGCGGCAAAGGCGTACCACCACACTTTCATGCTTTCCAATAAAAAATGCCCTAGACTTACAGTTTCAACACCTATTCATACTTTATCCTACGAAGCTCATCTGATGCTTGCCTATCGGCCTATTCTTCTACCTAGCGTTTCATCTCGCCGCACGTGTCAATGATTTATTTATTTACATAGTATTCCGTCTTACGACATAACTTGACGAACATAATTCCTAAAATTCACTCGGTCCATGGCAACCGTTCTCCAATTTCTCGGGCACCCCACGTTCGCCAGATCACGCTCCACTTGGTCTAACCACCTCGCTCGTTGCGCCCCTGCTCGTCTTGTTCCTACCGGATTCGTGGCGAACACCTGTTTTGCAGGACAGTCATCCGGCATTCTCGCAACATGTCCCGCCCAGCGTATCCGGCCAGCCTTCACCACCTTCTGGATACTGGGTTCGCCGTAGAGTCGCGCGAGCTCGTGGTTCATCCTTCGCCTCCACATTCCGTTCTCCTGTACGCCGCCAAAGATGGTTCTTAACACTAGTCGCTCGAATACTCCGAGTGTACGCAGGTCCTCCTCGAGCAATATCCATGTCTCGTGCCCGTAGAGAACAACCGGTCTAATAAGCGTCGTATACAGGTTACACTTCGTGCGAGGGCTAAGTCTTCTCGACCGCAGTTGCTTGTGGAGTCCATAGTAGGCACGACTTCCGCTGATAATTCGCCTCCGGATCTCACGGCTGGTGTCATTGTCTGCGGTCACCAGTGAGCCGAGATAGACAAAGTCTTCGACTATCTCCAGCTCGTCGCCGTCGATCGTGACCTTGTTATTACTGGACAAGCGGGTTCGGTCGGTCTCGGATCCGCAGGCCAGCTATACTTCGTCTGTACGTATTAATCATCAACCCAATCCTTCCTGCTTCGCGTTTCAGTTTGCGGTAGATCTCCTCCACCGCCGCAGATGATCTGCCGACTATATCAATGTCATCGGCAAAGCAGATAAGTTGACTGGATCTGTTGAAAATCTGTTAAACGGCATATACAGAAGTTAATATTTCCCCTGAGGCATTCAAATAACACGCTTTGAGAGCTCGCGTAGTGTTTACGGATACGTTTTTTTGCTCTTCGTCATGGGGTAATATCAACTTAAATAAAAATGTTTTGGGGTAATGATACAAAAAGTTCCCCGACCCCTGCCTTAAACTATTTTAATGACACATTTGGTGGAATGCGAGAAATGATTACTTCACAAAATATCTAAAACTTGCGGGCGTTACTGCCCACTCCTTACAGTACTTATCATGTTTTCTCGAAGAAAAACTATCACACAAAACGGAAATGACTCTATTTTGTATTGTCTTTGTAGACAGCTGTCAAAACTGTATAATGGATCTTGAGAAGATGCGTTTTGTGAAATTTTTCCCGCAAATTTAATGCAATTTTTAACAAAGTGCGTTGGTTGACAAAATGATGACTTTTGTAAAACAACCTCATCCATTCGAGTTCGATTCTTATTTCTGAAGGTTTTTGATTGGACGCCTTGAGAGGATATTAAATTACATCAAATACTAAGTAAATACACATCAAAAACGGACCTTGTGAGTTTTAGTCTCCTTTTAGTGGGTTTCAAATTACACTTTAAAAAGTGAGCAAGTATAATCCTTACACGCTATCGAACCAAAAACTTCAAAGGAAACAATAATCTTCAACTGCCATCTTCGGATCATCTTGACTTTCTTTCGAGAAGTTGATTTTGTGGGGGTGGTGCCACACAAAGACGAAATCGCACCGGTTCAAGATCAAATCCCAAAAAAAAGTCATCAGGATGATTTGATGTTAATCCCCGAGGACGATTCCTCCATCGAATCAAAAAGCATTGCCCGGAAAGAAATGGTACACTGAAATTTACGGTGTAAAATGTGTTTAGTGAGAGGTAAGAGAATATTTTTTGTGGAAAGGAAAACAATTTTTAAAAATTATATCGTTTTTCAAAATTAGATAACTTACTGTTCAATTCCAAATAAATGAAAAAAAAACCGAATTTTAAATAAAACAAAGTATACGGATTAATTGACAAGACTTTCAATTCTAGGTGCTTGGAACGATGCAAACAGAAACCGAACTGAACTATTTGAACAGCAGTTCAATGGTTTTCTCTTCTGGTTTGATTCAACAACGAAAAAAAGCTGATACTCTGTCCACCGGAGATTGCATCTAGCTCTCGCTGACGTGGAAAAAGTTGAAAAGATATCCGGTCTAGCGGACGCGTCTCCACCAATCGATGCACCGAGTGGTCAACCAGTTTCATTGCAGAAGGAATGAATTTGTTTACTTGAAAGCTATTGGTGTGATTCATAATATAGACAAAGGATCGCCCGTAAAGGAACAAAAAAAAAAAGAAATGCCGAGTCATATGACCAACAATGTCAGAATTGGAAACTGAATAGACTGGGTGACACCTACGGATGGTTTTGTACTCGAAATCAAATAAATTATCATTGCAATGCTGCAAGGGAAAAATTAAATCCTTTTAATAGCCCAGGGTAGATATGTTGCCTTATTCGTATCTATTGTGCTTTTAAATTACTTCGAATTTAACTTAGCGATAAGCACAACCTCAACAATTTTCTTAATGTATTTTGTGAAATCAAGATATTTTGAAATTTTGCGAATGTTATAAGAAGTATGTAATTAATGTGGAAAAATATTTTCCGAATTTCGTTGGAATTCGAATCCACATCTCTGCTCTGTAGGCTATATCTTTTTTTTCAAATAATTTATAGTAAGCTCTCATTCTTCCCAAAACCCTGCCTTGTAGGCTATATCCATTATATTCGCCATTAGGCCATATACAAATATACATGTCCGGATCTCCGATAAATTGGAGAACTGTTGCCATGGATAGAATGAATTTTAGGAACTATGTTCATCAAGTTATTTCGGGAGACGGAAAACTATGTAAATAAAAATAACATATTCGATTTACTCTCTGGAGCCACTATTGATTTCGAGACGACGATTTTAACTACCGTCCGTTAATTTTTGTTAATTTTTTCATTAAATAGTATTCGACGAACCTGGACTAATTGCTACTATTAACGCAGAGTTTTTGGAGGTCTTACCCATGATAATAAATGCCTAAAATTTTGGTCTAAATGAACTTCAATTTTAAAATTAAGACTGAAAAGTATTTCCTTAATTACTTTCTTTCGATGTGAGATGCAAAACAATTTTCAACATATGCATCTTATTGGAAAATTCGTCTTTTACAACTATCAATTTCTTATTTTTTACTAAACAAAATTGTTTTGTTTTATTTCGATTATAGTCGTTTTACCATCTTTATGGCATTCGCGACTTTATCAACGTTGCAGTTGGCGGATCGTTATTGAAAAACTTATCCGGTACAACTGTGTTCGATGTTTACTCTTGGGCTCGAACTCGCGGACATCGGCTCAGGAGACATCTGACTTGCCAACTGAGCTATATCACAAGCCCCATTACTAAACAAAAGATAAATGGAAATGTAACCCTCATCCGCATTAGATTTCGTTACCCTAATCAGCACTAGAAATGTCAATTCGACACTACAAGATAAAATCGTTATAACTTTTGGCGTGTTCGACCGATCTAAACAAAACTTATATCAATAGAAACCTTGTAATGTCAGTAAAATATGTTAAGAACATTATACATATATACCTTATTAAGCTTATTTAGCTAAAGCTACTAGTTTTCTCATTATTCAGCATGAAAAAAAAATTCCGAAAAAACATGCCACAGGAAAACTGCTGTAGTTCATATGTTACACGTCCAAAAAAATATTTGTCTTATGCATATGAAAGCTGAAGTCAATGTCTACATCATGGAGTCAAGAAATATTTTTTTTGATTTTTTTTTTAATGAAAGGGTCACAAAAAGTTCAAAAAAGTGGCCTGAAAAACCTACTTCTTATTCGATTTCTAGTAAAAACTGTTTGAGCGTAGTAGAGTTTTTAAAAAAAATATGACTACAAAATTTATTCTAATTCTAACATTTTGTTGGCTGTTTTGAAATGACAATTTATTCCGTTGTATTTGGATGCCCCGCAGTGAGACGTGCTAACGGTCGTAATTCTCTCAAATTCTCACGTCACACTCACACTGCTACACCGTCTCTAGGTTTAAGAGAGATCCAGAGCGCCGAAACTGGAAGGAAAACAAACGGCAAAATAAAATTATAAGTTTCCAACCACCAAAGAGTAAACATCGCGTTCATACTGCATAGTGCAGTATTAAACATTTTTGGTCCTTAGAACCGGATTTGAACCAGCGACCTCTGGATAATGTCGGATTGGAATTTTTGGTTGAATTCCTATTGGTTATCAGTTATAGTGATCAAAAATGTTTAATACTGCACTATGCAGTCATTTCGCTTCATGAGTGGACTGTAACACTCAAACAAACTTTCACTAATCGCACTATCACCCCTTTCCGTCGATGGGGGAGCGATTTATTTTCACCCGCTGGTGGATTTTCGGATCGAGTTATAGAACACGATGTTTGCTCTTTGGTGGTTGGAAACTTATAATTTTATTTTGCCGTTTGTTTTCCTTCCAGTTTCGGCGCTCTGGATCTCTCTTAAACCTAGAGACGGTGTAGCAGTGTGACGTGAGAATTTGAGAGAATTACGACCGTTAGCACGTCTCACTGCGGGGCATCCAAATACAACGGAATAAATTGTCATTTCAAAACATTGTCTTTAGATTTTTGATGTAACAAAAATTGAATTTACTGAAATTTTTCGAAGTTGACTACTTTGCGCGATTTTTTTACAAATTAGATAGATTTTACTTTTGGAGTTTCAAATTGACATTCTAAGTCGGAAAAGGGAGTTACAAAGATACAATTTTTAAGATCTTTTGAAATCATTTAGGGTCCTCAAAGAAATTTTTGTTTTTTGAAGCTTCTGAAAAAAGTAACAAGCCTTCAAACTTGCAATAGTGTCAAAATGACACTCTAATGCGGATGAGGGTTAGAGCACAATAATTAGAAGATTCGTTCGAATTTGAGCGAACAAACTAAAGAATGCATTGTTTTTCTTGAAAACATTGCAAGAAATTTGAAACCATGTAGCAGGTGTTGCAAAACGATATTCCGTAACGAAATTTAACGCGATATGATGTCATACAAAGCTTACCTAGCAAAGGGAAACTTTGTCGCTTCTGTATGTCATTAACCTGAGAACTCTCTGGAGCCACTATCCAATTTTCCATCTACCTGCAATCATCGAAGTACGGATTTCTAAGGGCTTATGAATAAAATAAAATAAAAATAAAGTTTCAATGCTTTCAGCAACATACAAATTATGGGAATATTCAAAGACCGACGCAGCGAAACATTTTCTCCATCTCCATGCTACTGCAGATCTAGGATTTTGTGAAGGAAGGATTTTCTTCTTTGAATCAGATCTAGCTACACTACAGCCATGTGTTCCCGGGATCTATCTATAAATTTCCTTTTGGTTTGTACAATGTAGGACCTTATCACAGTCGGAACAACTGATTTTCTACACATCGTATCTAAATATGAGGTAGAACTACTAGATCTTTGGTCGATTCTAAGATGGATTTCGGTTGATTATTTGAGCGAGTGAACACTAGTTCAATATCAAACTTTGTCAACTTTTGTCGCATGTCGAATTCGTTGACACTGTTTAACTCCATGGATTTCCATCGAAACTCCTTCTGGATGGAAGTTTAAGTAGTAAAAGATTTCCGTTGAAGCAATCTTTCCCTTTTTCCTTAGGATGGCTTGAATGGATCTACTTTGGTACCCATTTTTATAAGCCGTTTGGAAAAATACTGAAGCTTCTTTTCTCTCCCTTTAGTTGAGAGAGGAATGGATTTCATTCGACGTATCATATGATGAAAAGTTGCCATCTTGTGCTTGAACGAATGGTTTGAAGTATTTGGTATAACCCTGAGTATAAGTCAGCTTCCTATATATTTCAAAATTGAAGTGGACTTCATCTCTTCTTACAAGCACATACCTACCTACCTACCTAAGGGTCCGGCGCCGATTGACAGACGCATAGGGCTGAGATAAAAGATCTCCACTGCTGGCGATCCGGAGCCAGCGTCTTCACTTGCTGCCAGTCAAGGTTCTCGTCAACTGTGCGGATTTCAGCGGCTAGTCTACGCCGCCTCGAGCTTTTGGGCTTGCCTCTTCTTCGATGCCCATCTGGATTCACCGGCGATGAAGTTCCACGTTTAAGATCCAGTTGCTAGGCCACCAAGCGCGGATGATGTTCCGCAGGCAGCGATTCACAAAAACTTGCAGTATGCGCATCAAGCACATACAGGAATGGTAATTTCCCGTCTTCTTCTATTTCGCGAATGAATTTTATATACTTGTGCAAATCGTTTATGTATGTTAGAAGTTGTTCAAGAAAATTGTTGTTTACTGTATGTATATATGTAGATAACCCACCATGGGTGCACGGATTCACCGCAGTTTCGCCAACGTATGTATGTGCTTGTTAGTATTCTTTAGTTTATTTTTCGACAAAACTTCAATGCATCTTACACTTACTACATACCCGAAACCATGGGTATGTATTACACTTTGTGTGATTGTTGTGGAATGAATATAGTGTGGTGTATCGGAGCTTTACTTGAAAGCAAAAATAAAATGCAGAATGAATACAAGCTTTTAAAGATGATGTTGTGAAAAAAAACCTTAAGTCAATTTGTTTCCATCGAGCGTGTAGTATATTATTTTAAGGACATTTTACCCCAACCCTGCGAATCGCAGGCTGCGATTGACATGGAAAGAGACATTGGCATAAAATGAGAGATTTTGTAAATCTCTATCCCTTTCACGCTTTCATTGAATTCGCATTACCGGAAGAGACACAACAGACAGTCAGTTTGTTAGCGAATTTTGGAGCGACCGGACATGCTAGAAAATTGTGTACTGCCAATTATTAGCACCGGTTACGACATGGCGCAGTCGGTATGAGGACAAATATGTAAGTATATGGTTGTTAACAACATGGGGGGCAAACCGAAAGAAAAGACAGGCGAAAACAGGTTACAATTTAACGCAGAATAACGATGAACTAAGTGGAATTAAAAAAAAAAAAAGATGGCGTAGCTACGGAGAAAAAAAAAGAATGTTGCTGGAAAAAATAAATGTATGCAACAAACAAAAATGGCGGGAAAAAAGTTGCTAAAAAAAATAAATGTATGCAACAAAGAATTAATAAGATGATGAAAAAGAGAAAAGTTGCTAAAAAAATAAATGGATGCAACAAAGAAAGATATAGAGATAACAAAAAAAAAAGTTGCTAAGAAATAAATGTATGCAACAAATGGAAAATTATGCTTAAAAAATAAATGGAAGCATAGAATTTGGCATGGGAGCATGAAAAAATAAATTGATGCAAAAAAAAAAATTATGTACAAGAAAAGTTAATTGAAAATATAACGATTTAGAAAAAAAAGACAAGGTTGGAAATTGAAATTAAAATACAATGACTTGTTATACGACTTGATTAGAAAAAAAATCATATGTTAGTTCTCGAATGGAGTGTTAGAAAATAAAATTATAAAAAAAAATTTCGTAAATTTTGTTATGATGGTTAATTTGTCTTAGAAAAAAGGATTCACATTAAAAAAAATTATGTTAAAGGTGAAGATTGAAAGATTGGATTCAAATCCTAGAGTATGCTTCTGGTTTTAGATATCAATTCAACTATGTGATTGAAGATAAGAATCTGATTTTATGTTCACTTAAACCGTATAAAATTCGAGATAAATATTGAAAATTTTATTCCATTTTGATTGATTGAATTTTTTTTCACAGTCAAATAAAGAACCAATCAGAAGATTTAAGTATGAAATGAACATCAAGATTTAGGTTTGAAATAAAGTTTCAAGATTCGGGTGAAAAAAAAAACCAAAACTTGGATCGAAAAACAGATTCAAAATGTACGTTCAACCTTCAGATTTGACTATCATATTTGGAGACCCAAGGTTTGAATCAACGAGCCTGTAAAAAAAAAAAAGAAAAAGGAATTCAAATTCGAAAGTAAGAATGAAGTTGAAGATTCGAAGATTGAATCTCGTCATTTTTGTCAAAGATATTGATTTAAGATTCAGGTTGAAAGAATATTGAGATTTGAAAACTAGATTATTAGATGTCCCTTTTATAAAAAATGATAATCAAGAACTTGATTTATGACTAGGATTAAATTGAGAAAAGTGTTCAAATAAAAGTAGGCTATTCGAGTGTCAAATGTCAAGTTACAATTACAAGACATGCGTTTAAAATTAAGGTACAGTATTCAAAAGAAATGGAAGAAAAATCCCTATAATTCTAGCATATCTGAATTGATGAAGATTTAAAATTCAAATAGAAGATCAGATGCTTGATTCAGAAAATTGAGGTTGGAGTTGAGATAGCCAAATTTTTCGTTTGAATTTAAGATTCAAGAATCCGATTAAGAGAAAAAAAAATCCGAAACTTGGACCGACAGATATATTCTAAATTTACGTTCAAAATTCAAGTTTAAAATTTTCATTTCGAGACCCAAGGTTTTAATCCAAATTAATGAGAGAATTGAAAAAAGGGAATCAAACTCGAAAGTCAAAATGAAGTTTGAGATTGAAGATTCGAGATTCAGATTTTACATTCATGTGAAAGATTTTGATTCAAGATTCGGATTCAGATTGAGATTTATTGAATATTTAAAACTATTTTTTTTTTTGGGACCGGCACGTCTGATGATATTCAGATTCAATTTACAAAATACAGATTCCACTTAAGTTTTTAAGTTTATTAAATAGGAAATTTAAAAAAAAATATCTTTTTCTTATGGGTATTTATTTCGAGTTAATTTTTTCTGGAAGAATTGTGCGTATCCTAAAATAAATATAATTCTAAGAAAAAAAGGATTAAAGAAAAAAAAATCAGAACACAGAAGAATTGTATCATACATCACGCTTGGAACTTGACTATAAATATAGATTCGAAAGCTGTTTTTCTTCACATTCGAATCCTGTTTTGTGGAAATGCTTTTGTATCAGATTGAATGGTTTGATTTAGATTCAGATAAAAAAAAAGCAAAGCAAGAATATTAAAAATTGAAAAAAAAAAACCTTTAATGGTTTAAAATAAAGTGAGATTGAGGGGTTGGATATGATAAATTAGGAGGTTATCAGACTCAGAACTAATATTCGCATTAATAGTTCAAGATTCGAATTCCCGATTGAACTTTCAAGCTCCAAAAAAAAAGAAACGGATCAACCTTAACAGAAATATTCAAAAATCAGGTTCATGATATCCACGGTTTAATTTCGCGATTCGTATTCAGGATTCAATTAAAGATTCGGATTCGAGGATCTCGTTCATATTCCAATACCAAGTATAAATGCAGATTTAAATATGTACAGCTTGAAAAATTCATGAACGTAAGATTAAGGTACGATACGATACGAGGATTCCAGTGAAGATTCATTCCTATTCAATATTGATTAGGTTATAGAACCTTCAATTTAGGTTCATTAAATAGTTGAATTCAGTTTCATGATCTTAATTAAGTTTGGAACTTAGATTTTCAGAAAAGGTTTCGGCCTTCGATACTTATCTTGGGTAATCAAATCTAAACTAGATAATGAACTCGCATTGAATCTAAGATTAAAAAAATAGAAAGGTTAATGGAAGGTAAATTATCAAATTTCAGTTTTAGTGTAGAATAGAAGGTTAGAAATCAAGATTCACAATTCAGATTTTAGTTTTAAAATAAAATTTAATATTCAGAATTGAAAACCAATAATGATATTCAAGATAGGAATGGCGAGTCTCATTAATTTATGTAGAAGATTGGAAAACAATTAAGATTCAAGAGTCTTATTAAAGTTCTAAAAATCAGATCAAGGATTCAGTTTATTTTTTAAAACAAACCATACCTACTTCAGGTTAAAATTTAATCCGCAAAGAAATCAAATTGAATTACCAAGAAAAGTTTAAGATGGAAAATTTAAAATAAAATCATATTAAAAGACAACATTTAGAAAAAAGATTTGAATTTAAAATAAAATCAAAGTTCAGTTTCACGGTTAGTTTTAAAAGTTAAGAGTTTGATGGAGATATTCATACAACGTTCTAGAGGAGGACTCAATCAATTTCAATGTTATGCGATATAAGCATTCAGTAATTTTAAAATCACAAAAGAAAAAAAAGTTATTTAGGTAAAATTTAACATGAATCAAAATAAAATCTGTATAATGTAGTGTGTGTAGAGAACAAACAAAAAAAAACCAGAGGTTTTTTTAGTCGCGAATATTTTAAATGCATTAGGAATATTAAAACATTTTAAGGAAAGTATTCAATCTGTATGCTCACTCACGGATGGTTCAGGAAGAACATGAATACGCATACCTTTGTGCGTTTGAAAAGTTCCAAATCCCTTTCAGGACTTCACGGCGTGCGGGAATGAGCAGGATGCTACCTGACAAAGGATGTTCCGTCATAGATGGAAACTATTGGTTCAGGCTAAAACTGGGGGCTTTCAACTAATTTCTTTTGATATGCATCTGGAAATCTAACGATACCTGAAGATAATACTTACTGATTGTTTAAGTGGGTTTTTTCCGAAGTTTTAGAAGAACGGCGATAACACCGAAAATTTCTTTTCGAATCCATTATAATTTTCCTAGTATTGGTGTCTTCTGCAAACTTGGAAAGGAAACAGCAGTGTTTTGAGCCCAACGAGATTAGTCGAAATAGTTGGGATTCGGGATGTTTGTTCCTACTTAGGCCAAATGACCAAGTTTAAAGTAAAATAAAAAAAGCGATCACCAGGTGAACGATACAGATACAAGCATTTCGAATTTGGGATTGTTTTGTTTACGTTCACTTTACACGCTCAAGACAAATTACTTAAATTGAGTCCGAATGATTCCAAAAATGTATATCGGGCTGAATGTTATTTTTGTCACGAAATGGGTACAATATATAAAAAGGCAGAATAACTTAATGTTGATCTAAAAGGTGATTCGAAATGAGAAAACGAACTTGCTATGGAATTTAAAAAAAAAAAAATTAATAAAGAAAATTTTTAAAAAATAATAAAAGAGATGAAGGACTTTTACTATTAAAATAATAATAGTAAAAGTAGGAAAAAAAATTTTTTTGGGCAATACAAAAAAAATAGTATTGAAAAAGGTAATGCATTGTGAGCTAGAACTGGTCTACTGACAAGTTCCTGAATTTCATAAAGAGAAATATTACGACAATTCAATCAGGGTTAAAATTCAAGTAACATTTCCATTATAGCAATTCAAAATTTGAATTGAAATCGTGAAAGAAAATATAAATTAATGGTTCAAATTCAACAGTAATTTTTTTAATATTGTTTTAATATTGCTTAAAATGAGGATTCTAAATTCATATTGAAGTTCCAGATACGAGAATAAAAACTGATAATAATAAAAAAAAAGTATGATTCAACGGCACAACGTATTTAGATATACTTTTTTATGCCTTCCATATTCCATTTATTGTTATAATAAAAAAAATGTTTCATTTATTTGTGAATCTACACTTTTTTTTCTTTTGGTACATTAATTTTTTTTTATAAAATTATATAAGGATCTTAAATAATTTTTTTCACGGAATATATATTTTTACAGATCAGAAAGAAATTGTGGTAACAATAAGTTAAACGAATAATTTTAAAATGACAAATCAATGATTAAAGTCGATTCCCACTTCTGTAAGATTAGAGAAGGGGGGTATTGTGGTGTATCGGAGCTTTACTTGAAAGCAAAAATAAAATGCAGAATGAATACAAGCTTTTAAAGATGAAGTTGTGAAAAAAAACCTTAAGTCAATTTGTTTCCATCGAGCGTGTAGTATATTATTTTAAGGACATTTTACCCCAACCCTGCGAATCGCAGGCTGCGATTGACATGGAAAGAGACATTGGCATAAAATGAGAGATTTTGTAAATCTCTATCCCTTTCACGCTTTCATTGAATTCGCATTACCGGAAGAGACACAACAGACAGTCAGTTTGTTAGCGAATTTTGGAGCGACCGGACATGCTAGAAAATTGTGTACTGCCAATTATTAGCACCGGTTACGACATATAGTATTGTTATTAATCTGTAACAGGTACTACGCACAAGTTTAGATATCTGCACAGTTGGCAAGTGATTGATTGTTCTAATAAAATTAAATCAAATACAAATTCCATGAATCAATGTTATTATACCATAAACCCCAAATTGAACCGTTTATCTCACCATACAATTACATAATTGACGGCTGCTTTAACCTACCTTGAAATTCCTATATCAATTCTTCTAGTCTTTTAACCCACATCCGTTCCAGAAATTATTACTCGCTACAGTCCCTCAAGTGTCAATTTAACACTCCTGACTTAAAACCAATATATCTCTCTTTTTCCCAGCCGATTTTTACAAAATTTATTGTTTTGAAATCTTCGTAATGCAACTCAAATATACTTTTTCCAGACATTATTCAGCTACAACACTTCAGTTTTCCGTTATTAAAAGCCTAAGAAAAAAAATCCAAAAAACATGGTTCGGAAAAAAGACTTTAGATCAGCTGCAGAATGCTGAAAAAAATTCATTTATTGTCCAAGAAAGCTGAAATTAGAAGCTATACGTGGCTCATAAGGATATATTTTTATGAAATTTTTTAACATAATGACCAAAAAAAAGTGCTTTTCAATCAATGAACTGTCAAAAATTTATAAGTCACTACAGAAACATTTTGAAAAAAGGATTGAAAAATTGACGTAATTTGCCACACTTTTGCATTTCAAGATTTTCAAAAAACGAAACACAGAATTTTTGACGAATTTTCAAAGGTGGCTGTTTTTTCAAACTTTTTCTCAATTTGCAATTTCTCAGATTTTCTAAGATTTTTGCAACAAGATTATATGACCAAGAAAGCCAATTTCATACCGCTTTAGTTGTGTAATTTCATAAACGCTGTGATACTTTATAAAAATAAGATAAATAAAACATTGAACGTAAATCTAGAAAACTTACGCGGTCGCTTGCGTTTTTATATGTTTTCGCTCACCCGTCTGTATCGAAATTACACAATGTTAAGTAGGTTAAGCGTTTATGGCCCGATAAAAATGAGCAATTCATCGACAATTTTTTGTTTCGTATCTTGACAATCTAAAGATGCGAAAAGGGGTCAAATTACTTCAAATTTTCAATCCTCTTTTCTATATAAAATGTATCATATTTGAGTTATACTTCTTAGTGAAACGCACTCCCAAAAGCGGAGAAAATCAAAATATCTCGTATTTGGCCCGCAATGTTTCGAAAGAAACAATATAATGTCATTTTTACTAAATTCAAAACATCTGGATAGAATTATCTAAAAATCAATCAGGCCATTTTTTAAGTTGGTGTTCATACCGAACTGTCAATATATCTTTATTGGAACGCAGAATACAAAGCGGAACTCTGTCGCCCCGATATGTCATCAACCCCATTCTCTGGAGCCACTCTCAAATTTATGATCTAAGTAATACAAAAAACTACTTTACTCGTCTTATGTGCAGGGGTAAATATTTAATTAGTCAACAAAAATATTCATAAAACCGGCTATTAAAATCTTTTTTAAGTCCTCTATCCACTCTGATATGATAACAGTTTCTTAACACTAAACATGCCGACACTTTGAATATACCTATTCATACCGCGAGCGGTCAAAAGACGGCAAACTCCTTTTTCGCTAAAACTTTCTTGTTTCGCAACCGATTTCTACACAATTTATCGTATTGGAAAGCTTATAATGTGACACAAATTTGATTCTTAGTTTAGGCAATAGTTTTATTGCCTAAACCTTACGTGGTATGTCCAGTATCCAGTGCAAAGCTGAATTTAGGTGTATAAATTGTCTTAGAAAATGTAGGATCATAAGAAGTTTGAAAACCAGCTACGTTAAAAAATTTTGTGTTTCGTATTTAAAAACTAAAAGATGCCAAAATGTCATCAATTACGTCAACTTTCCAACTCACTTAAAAAAAATTGTATTGTGACTGGAATAGCTTTGGCGGTTGATTGATTAAAAAATACGGGTTTTACACAACTTTTTTTTTACACATTTTGTGGCCATGAACTTAACCAATTAAAAAAAAAGTATCATTTGTTCAACATATAGTTTCTTACTTCGGCTTACTTATGCCGAAGTAAGAAGTAAAATATTTTTGCGAGCACTTAATAACTGATTTACAGCCCTTATCCCGAAGCATGTACTATCATTTTTTTAACCTTGAAAAACTTTAAAATAAATAATTGCAGTTGAAAATTGTCTAATAATCATAATTGAGTCACGTTATAAGCGTTCATCTACCAAAAATGTATCCTTATTAATTGGTGTATCTCTAGGCTTCCAAATTTTTCGCTTTCGGATTAAGGTTCTGTTCTGGTACAAATTAGCACAATGTGGTATTATTTGTTCTAACTTTCCTCTTTTTTCCAATTTTGAACCAAAATTTTGCTTTTTCCTCTCTAATTTGCGTTAATGTTATGCTCAGAAATTTTACTCCAAACAATTTGAGAAAATTTGGTATTTAAAGACTACTATGTGAGATGTTTTTGTTTAACAGATGATGAATCGAAAATCTGGCACCATTGTTTGTTCATAACTTTATGATGAGCGATCGCATGAATTGCAAAATATTTATCATTTGCAAATATAAACATTATGGAAAATTTATTTTCAATTGCATCTGTCTAAATATTTTGATTCAGTCGCGTGCCTGTTTTGTTATGTTTTGTCTCCCTTATTGAGACTTTTTTTGTTGATAAATTAATCGATAATCTCGATTCGCCGAAACAAAACCAACGTCCAACACAGTCAAAGATATGTAGCTCCTATTATTCTGCTGAAACAAATTCTGACTGAAGTGTCGCTGCAAAAAGGACACGACTTCTTAATGGCGAGATATTATTTCTATTGTAGAGAAGAATAAACTGAAATGGATAAAAACAGCAGAATAAACTTTGGTGGTCGACGACGACGCTGTTTTTTGTTATTGTGGGGTTGTTTATGTTTCGGTAGCTTATCGATCTTTTTTTCCTTTCAGTATAAATTCAACCAACCTTTCCATGCCTTGCGCTTCCAAAACTGCAGCGAATGAATTAATACTCCAGGAGAACTGATTCTAATTTTTAGAGTTGCTTCAGCAGCAAAACGGTGAGCTTATGTTTACATGGAAAAATAACCGGCGGGTGGGATTTATCGATTAGGACTCATCAATCGTGGCCACCCACAAAATAGAAGAAATTTGAATTTGCTGTATTTTTTATTATATGTCATATGTTCTAGAGCGATTATGTTGGCAAATGTTTTAAGTAGAGATGCACCTTTGAACAGAATTTTGGAAAAAAAATTAAGAGGAAAATGAAAGAAAATAACTTCAAATTTAAAGATTTCAAATTTAAAGTAACCAACGGTTAATCAAATGTTCATTTTAATTTCTTTATACAACCGATTTGGAACATAAATACTACAAATTTTCAAAAGAAATTTGAGTTTTTTATTTGATTTAACGAATAATTATTATAAACTCGGGCAAAATCCGGGAAGTTTTGGATAATATCATCCCGGTCATCCCGGGCAGATTTGACTTATCTCGAATTCTTTTTTTGGATTTATGTGAAAGCCTGTATATATTTTAATAAAATCTGGAATAAACGATAATCAAAATATAAGGCAACAGATAAAGCTATCTACAGTGAAAGATACTCGGACACACTAAAATGTTTTACTGAAACTGTAATTTTTTGAAGATTGTATAGCTTTTTCAACATAAAATTTGGATATCTTCTAAATTATACGAAATTATTTGAAAAATATGACAAGTCTTTGATTGCATAAATTTTAAAAACAAATATTCAGCTTATTCGGCTGAATACTTAGCTCAATTATTCTGAGAGCCAAATGTTCGGTCCAATGGCGGAATTGGGCACCGAATATTGGGCCGACCGAATATTCGGTACATCTCTAGTTCTATGCTATTCAGATTTTTGGGATTACCAAACCACCAAAGACCAAAAAACCTCCATTACCGCCATTCACTGGTAAATGAAATTCAAAAAATTCCATTACCATACAAGGTAAACATTGTTTCCAGCAAAACCATCCTTACTCCCACTCTGCGGTTTATGAGGTTTTGGAATTTACAATGTTGATTTTCAATTCGGCAGAACGGCTGAGGGCAATCGAGGGCTGCACCAAAATTCTCGATAGACAGCTTGGGCTTCGTGGACTGTAAACAAACATTCTCGGAAAAGATTCAGTTTAATTATCACAGTTTGTGTGAAATGGTTTATGTAAACATCCTTTTGGTCATAGATTTTCAATGCTTGCGGTATTTGAGCATGATTAAACAGAATTTGTTTTGTAAGCTTGTCAGTAGCAGTTAATTTGTTGAGCTGTGGGATATTTACTTTGAAGTAAGTAATGGAATACTCTCAAAATGGGAAGCTTTCGGTGGGAAGTTAAAAAAAAATGTGAGTTTAGACAGCTTTATTGTAGAAGTGCCTTCTTAATCCTGGGGCTTAACTAGATTTAGAAAACAAAGTTTATTAAAAAAAATTACAACAAATAAACCTGTCGTGAAACATTCCTTAGTACTAGGTACGAGATTTTTTTTTTCAGAACGTCACGTAAAACCACTACTTTTTTGGATGGTTTATTAAGCATGATTCCATCAAGCTGTTAAAATATTGGAGTGTGGGTGGTCTGTCTAAATTAAGGTTGCCAGAATTTTTTCCACTCCCATCCGGGCCTAGCAATTCCGGGCATTTTTTCAAAAAAACCTGGCAAAATCCGGGCATGGATTTCAATTTTTCAAATCCAAAAACCGGGCAAAAACCGGGCAAAATTTAGGTGTTATTATATATAAAAGCAAAGAAAAAATGCAAAAAAATGAAATTAATATTTTATTGATGTAATTGCACACTTCCAAAAACTGTTTTGGAGCAATTGAATATTTAAAGGTTTATAAAAGTAAATCAGCGAAATAATTTGAAACAACCGTTGAAAATTTCCATACCGTTAATCGATTTTGCTAAAACTTACTCAAAATCTTTGATTTGTTTTGGTTTCTTTGTGAAAATTGTGAAAAAATCCGGGCAATATCCGGACTTTTTCCACGATATCCGGGCAACCGGGACGGGCCGGACTTTCTCGAAATTTTGCATCAAATATCCGGGCAAACCCGGATAAAACCGGGCAATCTGGCAAGCTTAGTCTAAATTGAACCCCCATATAAAAGGGCGAGGAGAGCCGCACAAAAATATTCAGTGACAATGTCCTATCTGCTACTGTTATCTATCGCCCGTCTACCAACCAAGGTATGGTATCAAAGAAACTTTCCTGCTGAAAAAAAATCTTCTGTGCCCCCCGAAAACGTCAGACAGTCACGTCAGATGGGGGAGTGGTAGTTAAACTTTATGGCCGCACATGGATGCCTTCAGTTTTAGCCAGGTTGGACGTGGATCAACAAACGTCGGAAGGTGTAGAAAAATTTTACAAGTTTTCACGACGACGACGTGTGTTCGAGATGGTGAAATTGACGTTAGTTTTGAGCAAATTTGCTCGCTCGGTCGCAAATTGTTTCCTGATGCGGGTTTACGTTTAATTAGTATCAAATTACCACCCTGGCCTGGCATAATCGCTTGCCAGTTAGGATTTGACGACATTATTTTACGGTGTGTGTAACAGGGTTACATTTAGGATCGTTTTGTAAATAAATTCAACTACAAACTGTGATATATTCGTTGATTAAATTAATTATTTATTTATTTTGTTATTTATTTATTGCTGTCGATTATTTATTTATCTAATTATTCGTCCATTTTTCGTTTATTGGATATTTAATTGTTTGTCAAATTACTATTTAGCTATTTAGCTAGAAAAAGTTGTGCATCTAGTCATAAGAATTATTAAAGTAGTATTTATTTTGTTATGAGTTATGTCACTTATAATTATCATAATTATAATTATCTAGCTACTTAGCTAGAGGAAGTTGATTGTTTATTTATTCAATTGTTATTTATTTAGTTATCCGATTTGTTTAGTAAAGTGTGTGTACAACCTATAGAATTATTAATTGTTTAGTACGTTATTATTTAGCCATTATGCTAGAGAAAGTTGTGTTCATTTATGAATCGGATATTAACTTATTTATTTATTATTTATTTAGGAAGTAATGTAGTTATTAATTAAGCGCCATCTAGTGATTTCGCTAGAGAAAGTTGTTCCGTTAATGTACGTTTAGGATTAGATTTCACCCCAATCATATTCTCGATCACGTGGTAGGAAACGATGAGCCATAAAAATTGAAACGCCTGGATGTAGCTCCATGCCAAAACGCACATGTTAAAAGGAAGTGGATTAAACTTACGCTCAGCGGGGATTGTCTCAATGAGAAGTTAAGCGCTTAGCGTCATCTCTCGAGTTGACCCGATTATCTTAGAAAATATGGGTCCAAGGGTGGATCGTCATGAGAAGGGTTGATTTGGTTGTTGTAGGAAGGAAAGAGAGGTCACTTCTTCGGGTTGGTTGAAGATTTATGGAATTGTGTCCAAAGGTTATTGACATCCTTCGGGAATTCTTTGACTCGCCTTTTGAAACCAGAAATAATGCCTTGGGCCCGACCTGAGGATTCCCTTGAATCTACAAGATCACTTCGATCTCATCCCGTGCTAAAAGCAGATAGCGAGGTTGTCTTGTTCCGCGTCTAAGTTGTAAGAGAACCCGTTAAGTGCCGTTTGATTTAAGCGTTAAATGTTATCTTTTCCTTCCCAGAATTATTAGTTATCCTATTAGAAGCTAGTATAAAGTGTGCGGTAAAAAGAATTCGTGTGCGTTTTAACAAAAAAAGCAAAGGTAAAACCTTATACCAAAATGTGTGTTCTGTGTGTTCATTATTATAATTGGTTATAATGTGGCCGTTAAATAGGAATTCTGGACCGTCGCATATCTAGCGATCTATAACCAGCTACCGGATCTCCATCAACCACTCCGGTACTAGCCACGGGAAGGGTCCGACATCCGGCTTACAACGTCGGATGGGTCGTCCGCCGTCACCTTTGACGACCAATCTTCTAATGCTCCAGCCACCAGCAGCTTGTTGAACCGCCATCGTCTTCAGCGAACGCCGATCCCGCCATCAGTCTTCCCGGTGTTGAGTATCCACGTGTTCGATTCAACTCCACCGAAGTCATCATTTCCGGCCCGATACTTCCGGCTTGTTGCTACGACTTACACCCAACATCATTATTTCCGCAACATTGCTAGCAGGCCTACTTTATCGGCCGGAATATAAAAATACCTAGGTACCTATGAGAGAGTAATGATGCGCATCTAAAAATAACTCCATAAAAACTCTACTCATACTACAATCAAAAACCAAAAACACACAGTTTTACCAAGAACCGCCAACGATTGTCGGGTTCTCCGTTTGAAAGCTCGCCAATAAGCTTCAACGAAATGTAACGCCGCACACGATTAGGGAAAGCTAGAGGGAAGGAACGCTATAAAAAGTTATCTATGTAATCCTAGGAGATAAGTTCACGCAATACAATTAAGCATGCTGTATTAAACCACAAATATTTAGTTTATCATTGAAAATGCAATACATGTTCTTTGAAGTTACTCCCAAAATCATGCTTTAAGTATTTTTTCTTGTGCTTTCCCGAACATTGAGCTCTTGGGTTAAACGGTGGTTCACAGGTTCTATCCGATTAGTTTTTAGATTGAGTTTTTTTACTCTGGGTCGGACTGCTCGGGAAATCAGTCCACTCGCTTCTGTTTCGATCACGTGTTGGGGGAGATTTGATTGCGTATTTTTGAGCCAGTGATGAGAAGCACAAGCGAGTGTTTCATTAGGGGATAGAACGCCGTGTCCATTTGTCTTCTTCTGCACCGAAGAGGTGGCTACGGGACTACTTGTTACTTCATCCAGTCAAACTGGGCACTTCGTATCCATTTTTGGATCCTTTTAGAACGACCCGCCCTGAGGTCACGGTTCTCGCCGGGCAATTTAACCTCGACGAGCGGTCCTCGATCAAAGAGGTGGCGCTAAAGCCGCTCGTTCAACGAACACGAACTGACCAACGAGACAATTCCCAGTAGTGTGCCCTGAGCATGCTATATGTGAATGCTAAGAGACGTCTTCCTTATTTATAAAAAAAATCAATAAATATTAATGATGTTACATCATTATTACTTAATTTACTCTATGAATAAGTTGATTTTGTTGATCAATATAAAGGGTCCGGCAATTGAAGCGCTACATTGAAACGAACAGATAAATTGATAAAAAGAAAAACTTTTAAATTCAGATTTACATAAACAACTAGAAACGACAAGCTTAGGAAACAAGCGTTTTGAAGAAAAAAAATTGGTAGATTGGGTACGACGAACAGCCCAAGGTCGGATATAAAACAGACACACAAGATTCCCAGGCATTTAATTTTTTTATCGGTTTAATTCTCCAAATGCCTCCAAAATACCCAGGCAAAGGCATTTGTCAGTAAAAATGCACTAAGCATCTACCAGTATCTGTAAACATGTGTTTGTCACCTCAACCAGAGAAAGTAGTAAGTTGCAACAAACATTTATGTCAAAAAAATAATGAAAACCTATGAACATTTATAGTTTTTAGCAATATTTTGTGATGCCATAAAGGCCAGAAGGCGTAAAAACCCAATTGCAGTATTTTGTAGTATTTTTCGAACCGATTTATTTACATAGTATTCCGTCTCACGACATGTCGCGACATAACTTGACAAACATAATTCCTAAAATTCACTCGGTCCATGGCAACCGTTCTCCAATTTCTCGGGCACCCCACGTTCGCCAGATCACGCTTCACTTGGTCTAACCACCTTGCTCGTGCGCCCGTTGCGTTTTTCGAACCAAATTTTACATATTTTATCGAGCATGTCAGCATGAGCTTGCTATCAACTACCGTCCATCTGGAGGGACCCCTCCTGGTCAATGCAATGGCATAATCAGGGTAGCTAGCGATTTTTCGTTTTGAAATTTGAAAGTTTTTCCCGTTTTTTCCCGATTGAAAATGATGATTTCCCCGGTTTTAACTAAATTGGTTTTTGAATAAAATTCATGGTGAATTTAAAAAAATCAATGTAAAGCTCTAAAAATTCTAACAATTATTACCCAAAATTAGTTAACTGGTATGAAATCATGACAAATCGACGTCTTTTAACACTTCATCTTTTTGCATTAAATTGACAGGTTTTGATAAAATTTTGGAATGAATCCAACGAAATGGGCATCTTTTCAATGTTTTGCTCCACAATTTCAACAATTTTGTTAAACTAAGTCCGGTTATCTTGATCTTGAAATTTTAATTGTTTTGGCGTAGTACAGAGTGGTAGAAAAAATATAAAAAATTTTCCATATATGTATAGAAATATATATAGATATATGTATAGAAAATATATCGAAATATAACATCAAATCAGCTTGTCAAAAGGGTGCTCAATAGGAATAGCGCACGGCACCCTTTCAAATAAACGAATTTCAAATCAAAATCAGCTTGTCAACTTGAATGACAGTTTGTCTTACTTTAGTAAGATTCGTGAAAATATAGAAAATCATGTATAAGACAAGGCTGAACTTTAGTCGTTTAAATGTAAGATTTTATTTTGTTCTCAGGGTCAAGGCCATAGAGAGCTTGTTTTCGGCACAAATTTTACGTGAGGCATAGGTATTTTCCAGCTCAGGAAACTTTGAACAACAGTTTAACGTATGAAAAATGCTAAACAAAAGACTGGCGATGCATTTCTCAGGCCAATTTCAACGAAAAACAAAACATTGTTGATGTTGATGTACGTATATTTCAAAAAACTGCCCGGTTTTCACTTTGTTTTATTCACATCATTTGAAAAAAAAAAAAAAACAAACAATGTCATATCCAATATGTTAAACAAGAATTCAACACTGCAAATGTTTAATTTCAAATCGCTTGTCTTCACTTTTTATTTAATTTTTTTGGATTCTTTTCTAGAATAGCTAAAAAACGGAATGTATTTAAAAATGCGATTATAACTTCGTTTGTTTACAAATGGAAAAAAAGTGTTTATGAGGTAAATCTAAATAAAAACTGTTGGAAACTTCTCTAAAATTTAGAAATTAATTTGAAAATATTTTTGAAATTTCGTGAAAAATTTCCAAACATGACCATTGTCTGAATGATATTAAGTTGTCGAAGACCGTGAACAATAAATAAATAAATAAATAAATTGTTCCGGTGATGTAACCAAATTCCCGTTTTTTCCCGGTGAGGCGATGAAATTCCAAAGTTTTTCCCGGTATTCCTGGTTTTTCCGGTTCGCTAGCAGCCCTGCATAATGATTGCACTTCGCGATTGATTTGAGATAATCAACATTGCTTAATGAACAAAACGAAAGGTTGCTGGGAACAATCAACACAATCTCACTGTGCAATCATGAAAATCTCCTCCTTTGAAAGAATCAATAACGACGCCGGCCAAGTCCGTGAACTTGATCGATAGAGGAAAGGATAGTGCAGCACTTGTGATGATTTGTTTTTCGGAGACCGGCTGTACGCCATCTCTCTACAAATCTCACGCTGATTTATTGGGGGTCAAGGTCTTGTGGCATGGAATGTCACCTTGGAAGCAACATGGCCACTTAAAACTTTTGCTCCTATGCTCCTGAAATTTCTAAGCTTCAATTAAAATTCCTGCTTCTAGCTTTCGAGACTCATTTCAAAAGCCATTTGGTGAATCCGAAAACTAATTTTCAAGTAAAAAATTTCAATGACATAACATTATTCTTTAGTGGCAATTAACTCAGCCTCTATCAGTATATACACTAAGGTTGCTAAATTGCCCGGTTTTATCCGGGTTTGCCAGGATATCTATATATATAAAAAGCAATTTCTGTATGTTTGTTTGTTTGTTTGTTTGTTTGTTTGTTTGTTTGTTTGTTTGTTTGTTTGTTTGTTTGTCCTCTATAGACTCAGCCGTCTTAAGAGCTAGAGAGCTGAAATTTGGCATGGATGCTCATTAGGACCAGGAAAGATGAAAAATGTTTTTAGATTTTCGGATGACCCCTTTTGAAGGGGGTCGTCCATAGAAGACAAATATTGTTTCCGCGATATTGACGTTAATTTTCGTCGGATCGTGTTGAAAATTTGCACATGAGTGTTTTGAAAAACGAGCAATCGATTTCAGGTGTTAAATTTTGTGTAAGGGGTCAGCCAAAGGGGACGTCCATATAAACTGTTCACTGTTTTAGCGATATTGACGTTATTATACATATGATTCAGATTAAAATTGGTACACGATAGTTTTGAGTGGCGTGCAATCGATTTCAGGTTTAAAATTCAGTTTAAGGGGCCGGCAAAAGGGGTCGTCCATATTAAATTTTCAGTAACTTAGTGATATTGACGTTTTTATACATCGTATTGGGATGAAAATTTGCACATAGGAGTTATTAGGGACAAACAATTGATTTCACTAATCCAAATTACAAACAGGGGTCGGCCAAAGGGGTCGTCCATATTAACTTTTCATTGTTGATGCGATATTGTCGTTATTATACATAGGATTCAGATGAAAATTGGTACACGAGAGTTTTGAGAGACGAGCAAATGATTTCAAGTATTAAATTGAGAGTAAGGGGTCGGCAAAGGGGGTCGTCCATATAAGCCTTTCAATATTTTTGCAATATCGTCGTTATTTGACATCGGATTGGGATGAAAATTTGCACACAGTAGTTTTCGGGGACGGGCAATCGATTTCAGATGTCAAATGTTTTGCCAGGGGTCGACGAAAGGGGTTGCCTATATTAATTATTTTTTCACTGTTAACAATATTGACGTTATTATACAATGCATTGCTTTGAAAATTTGCACACGGCAATCAATTTCAAATATCAAAAATTGTATAAGAGGCCATCGAAAGGGGTTTAACTTTGTGGCAATAATTACGTTGTTATGCAACGATCGAATCGAAATTTATACACGGGGTTTTTGGCACGGTAAATTGATTCCTGATTTCAAATTTAGTAGCAGACGACAGAAAAAGTGATGTCCAATATTTTTGCAATTATTACTTAATAATGAATTAGGAAGTGAATCTAGAAAATGCTTGGCAATCGACTTTTATACAAACTGTTCATGACGTTTTCCAAGTTGAATGCGAAACGGAGTTCATATGGGATCAGCTAGTTTAATATAAAATTTTAGTGCAGTCCAGCCCAGCCCGGTTGTCCGAATTCCATTGAAAAAATGCCCGAGTTTTGCCCGGATTTATTCACTTAATTTGCCAAATTGAATCTAAAAAAACAAATTTGGTTGTAATTTTTTTTTAATGTATGCCTCCAAAAAGAATTTTTTTTAGCAATTTTTAAAAAAATAATCATGAAACCTTAAATACGATTTCAAATCTGTCAATAAATTTAAATTAAACAAAAAAATTTTCTTGATTTTTTCGAGTGATTTCCGAGTTTTGACGGATTTGTCCAGCCCGGAGACGTACTGAAAAAAATCTTGCAACCCATAGAGGCGGGACGGAGGACGAGGGATATTTGTCATAGGCTTTCTGTCACCGATAATTCACCAAAAAAAAACGCACAAAACGCGGTTTTGTGACTTATTTTTTCTATGACATTTTTGCTCAAACAATGAATAAAAAAATATTAATTTTGATTACTCTATTACTCTATTAGATTATTCATTTTTAATTTCTTTTACATAAACAGTTTTTCGTGTAATATAGAAATTTTTGGAAATACATCCTAAAATCTTTCAAATGATGCTTAGGATTTGTATACAGGATCCTTTAGTAATACAATAGGAATCTTACTTTCATCGATTGTTGAAATCATAAAATTTGCAACAAAATCTTTTGAACTTTGCTAAAGGTTTGCTGGTGTTCTCCCGCTCCTATCCCGGCTATTTTATTTAAAACTTGGCAAACTCGGGCATTATATTTCAAAAATTTTTACAAACAATCAGGAACTATTCTACGAAAATCAAGAAAAATCATCGGAAAACGTTTATTTTAATTTTTAAGCGTCAACATTTTAAAAATAATGTTGCAATTTCAATTTTTCGATTGATTTTCCAAACAAAGTATGAATGAATCCGGACAAGATGAGCCAAGAATTGAAATCAGTTTCAGAGCCCTAAATCAACCTTAATTATAATTCGGATGTTTTGGGTTTCAATAATATTTTTTTTATTTTCTATTTGGAATTTCTAATCTGACTTGCAAATCTAAATAAAAAGACAAATTTCGCATGATGAATCTTTATCGTTATTTTGAAATTTTGTTGTGTTTGAATTTTTCTTATTCTAATGAAGTTCAGGAATTTGATGTTTGATGTGAAATTCGTTTATTTCTAACTTCGAATCTGAACATAAAACAAAAACTCAGATTGATTTCTAATATGAGGAAGAGAAATCACCGTGAATTTGTTTTATGAAATGAATTTGCGGCTTTATCGGTTAGGATTAAAGAGTTGAAATGAAAGACGGATAGAAGATCTAAGAAAATTCTAAGGTGGTGAAAAAAGCGAAGAGCATTTGAAATAGAAGCTTGACCACATACTAAATTCTTTGTCCCGCACCAATTAACTGTATTGAGTTGGACTGTATCCAGTTGGAACTTGCGCACAAAACGAAAATAAGAAGTTTACCTAGTCATCGATCGAGCGATATCGCACAATAGAAGACTTAACAGATCAACCACATGCTAATTTTTTTGTCCGTTCGACACATGTGCATTAGACTGCCCCAAATTTGTATGGGAAATTTAAAACCTGTGATATGTTATACGCTGCAGGCTAAAATTGATCCTGGACCTAGTACAATATATCATGCCAAATTTGGGCCAGATCGGATCACGGGAAGGGGTCGCTCAACGAGCCTGAAGTTTGTATGGGATTTTGAGACATTTTGTTCGAGAGGAACATGAAAACCCAGTTTTTCGTCAATAACTTTTGTCTCCTTCAACCCATTTCTTTCAAAAACGGGTTTTCTTGAAGCCTAAATTAAGACAAATATTTCATCAGAAGGTTGCATTTCAATTAAAGTTAAAATAAAAAAATTATTGAGCTTCAAAAATTGGCCAACTTTTTTAAGGGTGACATTCATCACTGTTTTAATGAGGCGACTAAATGTCCGACCAGGACACTCAATAAGAAATGCATGCCGTTTCGTCAAATAATGACCGAATTTAACCATTGTGGTTGTGCTCGATTGCAATTTTCAATGTTTTTCTAATATTTGAATTTGGATGATATTCACTTGATAGTTCGGAAAAAAATAAGGGCAGAAAAATTGCATAACCACAGGGGCTTAGGAACATGACTGGACGATTTGTGATGTCAATAGATCAGTTTTTTATCAAAAGCTTTGGTTCCCGCCAGCAGATTTCTTTCAAAAACAATTTTTCTAAAATCTTAATTATGAAAAATATTTCATCCGAAGACTGCATTTCGATGAGAATTAAGATAAAAAAAAGTTATTAGGCTTCAAAAATGGGCTAAACCTTTTACGGTGGTATTCATTACATATTATTACTGCGACCAAAGTTATTGATGAAAAACTGGGTTTTCATGTTTCTTCCAAGCAAAGTGTTTCAAAATCCCATACAAACTTCAGGCTCGTTCAGCGACCCCTTCCCGTGGTCCGATCTGGCCCAAATTTGGCATGATATCTTGTACTAGGACTTGAATCAATTTTAGCCTGCAGCGCATAACATTTCACAGGTTTTGAATTTCCCATACAAATTTGGGGCAGTCTTTTGTGCATATTTCCGCCTTTGGGCGTGATTTATGTTTCATCTTTTCTACCTAACTCAGGATCTTTTTTTTCAAAAAATCTATTCAGAATGGTTGTTACTCTCAGACCCAACCGTCAACATTTTTTTTTAGATCGAAAAACACATGGACCAACGCTTTATGATGCGAATAAAATGATAATTTTTCGAAAAAAGGTACTTTTATATTTTTCTCACGTTTTTATTATATTAGCTGTAGCTTTCTTTTGATAGAGAATGAAGGTGATTCTTTTTGTTGGCATCACAAACCGTCCAGTCATGTTCCTAAGCCCCTGTGGTTATGCAATTTTTTTTAAATTGTCAAGCATTTTTCTGCCCTTATTTCTTTCCGAACTATCAAGTGAACATAATCCAAACTCAAATATTAGAAAAACATTAAAAATTGCAATCGAGCTCCACAACAATGGTTAAAATCGGTCATTATTTGACGAAACGGCATGCATTTCTTATTGAGTGTCCTGGTCGGACATTTAGTCGCCTCATCAAAACAGTAATGAATGTCACCCTTAAAAAAGTTAGCCAATTTTTGAAGCCTAATAACTTTTTTATCTTAACTTTAATTGAAATGCAACCTGCTGATGAAATATTTGTCTTAATTTAGGCTTCAAGAAAACCCGTTTTTGAAAGAAATCGGTCGAAGGAGACAAAAGTTATCGACGAAAAACTGGTTTTTCATGTTCATCTCGAACAAAATGTCTCAAAATCCCATACAAACTTTAGGCTCGTTGAGCGACCCCTTCCCGTGGTCCGATCTGGCCCAAATTTGGCATGAGATCTTGTACTAGGCCTAGGATCAATTTTAGCCTGCAGCGTATAACTTTTTCAAAAGTCGGGTCATTTGGGGCAGTCTAATGTGCATTCACATGGCGGTCGAACCATCCATAATTAACTGTATTGAAAAACGTACTGTTTTCTTAAGGAAAAAGTATCGTAACAACACGGAACAGGTTCTTTTTAGTATTTTTCATGTAAGGAGCTGTCAAAACCATACTTTGGATCTTGAGAGAATACATTTTGTGAAATTTTTCCCGTAAATTTTGTTAAAATTTAACAAAGTGCGGTGACTGACAAAATGATGATTCCCGGCCAACAGCCTCAAGTAACCGTTTACTTTCAGCGATAAAACATCATTTTCTAACATAATCAAACTAAATGCTACTTAAAATTTACACATTTGACACAATAAATGCGTTAAAAACAAAGAAATTGTGCGTGACCGGTCATTAGGAACCAACACTTTTGTTTACATACCAATTTCCGCCCAACACTAAACGCTCCAAAAAACAACAACTATTGAAAAAATCGAAAATTTTCCAAATCTATTTTACGAAAATAAAACTATCGTTTCAAGTCGATTTTAGATCAAATATGTACTTTTTAGGAAACAAAAACTCTTTTTGCATCAGGAGCACATGAATGCTCAGTTCGCTAACAGGCGTCGAATTTAATAATTTGACCGGAAACGAAAAGCCAAATTTTTATTTTCTGGTTAGCGTTAGGTTAAATAAGTTATGTTTTTTCAGTGAAATGGTCGAAAAATGATGCCAACACAGAAAAGAAGTCTTATTTTTGGGGAAAACATCTCTCTTTTTTTCGAAATACACATAAAAGGGTGATTTTGGGCGGTAAATGGTGACTGGGCGGTGAATGGCTACTTGATGGTATTTACTTAAATTAGAAAAATTATCAAATATTTAGAAACCAAAGTAAGAGATTAAGTTTGCGGTTCAAATCAGAATTATTTTCTCCTCGATTAAAATGAATGATTTTAGTTTAAACCTTACAAAAAACCTGGGAGATATGTTTTCAGTTGAATTTTAACTTGAAAATAAAATACAAGTTCTTTGGCCTCATAAAATTACTATTGATAATTTATTTCATGATTATAATCCTGTGAAATAAAAAAAATCCTAGAATTATATTTTAAATTTGTGATTTCTTTTGGTTTGTGTTTCAAATTGACTCTGATTTAATATAATTTTTTTATTTTGAATCCAGAATCAAAATTTTGAAATTGCGAATGCCTGTAATTTGAATCCTTGATGAAATGCTCACATTAATATTTTAATTTTGATTTTAAAACTTAACTTCGAGTTGAATCTGAGTTTTTAATTTTGATTCCGAATCTGAGTACTGCCTTTTAAACATGAGATGAAAATCTAGATAGCGAATTTGATAAAGGTTTTTGGAATTTAAACTCTACACTGTAAATTTTTGCCTCGATTTCCAGCAAAAAAAATTGCTGGAAACGTTCAGCAATCCAAATTTTTGCTGGAAACCAGCAATCGATTTTCGAATTGCTGGATTTTTCAGCATTCGGTTATGTGCTTGTCATTTTTGCTGAAAAATCAGCAATCGGTTTTCAAATTGCTGGAATTTCCAGCAATTGATCTAGTTTGCTGGAAAATCAGCAATTGAGTTGTCAATTTGGAGTTTGTTTTTGTTTCGTACGCTGAAGTAAGGTGAGATTCTATTTTACGAATTTAGGTTAAATTAATATAATTATTTTATTGTCCTCTATATTCTAGCAACCAGGCATCAAGTCAAGGGTAAGTTTTTATTGTACAGGTAGATATTCCATATAAGATACTAATAAAAACTATTTTTACAGGTGACGGATGATCAACACTGCGGCACAAAGAGGCCACCCCAGAGCCGGTTTTAGAAAGTTGTTTTTTTTTTTTAATAAATAAATCCCTTATTGAAAATGGGAGAAAATAATTGTTTTTATTGCTTATTATATGCACAACCAATATTAAACTGTAATTTTGAATTGAAATATAAATTTCATACTAAATACTGCCGGTTGTGTTGAAAGAAATAGCTGGTTTCCAGCAATCTGGATTGCTGATTTTCCAGCAATTTGAATTGCTGGAAACCAGCATTAACGTTTGCTGTTTTTTCCAGCAATTGAAATTGCTGGAAATTTTGCTGGAAAGTCAGCGGGACAAAAACCAGCAAAATTTTGCTGGTTTCCAGCAAAAAAAAATTTGCTGTGTAGACAATAATTCTCACCAATTATGAGCCAAAAAGCGAAATTATGATCAGAATTTTTAAACCAGAAATCTCTCTTTTGAATTCTGATTTTTTGACTATAAATGTGAATTCTTTCTTCAGTTATTTATTCGAAATTGTGAATCTGAATGAAAATTGCGAATGATGAAACTGTTTAAGATTTTTCAATTCAGGATCAACTTTATGCAGCTTTCGGTAGTTTCAATTCTGCACAAGAAATAAAATAAAAATTTCAAATCTCAAAAATGGTTTGTAATAATGGTTTGTAATTCCGAAATAATGAGTTTCGAATATAGAAGTATGAAATCCAAAATCGAGATTCGAATCAGGATTTTGCGCAATGATGATCCAAACTGAAGTTCTGTAACAATAATCCGGATACAAAATCCGAAGTCTCGTCACAGACATTGAGTTTTAATTTAAATTATTTTTCCGCTAGTATCCGGGCCGTGCAAATCCGGGATATTTTTGCCAATATCCGCCAATATAAAATTTTTTAATCAAAAATCAAGAAGAAAAACACTTCACTTTTGCTTATCGAAATACGACAGTCAATTCCAAATCACATATTGAGCTTCCAAAAAACGTTTTGTTAAAATTTACTCAAAAACTTAAGACGCAAAATACGTCATTTTCGTGACTCAATTTAAATTGTGTTTTATTTTGCAAATCAAGTGTAAAAATTCTGAAAATCTGAGTGATTTGGCAAGTTTAGTCTTATCCTATTTGAATAGGATATTCATTATTTCTGAAAAGATATTGTTACTCTTGTATAATTTTAGTCGATCATCAAAATTTTATTGGGAATTCGTAATGTTGAGTACAGAGAAGAACATTTTGCTTTGCATGTTTGGACCCTCATGGGGGGGTTAACGTAAATTGGAGGAGCAATTTTGAAGCATTCTGTATAAATAGACATATGGGACAGCTTTGCGGGTATGTTTCATATGGGACAGACATGACTTGGTATTTTTTTCATATATGTTGAGAACAAAGTTATGAAAGTTTTTAGTCTACATTGAAGAACTAACTGTATTTGAACGATTTTTGTGATAAACTGAAAAATGACGAAAATGCATATGGGACAGTTTTGCGAATATCGGCAGTTTAGGAATGAAAATAATGTGAAAAAAAAGCTGAGTTATTTGATGACAAGAAATTCAAATATCTTCTATTTTGCGCATAATGTCAATTTAAAACTTTTACCCAAGCAAAAATGTTAGCCGAAGACTGCAAGCTATTTTGACTTGCGAAAAAACGCAGTGTGACTGACTCTTCTATCAGCTAAACAAAAATTAGAAATGATGACCAACAATTCAAAAATATGAAAGATAGCGTCAATAATCAATAATGCAAAAAAAAACTCTCGCGTCATCATTGTAAACGGAATTCCCTCCCTAGAGATTCACTTGAAAATGCGTGATAATCGATAAAGCGCTGTGTTGTGTCTCTACTCTTCAATCTGTATCTGTCCTGATTATTTTTTTCTGCATCCGCTCACAAACCACAAGGTATTGGATTGGGATAGAGAGAAGCGCGACACATTTTCATTCCCATTGCAATTGCCCTGTTGAAAGCCTAGCAAGAGAGATATGAAAATCGCATATAAAATTGCAATGCCCTCCTTCCTTTCTTTACCCTCCTGTCTACAAAGAACAGGAGCAATAAAATGCCAACTTTAAATTACTTACCATCGCACTGAGTCACGCCGAACAACGTGCTTCCCCCTAGCAGTGGCAGCATCAACAGAAGAACCCGGAAGGACGCCATCGTCCTCGGGATTCTTTTGGCATGCGACTGTTGGCCCGGCGATGACACTGCCTTTGCTGAGGCTTCGCATACCGACACTCCAGGACGAGGACGGATTGTTCTACCGAGTCTTATTACGTCGTCGCCGCCACGATTGCCGCCGGTTTTCAGAGGAGTTTTACCGGATTCCTCACCGGGGGGTTTGTAGCTGGTCGCCAATGTCGGCGATAAGGACAACGGATGCATCATCATCATCAGCATCATTCGTGCCCAGTCCAAAAGGCTTTCAAATTTTTTTGGTTTTGCTTTTTCAAGCTTCTACCAAGTACCAACGATTACTTTTCCTGATAGTTTCACTAAACGAGAACACTACGTCGTCGTCGTTTAATCAGTTTGTTCATCCCTAATATCGGGGATACGCTAAGACGCAAATACGAAACACCGATAGCACGAAAGCACAATTAGTCACAATACCGTCGTGGGGTTCGGCCAAGAGTCGTTTCCTTGGAGCCGATCCCTTGGACCGCGCGGGGTTTTAGAAAGCAGAAGCACACGCACTCGGAGCTCTACGTCAAATCTATTCAATTTAAATCCGGCCAAATTGAAAGATGAGTGGCTCGTAAGCTCGTCAATAACGACGACAACAGGTCCTTTAATTCTGCTCGCTGATCTCACTGAAGGAAGCTGTCTGCTCGGTCTGGGTTGCCACCTTTCGGCTCGTTGTCTCTCATCGTTGTCATCATCGGCTAGCTACTGGTGGCTCCAGGGCATCTCAAACACGAAAACGGTAGGTATTCTGTGGGATAAGATAAGAATGGAAACAAAAGATGAAAATCTCATTCGAGCGCTCTTTACTTGTGTTACACGAAGCCAAAAGAAGATTAAGCACAAATCAAACTGTGAAGATGAACACGAATAGACAGACTACGGGATATGACTAAGCGGGAAAACAAGGGCGGAAGAGATGATGCGATATGGATTATTTGGACAGTGATTCCCGGTCAGTGACGATAATAATGAACGGCGCTCTTGAGCGACAAAGTCTCTATACATTTAAGACAAACAACCCCCACCATACTGAAACTACCCACCGTCAAGCATTTCCCCCCAGTTCGTGATGTGAGTTGGATGTGATAATCCACTTACTTGTTGAAATTGCTCAGATTTGATGGATTATTTCTCAGTCCAGCTAGTCAGGGTGTTATTAAGTTAAGCCGAGCACCCGAGTACCCCGTTGTAAAATGTGTCAATTGGCGTGGGAGTCTATCGATGAATCGATGAGGAGCACACTCACACGTCACAATTTATATTATGATTGATTACAAGACGTTGAAGATTTTGCAGTAGGTACATAGTTAGGAATCGCATTGAATTTTGAAAAGAAAATCGAAAATGAATTTCAATTAGAAGAGAATGCTAGTCGTAAGGTACACCGGGGTAAGTGGGGACGAGTTTTCGTATAGTTGAACTTAAAAAAATCATTTGAAAATCAAGTATAGATCAGTTTTGATAAAATTACGTTCAATGCACAGTGGTACAGAACATCAATCTAGCTGTACGAAATTAATAGCCCCCAAGGATGAAGAGATAGACATTTGATGTCTTCAGCAACATTGTTTCAGTTTTACATGGAGCATATTCTAGTATAAAAATTTTCGCCGAGGGGTCGATTGATAGCGAGATAAAAATGCTAGCTTTATTGTTTTTCAAATTAGGGCTTTGATGTTTTCTACAAAGTTGTTCTGATCAAAATACATAAGTTTGTTGAAGATGTCACAGTCCTCTCACATCACCCTCAGGAGTTATAGTCAAAGTATAAAAAATCTCTTGAAAAAACAGATTTTTGAACCTGACACGTTGTAGATAGGATAAAATGGTTCGCTGTCTTTGGAACAAAGTTGTAACAAGACACGATCTACAATTTTCTCATACATTATGATGGGTTTAGAAGTTGCTGAAGCCCTAAGCATTTAGTGTATTTTATTGGCAAATTTGGAAGACACGTCCATCGAAACGTGCACTCTTTCGCAACACCCCCTTTTTTGTGATTATTTTGAATGATAAGCGGAACCATTTCCATTTAAAATTAGCGGGGAAATCGGTGGAACTAGTAGAGATTTGAATGATTGAAAATACACTTTTTATTTAAATATTACCTATTTTACTTAGAAAAAACGTTGAGAACATTTAATTTATTAAGTTTTCTTTTATAAATTTTGTTTTATTAAAAGATATTTTAAATTCGAGAGGAAACTTATGACTCAATGAAAAGACAAAAGCGAATTGTTTGGAAGATTGATTATTTGGATTCAGTTACTTGGAACCGGTTGAAGCGGTTATATTATACTGGCAAAACCGGTTCTATTATTCATTTATATGATATCAAATACTAATTTAGTGCTCTACCAAATTTAACAGATTAGTTCCATTAGTTTTTTGGATTTTAAATTTTTTGAAAAATAATTAATTTCGTACGGCTAGATTGATGTTCTACACCACTGTGCAATTTGATGTAGGACAAGTTGTTTACAAATCTAGCGTAACATTTCAAAAGGGTGAAACTGCCAAATGTAAACAAATCGAGTTAACGGCCATTCCGGATGTACGCGGTTGCACTTTACCTAATAAACACGGTTTCATCTTAAAATCACTTAAAACTTTCAAAAATTTGATAAAATTCAATTGGGCGAAACTTCCTGTTGATGCATTTTCGTTGGAACGTGAAGTTACGCCTATTCAAAATGGGGTTAATTTTTCTATTCGTGTAGGGCCAATAGGCGTAACTGAGTTGAGAGTGTGTGACAAAACGGCCTAATTAGTTTTTGCGTGTATGACCAAAGGGCGTAACCTCAAAACCAAAATAAAAACGGCCGATCAATTGGGCGAAACTTGCAGGCGTAACAGGAATCGAAAACATAAAAGGGCGATACTCGAAAATCTCTGAAATTTAGTGAAAAAAGTTAAAGGTCTTGATACTCAACAAACAATAAGTGAATATAATGCACATTTTCCGATTTTGTGAAACAAAAAGTGGTCCATTTTTTAATAGGATTTGATCAGATGTTCCGAAATTTTAAACGCGTTTTTCTCGTTTCGAGCTAAATGCTAGTTTCGCCCTTATCAAATGTTACGCTAGAAATGCCGAAAAGATTAGCTTAATAAAAACAAAGCGTAAAAAGTTTATCACTTTATCACGTAAATTGTAGTGGATTACAGGTGTCTTCACTTACCCCGCTTTATGGGGTAAGTGGGTACGACAGTGATGTCAACCTTACAGATTTTCTCTGGATCTTCCAGACTTTTGGGACTTTTGCCAGACATTTTTTTTAGGTTTCCAGACTCCCAGACTTTTGTCATTTCTTCTAGACATTTCCAGACTTATGAGTTTCGACATGAATCACAACAATCTAAAAATCAAAATTTTCGATGCAAAATGGTAAGAAATGATTCGAATTAGTAATTGAAGAGTGACGAATGCCACGAGGATGGTAGTAAAACAGGAAGTATAGCATAAAACTGCCGACATCGCCACAAAAGTCTCAGGCATTATTAGTGTATAGAAAGTATGATTATTAAGAAGTAATGAGTGTTATTCCCTAGACTAAAGTATTGCGATCTAGCGACCAAAAAAAAAAGGTCATCACCTATAAAGAGCCATCCAGACTTTTCCAGACATTTTTTTTCAAAATCTTCAGACATTTCTGAAAAACAATTTACATCACTGGGTACGATAGTTTTTTCCCTGATTTTTCAGGAAATTTCCAATTAAGTTGTGATTTCTTGGTAGAATACGTTACTCTATTGCTCTAACAGCCCAAATATTGAAAAAAGTGCATGGTATTATTAAAGAGGCATAGTTTGATAATTATTATGGGTAACGTATGTTGCAAAATACTCGAACCTATTCAAATGTAAATATATATTTACCTACTTATTCCATGTAAAATAAGTACTTTTCCCAACTTTTTCATCATTCGAGTGCTAAATACGACCAAATTGCACTGAAAGATGAAAAGATGGTCCAAACTGAAAATCAAGAACAATAAACTGGATACTTACTAGATATTTTTCCAGGCTGAATCCAGGCTGGGCAAATCCAGGCAATTTTATCCTAAAACCTTGCAAAATTAGAGCATATTTTTGAAATTTTTTCAAAAATCCGGACAATATGCAGGCAAATTTGGGAATTATTCCATTCAAATCAAGAAGAAAAACAAGTGGAAAACTGTTTTTATTTTATCGAAACACACCAGCTGTTTCAGAATCATATTTAGGGCTTCCAAAAAATCGTTTATGTTCACAAATTTCTTTGAAAAGAAAATTACTATCAACAAGGGAGGAGTTTTTTTAAAAGCTGTTGTAGAATTGTGGTCCTGGAATGAGATTTCCAGATTGTGGAGCCAAGATTGTTACACTATTGTTACTCTTGAATAATTTTAATTGTTCATGAAAATTTGATTAGAAATTCCAAATTTTACATTTAGTAAAAAAAATCACTTTGCATTTTTTAACCTTCATGGGGGGACCACCAACACCTCCCCCCCTCTCCCGTTCCTACGACCATGTTCCGACAGCCCTGGGTTAGCCTTGATCGTTCTCGACACCTTCAAATGCAGTTTCCGATCCTTAGTTCCACTATGACCGGCTGCCGATCGCATACATCTCACGGAAAAGTTAAAGAACACTTTTTTTTAACTATATCGGGTTTTTGACGTGGGTGTCCAGAATTTATTTTCGTCTCGCGGCTTCTATCACGTTTAACTTTTTTGAAACAAAACGAATCGTAATGAAATTTTCAGTAAAAAATCGTGCATACAAAATCATGTTAATTCCAGAAAACCGTGAAAGACAGTGTAGGATAGATATGAGATAATGGAAAATATAAAATCAAATAATTTATGTTAGAAGAAAAGAACGTAATTTAATCACTTAGAGCAGCGGTCGGGGAACCTAGGTAAATTACCCCAAATGGGGTAAAAGTGAAATTCTTGGGGTTAACAGTGAATATTTTGTGAATTAAAAGTGTATATTTTCATTTTGCAATTTTATGAATTTGTAGATTTTATTTCGCAAGTAAAGAATTTAGGGGGGGACTCGCAGCAAGCCGTGCTCGAGAACGGTCGCGTTTTCTGTCGGTCTCGTTTTTGGTCCTGTCGTGATGTGTTTTCTAGAAAAATTATAATTTAGTTTGGCTGATCGGGGATGTTTCATGTTTTGTTGAAGTGATGTATGTGACTGTGGCAGAAGTATACCTCGCGCCTAAATCAGGAGTAACTTTTTGCATGCGCCGCTGGGTGGAGAAAAGGCAACATCTCTGACGAATACGGAAAACCCCGGTGAGGATATTCCATGATGGCATTTTTTTTTCTTTTTTCCCAGGGATTTTAAACCAATGATGGTATTTTTCACTCTCTCTTTTCATTAACTTTAACTGTACAATTTGTGTGCAGGGAAAATGAAACAAACACCTGAATATAGTATGTTTCATTAGAGTTTTTGTTGAAAGACGGCGAACCAGCTCGATGTGTGTTTGCGGCATTTCATTTACGCATCTGGAAACATACTTTGTAAACAATCTTTATGTTCTCTATTTTATTTCAATATTTGGAGTTTTATTTTTATAATTGCAGTTATTTAAAAAATTAAGGAGTTCGGGTTCGCCCGGCACTTGTCGAGCAAAGACGTGTTTGAGTGTCCGACTCCCACGCGACTCATTTGTTTAGGATGTTTTTTTACCTGTTTTAATCCGTTCAGTGGGTTATGTTTAATTTGCGTAACCTGCTTTATGTGCGAAAATTTATTTAAAAGTTTTGATTATTTAAAACATTGATTTGTACTCTTAGAGCATCAAAGGTCTTAAAACTTCTAAAATGTGAGGCAAAGGAGAGCAAAGAATCAAAGAGTTTTCAAAAACAATTTACGAAAATTTGTGTCTAAATATTAAAATATAATTCATTTTCATTTAAAGTTGCTTTCCGTCTTTGAACAGTAAAGCCTTTTTGAAAACTCTTCGTGTTGCTACGGCCCTGAGAGGGTGAAATAAGGGGGAAGATTGAACCCATTTATGACAGAATACAGATTGAAAGATTTTTGATAGGTGGACGGTTGAAGAAGAAAGAAAAGAAGTAAAATGAAAGAAGGAAGAAAAAGGAGGGATTTAGGAAAAACGTGCTGAAGCTTGTTAGATCGCAGGAGTGAAAATTGATTTGCGCCGTTTTAAATTAAAGTTTTTCGTGTCGAGTTCGCTTTAGTTTGCTTCGAACAGATTGCTCGTTTACGCAACCATCGATCACCTTTATTGGATAATCGTAAGTTGCTATTAGAACAGGGAAATCATTAAATGAAAAATCACTAATTTACGCGTGTTCTATCTAGGTGCAATCTAATTCTGTAAGGCCTCTCACCCGTCTGGCGGGACATAGTTGCATTATATTCAATCAAGCACAGGTTCCTCAACCGTAAGTAACCAGATTAGATCTGAAAACAACAAGATATAGAATTTGTTAACTCAACAGGAAACTGGGGCCGATAGCGGGAGGGATCCCAGGCAGGCTCATTCAATCAAAGAGTCAAAGACTTATTTGTAAGTTGCTAAATTTATATTTTCTCTTAACTTGATAAAAATAACACTATGAATAAATTTCCAGTTGAGTCTCGTTGGAATAACGGACTACAAAAACCTACACTTCACTTCAACAGGGATAACGTTTAGGGATAAGAGCTAGTTTATCAAAGAAGAAATTTGGATGGTATTGATTTGCCTTCAATATTTCATTCGATACATTTTATTGGACGTTTATCAAATGCCTCATAGAAATAGGAGTTTCCTTAGGAAATGTCTAGGAGCATAGGAGGTATAGGAAAATCATGATCGCACCATTTACCAAAATGGATCCTGATCTCTACCTTTCACCAACTAACACAACTCCTTCCTTGAATACTTGAATATGGATTCGCAGACGTATAGACGGTTTCCATAGTTGATGATATTAGCTTATCTCTGGTTCTGACTATTTCAAAAAATGTTTTTGGAGTATGCAGGAGTGAGAGGTTGCTAGTTGAACTTAAAGAGTATCTAACTAACAATCCTTCCCTTTTCCCCATTGACTACTAGGACGTGGCCGGCGCCGTTATTAATCAGATAAATCATATAAAAAAGGGAGAGCATCAGTTTTGTACAATGAGAATGGCTGCTAATCCCAAGCACCATTCTTTTGGACTTTGTGCAAAATTGATGGCCTCGATTAATCACGGAGTAGCAACCATTGGCGACGTGGAACTTGTTCTGCTTAGCCACGCCAGCGATCATGGAATTCGAAATGTATAGTTTGAAATCAAATGTAAAAAATACTTCATTCCTCTAAAACGATTTAAAAACAAAAACCTGTAAATTGAGCATTTTGAGTTCAATGATTAAAGGTGGATGAGTAGTCAAACAAGCTAAGCTAAGCTAAGCTTTATTTCGAAAGTAAAGAATTTAGCGGCATATGCAGAAGTGAATATTTCCCCCTGAGGCATTCAAATAATACGCTTTGAGAGCTCGCTCAGTGTTTACGGATACGTTTTTTTGCTCTTCGGCATGGGGTAATATCAACTTAAATAAAAATGTTTTGGGGTAATGATTCAAGATGTTCCCCGACCCCTGACTTAGAGTTTCTCAACACGCACTAATAATTGACGGACAAGTGAACAACATGCAGAATCTGAGAAAATCTGGCTACTTTGATTGGAAAAAATGTTCATTGCGTTCATTGTTGCGCGGTAACTTTTACCTATAAATAGACAGCACTTGTGCTAATCGGGCCTAGAGGCGAATCTACCAAGCAAGCCTCTCTAATAAAATAAATTAAATTAAAACTAATCGGCTCATTCTTAAATCGAATGTTGTGAAGTAAACATCAAGCGATCCCGGAGGCTGTACACGACGATTCTGACGAAGTTTGACTGCGTGGTAATGGACGACGAAACCTACGTAAAAGCCGACTACGAGCAGCTTCCGGGACAGGAGTTTTATACGGCAAAAGGAAGGGGAAAGGTAGCAGATATTTTCAAGCACATGAAACTGTCAAAGTTCGCGAAGAAATATCTGGTGTGGCAAGCCATCTGTACCTGTGGCTTGAAAAGCAGCATTTTCATAGCTTCCGGGACTGTCAACTAAGAAATTTACGTGAAAGAGTGTTTGAATAAACGTCTGCTGCCTTTCCTGCAGAAACACGGTTGTTCCGTACTGTTTTGGCCGGATTTGGTATCTTGCCATTACGGTAAAAAGGCCATGGAGTGGTACGCCGCCAACAACGTGCAGGTGGTTCCCAAGGACAAGAACCCTCCCAACACGCCAGTGCTCCCCCCAATTGAGAAATACTGGGCAATTGTCAAGCGGAACCTAAAGAAGACCAAAAAAAACTGCTAAGAACGAGCAGCAGTTCAAGGCAAGCGTAAGGCCCGGCAATTCGGATTTGGAAAAGCGGAAGCCTAACTGAATATTTTTCCTGAATTTTATACTAATTAAACTTGAAAAAGAAATTTAATTTGATTTTTTAAATAAACGATTTTACCGATTTACACGCGTTTTCCCTTGACCAAATTTTGACCGTATCCACCCTTTAAGACCTCAGGGTTAGAGAAATTTCAAAATGAGACATGGAACCTGCGGCATAGGACTGGAGACATGAGAATTGAGTCCTGAGAGACATCTGAGAGCTGAGCGAAGTGAGAAATGAGACGTAAGAAGTGTAACATGAGACGTGTGGCACAAAAAGTAAGTAGTTAGAATTATTAGCAGTAGAAGTTAGACGTGAAGAGTGAAATGTGAAAAATGAGACGATATACGTGAGAATGAGACGTGAAAAGAGAGAAATAAGACGTGGGGTGTAAGAAGCGAAGCGTCTGATGTGAGCAGTAAGACGAGATACGTGAGAAGTGAGACGATATACGATATACGTGAGAATGAGACGTGAAAAGAGAGAAATAAGACGTGGGGTGTAAGAAGCGAAGCGTCTGATGTGAGCAGTAAGACGAGATACGTGAGAAGTGACACGTGAGGCGTGAGACATGAGAGACAATAGAGAAGTGGAACTTTGTTTTTCGGCTGGTAAAATAAAAAAACAACTCGCTCCAAACAACATGTTACCCATTTGAATATTTATAAGGCATCTTAAACCTTATTATTCACTATGATATAAACGAATAAAAAACAATGAAAACGCGTGCAAGAAGATATGGTTTTTCAACGGACCTGCGGTGATCGGAAGTTAATTTTTTGGATTTTTTTAAGATTATGAATAAAAAATGTAAAAAAGTGGTGTAAAATCGAACTTTTCAATAATTAACCAAAATCTTTTAAGTCACACCAGATAAATTTTGAAAAGAAGATTTCAAAAAAGACGTAATTTGGGACATTTTAAAGGTGGATTATCTAAATACGAAACACAGAATTTTTGACGAATTTTCAAAAGTACCTGTTTTTGGAACTTTTTATCAATTTATAATATCTCAGATTTTCTTCAGCTTTCTTGGACACTAAGTGGATTTTTTCTTTTCAGCGCTTCGTAACTGGTCTATAGTCTTTTTTTTTCTGCAGCATGTTTTATCGGTTTTTTTTTCTTGAATAACGGAAAAGTGAAGTGTTGTAACTTAATATTGTCTAAAAGATATAAAAATTGACACTCCAGGAACTCTAACCGGTAAAAATTTCTGGGGCAGATGAGGGTTATATCATTAGTTTAATATCTTACTGTCTTTCTGATGTCTTCCAAATGCCTTAAAATGAAAACTAGAGTGCGCTTAAAGCTCTCCACGCAGCCACAACGGTGGAGGCCACTTTATGAAAACACAAATCGAAATACATGGCAGAATATGAGATATGGTTCGTTCAGGTAATGTTTGAAATAAATATGGTACAATTTTCTCAGAACACGGTAATTTCGGAAAGAGCTTTTCGGGTCCCAACAAGAAAGTCGCGGGCCATGGTTTGGCCACCTTTTAGATCTTTAAAGGATGACATCAGAAAAAAAGCAATCAATCTAGTTCTAATCACTTAATATCAAAAGGTTGCAGTATTTTTTGAATATCAAAGAAAGCTATCTCGACAACCATGCTCTCATGCATCTATGCAAACGCGCAGGTAAAAAAATCCCATCCAGCTCCGACACGTGACTCATATCGACACCCCCTAATTAGCAACGACAATTCATAAACAATATATCAAACGATGTTCGACGGCAGACTTATCAATCACCGTATCGTAATCATCGGTCTTATCAGCTTCTTCGAAACAAATCACGCCTAATTAGTTGTTGTAGTCTTTTGGCAGCGTTGTGTCAAATCCGAAATCGGGTCCAAAGGTTATTGATGAAGCCGGCTAGCGACGACGCGTCAAAAACAACGACAAAAAATTACTCATAATTCGAATCTCGGTAATTGTTTTACGGTACCGGGAAAGGTCGTTCTCTCAGGTAGTTTCCATCCTTGGAACGATAAGAATCGGACAAGACGTAATCACGTTCTGTTTCAGCCGGTGCGTGGCGGGTAGAGATTTCTTATCTTTCTTATCGGAGGAATCAGTCAACGGTAAGCAAGCCAGTCGGGCAAGGATGTTTTGAGTAAGAGAGATTGCTTGCTTGTACTTGCAGTTTTATCCAATCTGTCGGGTGCAGACTTGTTTTTGTTTTCTTTAAATTTAACGTCACCCTCACGGATAGCTTGTAATCCAGAGGCAAAACTCTATGACAGTACCCTTTTGCTACCCACCCATGATAAATAATCTGAGCAAAAAAGTCGACATTTGCTGATAAGTGCACGTGACGTGTTGTAGCGGTGTGATGCGCAATTTTGCGGGGGTGGATTGTTCGGAAAATTAGCGGAACGTGTTATCGTAGAAGATTGGTTCGTAGTTCACGGTACCCACCATTTAATCCTAAGCACACAATCAGTTCGTATTGAATGACAATGTTGGTAATATCGCACGGCTTGATTGATATTCACAGTAAACAGGATTTTACGGGTTCAGTTATTTATTTCGCCAAACTAGTTCTGAAGTAATTTTGTTAATGAATGCTTGAACTGACGAAATTCTGATGTTTACAATGCCAATTTAGTTAATTTACAGTAAAAAGTACCAAGCGAACAGTGAAGTAGCGCTTCAGTCAGTTCGGCCCAATAATGGGTAGGAAAATCTCTAGTTGAAACTTTTGACAACTCAGGACGACCACAACTTCTTCTTTCTGAAATTCTTGTTTTCCCCGGTTTCCCTTGTAAAATCCAAGGTTTTTCAGACATTGAATGTCCGTTTTCGTCGACATATAGCAAAATTTTCAACTTATTTCATTGATTTGGTTGTTTCATAACACTCAAATCATTGAACACTTACATAGATTAACTCGATTCTATTTTAAGGTTTTCTTCACATTTTATATAAATGATTGAAAAAATGTCCTACACAAAATAGTTATGGGTTTTAAAATCATTTTTACAAAAAAATAAAAAATGGTGTACATATTAAACATAGGCTTACCACATGGATAAGAGGTTGTTATCAAAATTCGTATGGTTGGTTCTTCCATATCACAGATTTTTGGTAAAACTTATAATTTTGCTTAATCAACATCGAAAACTACGAACAAACTCACGTTTATGTGAAGTTGATTTGGCTTAAGAAGATTTCTCAACTGCTTATCGCTAAAATAATTTAACACCTGGTAGATTTGCCTTTTTTTTCCTAGTTTATACAATCCTGCATTATACAATCTGACAGTTAATTCTCAAATATCACTGATGCTTGACTAAATAGACATGAAATATTGTTTGGTCAAAGACATGAAATATCTGGTTTGGCAAGCCATCTGTACCTGTGGCTTGAAAAGCAGCATTTTTATAGCTTCCGGGACTGTCAACTAAGAAATTTACGTGAAAGAGTGTTTGAATAAACGTCTGCTGCCTTTCCCGAAGAAACGCGGTTGTTCCGTACTGTTTTGGCCGGATTTGGTATCTTGCCATTACGGTAAAAAGGCCATGGAGTGGTACGCCGCCAACAACGTGCAGGTGGTTCCCAAGGACAAGAACCCTCCCAACACGCCAGAGCTCCCCCCAATTGAGAAATACTGGGCTATTGTCAAGCGGAAACTAAAGAAGACCAAAAAAACTGCTAAGAACGAGCAGCAGTTCAAGGCAAACTGCCTTTCTGCGGCGAAGAAGGTGGACAGGGTGGCTGTACAACATCTGATGGCAGGGGTTAAGCGTAAGGCCCGGCAATTCGGATTTGGAAAAGCGGAAGCCTAACTGAATATTTTTCCAGAATTTTATACTAATTAAACTTGAAAAAGAAATTTAATTTGATTTTTTAAATAAACGATTTCACCGATTTACACGCGTTTTCCCTTGACCAAATTTTGGCCGTATCCACCCTTTAAGACCTCAGGGTTAGAGAAATTTCAAAATGAGACATGAAACCTGCGGCATAGGACTGGAGACATGAGAATTGATACCTGAGAGACATCTGAGAGCTGAGCGAAGTGAGAAATGAGACGTAAGAAGTGTAACATGAGACGTGTGGCAAAAAATAAGTAGTTAGAATTATTAGCACTAGAAGTTAGACGTGAAGAGTGAAATGTGAAAAATGAGACGATATACGTGAGAATGAGACGTGAAAAAAGAGAAATAAGACGTGCGGTGTAAGAAGCGAAGCGTCTGATGTGAGCAGTAAGACGAGATACGTGAGAAGTGAGGCGTGAGACATGAGAGACAATAGAGAAGTGGAACTTTGCTTCTCGGAACTTCGAAATTTATTTGAATTGTTTGAGAATGGGTGGTAAAATAAATAACAACTCGCTCCAAACAACATGTTACCCATTTAAATATTTATAAGGCATCTTAAACCTTATTTTTCATTAGGGTGATCGTAAAAATATTATAAGCGAATAAAAAACAATAAAAACGCGTGCTAAGAAGAAATGGTTTTTCAACGGACCTGCGGCGATCGGACGTTAAAAGCTAATCGTTGCGCAGAAGGATACATTTTTTGTTTTTTTTTTAAGATTATGAATACAAAAAATATTAAAAGTGGTGTAAAAACCGTACTTTTCAATAGTCAACCAAAATCATTTTAGTCACACCAGATATATTTTGAAAAAAATACGTAATTTGGCACATTTTAAAGGTGGATTTTTATAACATTTATTTCCAAGATGAACAAGTAAGATGTTCTTTTGAATCAGAAAATTATAAAAAAAACAGTAGAGGGAGGTATTTGTTGTGCTTTTGAGGAAAATTTTGTTGAACAGCAAAGGTAAATTGATTTATTTAAAAAAAAAATCCCTCTTAAAAATTTTTAAATGTATTCAGATATGTACTACATCCACTTGGACAAATCTGCAGCGGACAAACGTTGATTCCCAGGGGATCAATTCCGGATTGAGGTGCAAGAAAAAAACAGCGAAATGAAATCTCAATTTAATCAACGTAATTTTTATAAGAACAGCAGTTATGGTCAAAACAGGGTGGCGATTTCATCCATTGCTATATTAGCCATAACCCATTTAAGGTAGGGTTGCCATCCGTCCCGCAAAAGCGGGACATGTCCCGCTTATATGGAAAATGTTCCGCCGTCCCGCTTTTTACTCGAAATGTCCCGCTTTTTTTTAAACCAAGTTTTCAAATAAAAAAACAAGTTTGCCTACGTTTGATTAATTTTACTTTATCAAAATTGCACATCATACAAAAAAATTTCTATCTATCAAACAAGACATTGCATTTAAATTTTTAAGAAGAACTGGTTTTCAATTAAAAATATGTCATTTACTTTGCATTTTTTCTATGTCAAGCTCATTTGAGCTTATGACAGTGTCAGATTGTGACACGCCTTATGATTCATTCTATTTTTCTATTTTTGAAACTGGGGGGAATCACATGTAAATTGATGTTAAAAAGCATTTTCTTTATTCGAAATAACATTTATGCAGTTCAGTGTTGAAAATTGAACATTTGGACATTGAAAACAGTTTCGAAAAGTGCTGCATTTCAGCACGACCAACTTTATTTTTAGTTGTTGGTTAATTAATGAATTTTCAAAGGAATGTTGCGAATTTGCATAAAATAGTGTATACAACTCGTTGCCAAACTCAACTTTTTTTAGCACTCAACATAATTATCCGACTCAGCAACTCTCGTTGGATGAATTTACGACTCGTGCTTAAAAACCTCTTTTTGAACTTAGTGCATAAATAACTATTTACATGGCAAAACTTATAGCTTTTCAGTATTTAGAAAAATTTCCAAAAAAATCTCATTTAGGGTAATGCTAGTGTTAGATTACTAAAAATGACACACTGATTTGGCACTAAAACCGATTCAGGAGAATTCATTTGATTTTTATAATTTTGAAATCTTCTCAATCTTGAAACGAAGCTGATGTGACTTTTACAGTGAAAAAAAATATGCTTATAAATAATAAATAAAGTGGAACTCTTTTCACAAACCAGAAATTTCAAGCTTAAGAACATTCCATAAAAAATCAGTGAATACCTACATAGTACATATACAAAAATTGATTTCTTTGCATAAAATGTAAGCTGAATTGCCTAATGAGAGTTTTATAAGTTTAGTCATGACATTAAGTCGCAAATATGATAATTATCAAGAAAAAATGTTGACAATTTTAAAACAAAACAAAAAAACGCTTGTAATGTTGATAATTTTTTCATCATTGGTTTAATTTTTGTTTCATTCAATGTTGTTTTAACGTCTTTGTGTCGTTCGCACTTTTTTACCAACGCAAGGAAATTGAAAAGTTTCAACTTTGTTGTTTACGCCTGAATTTGAAAGCATAGACGGCGTTGGTTCGGAAGGCAGATGTTATATAAACTGAAATATGCCTCCATTATCTATTTATAGAACTTTATACTTAAGATAAAAAGCACCGCATTTTTAAAGTAGAAAAAAAAACATATTCACATATATTTTATACATTTTAAACCAATTTTTAAAATGTCCTGCTTTTTTCTGCTATGTCCCGCTTTTTTCTCTCAAAATGTCCCGCTTTTTTTGAAAACCATCTGGCAAGCCTAATTTGAGGGCAAACGAATAATTTTCTGGTTGGCTTGATCGAATTTTCGGGTCTGAACCAACCATATTTGTGTTCCTTTAAACGCGTAATTTAACTGATAAATCCATACATTTTTTGTCGTGCAAATGCTTTCAGAAAAAAGCGGGACATTTCATGAAAAAAAAGCAGGACATCTCCGAGAAAAGCGGGACATTACAAAAAATTTTAAAACCTTATTTTTAATGGTCATTCCAATACAAATGTATATGGGTCATTCCATGTCAAGTGTGCACAGCGAGAAAAAAAATCTTATCGAAAATTCGCCAAACTTGGCCAATAGACTTTCTGAGGCCTACAAAACAAATCCTCAATTTTTGAGAATGATCCGCCCACCTCTCGTTCCAGGACCCTCCCTTATTTTTTACAAGATTTTGAAAAATTCATCATTTTTAAAATACAACATCTCTGGACTGAAACATCGTAGCAAAATGACAAAATATGCGTTTTGTAGATTTTATTAAAATCTATCGATGTTATTCATTACTCGAAAAAGTGACGTTTTGAACGTCAAAACACAGCTCTAAAAACAAAACGTTAATTTTCTCAAGGAAAGTATATTTTTTTCTTGAATTTTATGATTTTATTGTTTTCCTGAGAAAATTTTGCGTAAGAACCAACCAAAATCCCAATATAATATTTCTCGTTTTCGAGATATGAAAGATTTAAGTTGGATTGTCTCACAATTATTTATTCGCAGCACTCAGTGATTTCAATAAACTGCATAATTCATCCAAATTTTTAGCCACATCTTCCTTGCTCGGACAGATTTTTTGTTTTCATGCCTTGTTTTTAAATAAAAAAAATTTAAAATAACATTTTGAACGAAAAAAAAACCGTTTCATGAAATATTATAATTCCAAAAATAACTATATTTTTCTTTGTATGTTTTTCGTTCCAATACTGCAAGTTGAATCATCTTAAAATTGTCTTTTATTTTGCATACATTTTATATTTGAAATTTCGCTAAGCATGAACATACTTTCATTCCAATTTTTCCAATATCTAAAGAGATTGCGGCATGAAACGAACGAAATCTTCTTCATGTTGTAACAGGTTTATCATGTTGAAACGGTTGATTTTAATAAGCAACAAACATTTGTAAAAAAAAGATGCTTAAAAAATTAAAATAACACTTTTGTGTTTCAATTCGATTTGCTGTTGGGTAACAATTTTATACATTATAACTCTGTATTCAATCATTAAGTTAGTGCTTACTCAGCGGATGGTGCGGATGAATCAATGTGAGGAATGTCATTAAAATAATGTTACCAATTATATCGGCGATAAAAATCTTAAATCAATTATTCACAGATAATGTGTAAATTTTGAGAATCTGCTCGTACATATAACTTTATTTGATTTTGTGTTTCTGGGATTTTAAGACTCTCGTGTTATTCATCCCTAAATAAATTATGGCGGTACTGATATTTATAACAACAGCATTTCTTCAGCTAAAATATTTCATAGAAAGTAATAAAATATGGTTGAATGAAATTTGCATGAAAAAATATTTCTCAAGACAACTTTCATCTTTGTATACTGCGAAACTCAAGTCGAAAATATTGTAGTTCAGAGTACTTTAAAATCCGAAATTTTAGGAATATTTTTAAATTTTTTTAACAGTCGTTTTTTATCATCTATCAAGTATATTTAATTTAACTCGTCCATTTAATCATTGTTCGATTGAAAATAGTTTATTTTTGCTCGGTAGTCCTGTTCTATTTTATCCGGAATATGACTTTTCCTTAAGCTTCCTTAACGTTCAAAGGTTCCTGCTAGGATTGCGGAGAAACATCTACAGCCATCATCATTTGGAAGCAACTTAAACAATATTTTCTTCAATCGAAAAATATTTACATCGCTCAACGTGCTCAAAGTAAATATGTACTGAACTAGACTGTTTGGTGATGCTAAAATAAGCTTGCCGGATTCCCGGTTTTACCCGGTCTTGCCCGGATATTTGACACAAAATATAGAAAAAGTTCGGTCCGGCCCGATTGTCCGGATTTCGTAGAAAAAAGCCTGGATTTTGCATAGATTCACTTTATTCCAAAATTAAATAAAAAAAAATTAAATTGATACATTATAATTTTTATTTTTGCGTCCAAAACGATTTTGAGCAAGTTTTATCTAAACAATCCTGAAGAGTTTTTCGGAAGCTTAAAATACGATTTAATTTCAAGTGTATTATTTTTAATTTTTTTCTGAGTTATTCTATGGAATTGACTAAATTTACCCAAGTATTGTCCGGATTTTTTAGAAAAATTGGCCGGATTTGCTCGGTCCGGATATATCCAGAAAAAAAAAATCTGGCAACCATAAATGCCAAGAACTAAACGAGTTATTTAATCTTAACTTAAATGTTATTGAATCTTAAAAAATGCTGCTAATTTCGAGGAAAAAAATACAAAATATACTATATTTGAATGATTTTTCTGTGTTGAACGAATGAATTTAAATTGAGGCTAATTGAGGGTTTTCAATGTAAGTCAGTGAAACTTCATAAAAGTGTCTTAAATTTTTACAGCCTTATCGGTGAATGTCACATTCTTTAAGTATTCTTTAAGGATAAATGAAGATTAGAAAAAAATTGACAGGAGTTGAAAATGATCGAGGAGAGATTTTATAAGTAGCGTTTTCATCAAGCTTCGACCCTGGGTTGCCAGGTGCCCAGATTTGTCTGTAAAACCAGGACTTTTGACCCTTCGTCCAGATATTGGTCAGACACAGATTTTGCCCAGATTTTTGGTCAGAGTGCCCAGATTTTACAGACTTTCAAAATTGAGTGATGAAATCAATATTCATGTATCGGATTTGATCCGTAAAAGCCAGATTAGACTGTAAATCTCGCTTGTATTCATGGGTATTTGACTAATCATTCATTGAACTCACACGCATCGTCAAAATTCTGGTTCAGTACGAAATTTGTGATCTTCCTTGTGTACAGACACACATAGATTTTTTTTTTCAGAATTGCCCAGATTTTTTATCTTCAACACCTGGCTTTCCTGCTTCGACCTAGTATTATGAAGAAGTAAATAGAACCAGAGAGAATTGAGTCGAACACAAAAGTTTGCTCCGAAAAAAACGGAACATTTAAAAAAAAAGCGGGACATAGACGCTGAGTTTAGTTTTAGATACTGAAAACAGTATCGAAAAGCATTAATTTTCGATACATACTAATTTTGCCTGCGAAAATACAGTCCACGAGCAACTTGATCAGAAATTTTCAGTCATTTGGTATAGTTGTTAACATGTGGTCATTTGTCATGATGCACTTCTTGTAGGTCAATTAATGGATTTTCAAAGGAATTTTGCGAATTTGCATAAAATTGTGTATGCCACTAAACATTGTTTTTGCATCTTGAGTTCTGACTTCAAAAATTAAAAAAATATATATATATATATAGGCAACAAGTTGCATAGTCTTGATTTAATAGTTTTGAAGATTAATTTAACAGCGTATTAAAGTTTGAGATATAGAAAAAATAAATACATACATTCAATTCAGATACACCCACTGGATTTTTTTTATTTTAAACTTAGAAATTCCAGTTTGGAAACGAATATAAAAAAAAGTTTGTAAAAGGAATTCTAAATTTTTTAATATATAGTCAAAAATTTCGTTAACCAATGAAAATTACGAAAAACATTCATTTTAAATTTTCATAGCTTAGTAAAGTTGTTATTTATTATTTTGCTGTTTAAATTGACTGATAAAATTAAACTATCAATACTATTTAAGAAAATTCTGAAATTCAAAACCCATGAGTTTTAAGTTCAAGATAAAATTTTGATATATTGAAATAGCTTAGTTTTGAAAGAAATTTATGAAGGAACAATTTTTTTTTAAAAACGAACAATTTCAGATTCAGATTTCAGATTTAAATTTCAAAATTCAGATTTCAGTTTCAAATTTCAGATTCAGATTTCAGAGTCAGATTTCAGATTCAGATTTCAGATTCAGATTTCAGATTCAGATTTCAGATTCAGATTTCAGATTCAGATTCAGATTTCAGATTCAGATTTCAGATTCAGATTTCAGATTCAGATTTCAGATTCAGATTCAGATTCAAATTTCAGATTCAGATTTCAGATTCAAATTTCAGATTCAGATTTCAGATTCAGATTTCAGATTCAGATTTCAGATTCAGATTTCAGATTCAGATTTCAGATTCAGATTCAGATTTCAGATTCAGATTTCAGATTCAGATTTCAGATTCAGATTTCAGATTCAGATTCAGATTCAGATTCAAATTTCAGATTCAGATTTCAGATTCAAATTTCAGATTCAGATTTCAGATTCAGATTTCAGATTTCAGATTTCAGATTCAGATTTCAGATTCAGATTTAAGATTCAGATTTCAGATTCAGATTTCAGATTCAGATTTCATATTCAGATTAAAGATTCAGATTAAAGATTCAGATTTTGAGATTCAGATTTCAGATTTAGATTTCTGATTTTTAAGACAATTTAACCACCGTTAATTGATTTTTGTAAATTTCTTTCCGGCATATCGGTGTAATTTATATTCTTGGAGAAAGAATATCACAATTGAAAATTGGAAAAGATGGATAGAAAAGTGAGAAGAAAAATTTACAGATGTTGAAAAGAGCGAAAGAGCATTTTTGCGAGGAAAACGTACACCATTCTTTAAAGTATGGTGTACGTTAATAAGTTTTCCTCGCAAAAATGCTCTTTCGCTCTTTTCAGCATCTGTAAATTTTTCTTCTCACTTTTCTATCCATCTTTATCAATTTTCAATTCTGATATTCTCTCTCCAAGAATATTCAGATTTCAGATTCTGATTTCAGATTCAGATTCAAGATTTCAGATTCAGATTTTGAAGGCCAGATTCAGATGTACATAGCAGATTTTAGATTCAAATTTCAAATATCAGATTAAAATTTTAAATTCAGATTTAGGTTTTTGATCCATAATTTAAAATCAGATTTCAGATTTTTTTTTTCAAATTTCCAATTTTAGGTACACATTTTAGACTCATGTTTCAGATTCAGATTTCAGTTACTGATTGCGGATTAAGAGATCAAATTTTAGATTTAAAATCTCAAACATGATATCAAACTCTGAAATTTTATTTTGACATTTGAATAAAATTTAGATTTCAGTCATAGCAAATAGGTATTTCATATTTCAATTTCACTTTGGATTTACATTTTCAGATTGACACAATTTTACTGATTCAAAGCTATAGTTTTAGATTTCAGTTTCAGAATCTAAATCTTACATGTATGTAGTCTCACAGAATTCTTCCAATAAACGGAAAAAGCTCTGCAATAAATTTTCAAATTAGGAAATAACTTCAGAATTTAAACTCAGAATATTCACTAAAATTTCAAATTAAAGGGGCTTTCAGCATTGGAAAATAACGAATAAGACGAAGATCAAATAAAATTCAATAGAATAATGTATTGAAGTTTCAAATAAATCATTTAATTAAAAGTTATTCAAACATTTATTTGCTTCATAGTCTTAGTAAATTTTTTATATGTTCACGCTGATCTTTTAAAAAAAAACTTTGTGAATACCGATGAAAAAATTTTTTTGATTGGAAACTGAAAAGCATTAAATAGTTTTTTTACTCGATTTTGGTTCAATTATTTGAACATTAGAAAGGCACCTGAAAAATGCCGTTATTACAATACATAATAGAAACAATTCACCAAAAGAATGTCAATTCCAACCATAATTTTGAATAATCAAACCATCTCTTTCTACAGAAAAGGTATTATGGCAAATCATTCTGGCTTCTATTCGGCTCAGTAAAAAACGTCCCATTCATTTCCCCCCTTTGCTCATTCCCATTCATAGAAAATTTAGCGTAGCAAAGGTAGCGCCATTGAACAAAGCAGCAGCGGCCCAACTTTACACATTCATTCATTCCGTGAAAAGAAGGAAAAGGAACAAGACAAAAAAAAAACTACCGGTTACACTCACCTTTGTATTGGTTTTTTGCGAGAATATCCCTTTTGCTCCAAATAACACAATCTCGAGAGGATAACGGCTAAAAAAGCTCCAGTCACAATTCACAGACACTTGGGATCACGAAACAATAGACCCTTTTAAACTTTTAAAGTGCTTTTCTCTTAAACTTGCACGCACACACTTCTCCGAGGGCAACAATCTTGTATCCTTGCGATGGAAAAAAGTAACGGACTTTTCCAACTTCAAGATTTGAAGATTTTTCACAAATTTTAACGAATTCCTGCACCAATCAAAACACGCGTCTAATTATTCGACTGCAAAAAAACTCACTATCCTTCCTTTATTCAGAACTTCAATCCAAAAAAAAAACAAAACAAACCAATAAAAATATTCAAAGAGCGGCTCCAGCCAATCACACCGAAACCGAAACGGGTCCAACAGTTTGGAGGAAACTTTTCCGAGCTTTTTCCCGACTTTTCCGACCGAACGCAACAACTGATAAAAGGCTACTGAACGAATTGGAATCAGAATTTTCAGCAACTGCTGCTGCCCCGTCTTCAAAGCGTGCGAAAGTATTTTTGTTTTCGTTTTTGCGCTGCGGCGCAAACTGGCCGCCGTCCGAGGATATTCGGCCGCCTTTCTCACTTTCTCTAACGCAATTTCTGCTCCCGGCGTTCTCTCCAGCTGGGGACCGTTGGGCGGCTGTTTTGTTCGAACAACGTGCGTTTGGCGGTTTGTTTATGGGTCGGTTTTGTGCTTTTGAGAGAGCGAAGTGAGCAGAACGAGAGAGAGAACGAGAGCAAGTTGAAATATTTCAACGGTCAATAAGGAGAGTAGTTTGAAACGCGCTCATTACATTTTAACCACGTGGGATCTCGAGGGATGCTTGGAAATGTGTTTTTAACGTTTCAAGTTTCAACCGTTCGATGCTGATTATAAATATCAAGAGAAATTATTTCTATAAATCAATTTTAATCTTTCTACTTACTTTAAACCAAATTCATCAAAGCTACAGTTTATATTCATGATTCTAGTTTTTTTTTACAGATTTTATGGATTTTAATGAATTTTATGAACCCTCCAAAGCTGTTCGGGTCAATATGACCCGAAGCGCACATTTCAAACATCTTTATCATCATGCCAATATACTGAAGAACTGGAAATTTTGACAGACAGACAGACAGACAGTATGTTCTATGAAAATAATGATTAAATTAACGTCAAAAATTAAAATTTGAGTTTTAAAAATCGGTTCATAGGGAAATGAAATACAGCTAAGCAAAGCCAAAATTGGATGTCGTTATTTTAAAGTAAGATTTTTTTCTACCGGAAGATCTGCTATATCGGTTGAAACTTTCATTGGACCCCAACATATCTACACATTGTCAGATAGATAGATTCTTGACAATTTCAAACATCAATGAAAAACTTTAATACAGGAAAGCTGTCAATAGTTATGAGTATTTTAAAAATAAAATTGATTTTTCAGACTTTTTACTTTCTGAACCAGTTTCTGATAACCTGGTAATACATATCAACTTTATTTTTAAATGTTGAGTAATAAGAATAAATTACCTACACAACGAATAAAGGGTGATACGGTCAAAATTTGGTCAATATCAACTTGACGTATTTCATTCAATTTTGCATTTAAAAAAACCTGAACACCCATCATTTTGAAGGTGTGTGTGTGTAGAATGTTGCTCCTATTTTGATTTTGGAATTCACTCTTCAGTTGTCAAAATGCCGTCCAAGAAAGAATAGCAGCGTATCAAAATCGCGAAAATCCGAGCTACTCGCACGCAAAGCTGGCAGAATTGCTAAAAGTGGCCAAATCAACCGTTACAAATGTAATTAAAGTGTTTGGGGAACGTTTGCCGACAGCCAGGAAGTCTGGATCGGGGGAAATCGAAAACCGGAAGCCGCTGAGACGACAAAGAGAGTTGCCGGTAATTACAAGCGAAACCCTAACCTCTTTCCCCGAGATGCCGCAAATAAGCTGAGTGCATCGAGCCAAAAAACGAGCCGGACTATCGACTTACAAGAAGGTAGTGACTCCAAACCGCGATGATAAACAAAATACGACGGCCAAAGCGCGATCCCGGAGGCTGTACACGACGATGCTGACGAAGTTTGACTGCGTGGTAATGGACGACGAAACCTACGTCAAAGCCGACTACAAGCAGCTTCCGGGACAGGAGTTTTATACGGCAAAGGAAGGGGAAAGGTAGCAAATATTTTCAAGCACATGAAACTATCAAAGTTCGCGAAGAAATATCTTGTTTGGCAAGCCATCTGTACCTGTGGCTTGAAAAGCAGCATTTTCATAGCTTCCGGGACTGTCAAACAAGAAATTTACGTGAAAGAGTGTTTGAATAAACGTCTGCTGCCTTTCCTGAAGAAACACGGTTGTTCCGTACTGTTTTGGCCGGATTTGGCAATTCGGATTTGGAAAAGCGGAAGCCTAACTGAATATTTTTCCTGAATTTTATACAAATTTAACTTGAAAATGAAATTTAATTTGATTTTTTAAATAAACGATTTCACCAATTTACACACGTTTTCCCTTGACCAAATTTTGACCGTATCACCCTATATAATATCATCAAAGACGATTAACATTTACAGCCAGGAGAACTAAATCAAACCACAACTCAAATTTCCTCGAAACGGATATTAAGCGAACGGCTATGGAAGGTTCAGACGCCACGGAGATATTTAGGCTTTTTACTGCTGATTCAGCAAAATGTTCATGTTCGGCATGTTTTTTTAAATGAAATTTCTAAAAAAAATCATCACAAATAATCGTCACAAATTTGTGGGTCTAATCAAAAAATTATAAATATTGTTTTTGTAGAGAATTCAGAATGTTTTTTTTCGGAGAATTTGATGTCAAGTCATGTTGATGCGAAATCTAAAATCGTTCTCCCAGTCTTTATTATTCAAAAATTCAAAAAAAAAATCACTTGTATATGATTTTATTTTTATTTTTCCGATATTTGAGTATTAACAGAACATGTCATTCTTTTCGAATCATTTTATTTTAATTTTTATTTACAACTAGTTTTATTAGGATTTTTATTTTTAACAAAGTTTGAACTTGCTGAGTGTATCTATAAAATAAGTATTTCTTTATGATAGTAGGAAAAGGGGCCGACTCAATGGTTAGAAGAAAAAAATACTAAGGAATGGGAAGAGGATGACAAAAGGGTTATATTCCAAAATTGTTTATTTCCAAATTAAAGAAATAATTCAATTAAAAAAATCTGCTGAGCATATTCATCATATAACTTTATCTTTGCTTGAAACGAAAAAATTATGATCTCACTATTGAACTTAGAAATGCCTGTGATCATCTGTAGCCTAGCGATTTTTTGATAACTTTCCCGATCCGCTTTTATAGATTTGAATTAAAAAGTGTTAGTTAAGTAACAAAACAAAACTCCAATAATACGTTTCGCCAATAAATAAGATTTCATCTATGCCTTTACTTGAACAAAATAAATGCTTAAAATTCTAGAAAAAGTTAACAATCTGAATGTTTTTTGGGCAAATGCAACTGCAAACAAGTGAAGTGCTATTCAATTAAGTTAATGACATGTCATTTATTTAAAATTTGACATATTTTTTTTAATTGGTATGGACAACCCGATAAAAAGAGAAAAACAAAATTATATCAAGATGAGATATTTTGGTGTTCATTTTTTTCATATCAAAATGAAATATAATTTAGTACCTACTGTTGAAACATCTCAAACTATAACAAAAAGTCCATGCAATAATAACTCAATTATATCACCCTTTAATAGCACATTATATCAAGATTATATCTCAACCAGATAGGATCACCAAAAAGGATAAAAAATTGATTCTTGCTTACAATCTTTCATTCAATGTTCGCTTTGGACTCAAGTACTTTTGTATGCAAGGTTGCATTGCCTTGTACTTAAACTTTCATACATTGTTTCCAATTGGAACAATTCTTGAAAATTTTGGGTACAGCCGGGAGATTCGAACCTCGACCTGCCGGTTGAGAGTCGCGCACGTTACCGCATATCCAGACCTGGTGCATTGGATTGAGGGCATCGAAATTTCCAAGCCGGAAAATTGAGACAGGATAAACAAATGTTTAGTATCAAATACGATAAAATCACTTTTTTCAAAACGACAAAATCAAAGATTCTGATTTCAGAGCTGTATCTGAATAAAATTTTAATATCTCATTGAGATCACCGTGTCTCTGGGAGAAAACTTTATTTTTCGAAAATTAGCATCGCCAATTTTGGCACCATTCGAAAACAGGGACTTTCCCCTTTCATTTGAGCCCACATTTAAAATAATCTAAAAAAAAAATCAATTTTTTTTGGGAGAGTTTTCAACCTTTTTAATGGTTTCAATGACAAAATCATACTAATCACTGTGAAAACGCTCGTTTTACCTTTAGCGTTAACCCAACTCCATATGTTAATAACATGATTTAATAGGAAATTTCCCTTTCTACAGTTTTGTAGAGGACATTAAAGTGATACAAATTAAGGGGAGGGGGGGGGGTAGGGTCTAACACTTTCAAAAAATCGATTTTTTTTATTTTTTTATTTTCTTATTGTAAAACATTTCAAGAATGTTGTGTCAAATTTTCAAGTCAATTGAAGCAAAACTGTAGAAGTTATAGGCCTTTATCTCCTCCTATCTAATACTACAAGAAAGCAAGAGGAGAAACTTCAAACGCGTTTTTCTCGAAAGCACATTTTCGAAGTCCGTGGACATCGTCATTTGAAAACTACTTATCCGATTCTTTTCAAATTTGGAACATATTTTCTACATATAAAATACCAGACCCCAACGTTTTTCTTTTTTGATTTTTTTACTTTGGGGAGATTTTAGAGGTGAAAAATGGCGGATTTTTTTGTGAAAAATCGTAGTTTTTACTACGATAAATAAAAACGTTGGGGTCCAGAAAAACATCTGTTAAAAATATTTTGCTCTGATTTTTTGACTCCAGATGATTCTGTGCTGAGATACAGTGTCCACCGCAAATCCTGTTTTCTAAAAGGCATCCTCGAAAATGCTCCGTCACCGGCTCATTTTTCAATATTTTTCTACGAAAAAATTACTAAATGTTCTTTTAACAATGCTTTGTATAATGCAAAAAATTTGAATACATTTTGAATACAATTTAACAATAGCTCTAGAAAAAAATCGTGAAAATTGTGTTTTTTTTATACCCGTTAGACCCTACCCCCCCCCCCCCCTTAAGCAAAAAGAGTTGTAATGTGCCAAACAGAATGATTATTATTATTTGATTTGAAAATCTAATAAAAATTCTTATCACTGATTGTGTCAAGACCAGAGATAGTATTCTACGAGCTTGATTATTGATTATACAGTGAGCGAAATAAGAATAGCACCACTATGTGTTTTGCTTGTTAAAATATGAATACTTGAAAAATACGAAAATTTTCTTCCACAGTTTTTTCTGAATTGCTTAACGGATAAATCAAGCATAAGTTTACTTTTTTTGGACGTAGCAATTGGCGTTGAGGATCAAAAATGTGAAAAAAGGGTGCGAAATAAGAAAAGAACCACTTGAGTTTTTCAAAAAAAACAAGATTATTTTTCAAAATTTACTGTGTAAATGTGAATAATAATGCTTCTACGAATTATTTGAAGAGATAACTGCATTTTAAGGAGTTTTCCAGAATTCCGAAGGTTTTCAAAGATATTAAAAGGGAGTTTTAAAAGATGCTCCTCTAGCGTTAAGGAATTTGATATTTGAGCCTTAAAACTTTATCAAACTGCTTGATTTCTTCATTAACATTCATAAGTATGATGCAAAATGATGAAACATAGATTTGAGGCTGAGTTTGAATCCGAAAAGCAGGTTGGAATTCAGAAATACAAATATTTTTTAATAGTCAAACACTATTTCTGTAGTTTTAAGTTATAGATGGCAGCACTGTCTTGCCATTTAACCAAATTCATGTCCATTTTCGAATATCCGGGATTAATTAGGGAGCGCTGGATGATTTTGGTAAAGAAATAAATACATGTACCGTGTGAACGCTTTGGAAATTCTAAGATCACTAAATCCAAAAAAACATTAGAATTGCATCAAGGTCACTAAAAGTGAATTTTTTGGACCGATTATCAGAATAAAGTTATACTTTGCTATGGAGCTTAATAGAGCAGACGACTAGCAGTATTATTGGTATGATTTGCAATTGAATCGGAAGTTGAGATGAGCAGGATTTTTTTCTGTTGTACATTTTTGTGCTGGCGATTCTTTTGCAAATCCGGAATAGCTTTCTTCAGCGTGAACTTCCACAAAACTGTGATGGGGAAATACCTCAAAATGATGAATATGGGCCTAAACAAACCTGGAAAATTAATATTGAGACTAAATTTGGTTTTAACTGCAAGATAGTGCTGCCATCTACGACTTGAATCTGGAAAAAGTATGGTTTACTGAACAAAATCTAAGTTTTTGATTTCCAACCTATTTTTTCCTAATTCAAAATTAATCCCGAATGTTTGTTTCATCATTTCACGTCATTTTAATGAAGTAAGTAAGTAGTTTGGTAAAGAATTACAGCTTAAATATCAAATTCCTTAACGCTAGAGGAGCATCTCTTAAAACCCTCTTTTAATACCTTTGAAAACCTTTGGAATTCTGGAAAATTCCTTAAAATGCAGTTATCTGTTCAAATAATTCGTAGAAGCATTATTATTCACTTTTACACAGTAAATTTTTAAAAATAATCATGTTTTTGTTGAAAAACTCAAGTGGTTCTATTCTTATTTCGCACCCTTTTTCACATTTTTGATCCTCAACGCCAATTGCTACGTCCAAAAAAAGTAAACTTATGCTTGATTTATTCGTTAAGCAATTCAGAACAAACTGTGGAAGAAAATTTTCGTATTTTTCAAGTATTCATATTTTAACAAGCAAAACACATAGTGGTGCTATTCTTATTTCGCTCACTGTAGAGTGTATAAATGTTTAGGATGGTTTATAAACATTAAAAAATTAATCTTGGATCTTTCATGTTCAGGATAATCTGAAGTAAAGAGCATTTATAGGGTTTTGTTCTGAAAAAAATGTCACCCGCTTTTCTTGAAAATTTAGTTATTTATATTTTGAACTAAGTTATTGTTAAAACTTCATGAACTATTTGGAAACAAATTAGACTTACTTCTTACATTTAAGCCTCAATTATGAATAATCCTCCTGGATTTCAAAACCAAATAGCTTTGTTGAAAATCTTTCATCCTTTTGGATGATTTCTTAAGGTTTTCATACTTTCCACTTTTAATTGATTGTAAAACCTTAGATACGGGTACCACAAGATTGATAAAGTGTTATTTATAAAACTAAAAAAAAAGTTGTCTGATCTTAAGTCATCAGATTTTTTGTGAAATTTTTATTTTGTTTTCTAAAAAATTAGCATTTGTTTAAATCTATGATTTTTTTCAAATTTCCTAGATAAAATAAAAAAAAATGGGTTTTTATCTGGTAGTATGGAAGATAGCAAACATTTGTCTGTGGATTTCTGCATTTTTGGTTTCCCCTGGAATGTAATTTTTAACTTCTTTGAAAACAAAATATAACATCGTGTCATGAGCAGAATTCAAAGCAGTGGCTTGAATTGTTTAAAATAATTTTGCTACATTTATTCGCCCAGATTATGCACATTTTCAAAATGTTACATTGCTCAAAGTATGAAATGAGAAACAAAATGTTCAAGTAAAGCAGGTGCCATCTTTTTTATATGGCCGAAAAAAATTTTAAATCCATCTTTTGTCACTTGGAGTTGAAACATCACGAGAAGGGGAGAGGATGGGGGGGAAAACTTGCCACTCCGATTAATTTCATTAATAAATCATATCGGTGAATTCTCAATTTCAGTTACTATAATGGAATAAATTTAGATTAATTTTGCAAATTTTTAAACAGATATCCGATAAGGATGTCATTTCATCTCAAAGCTGCCCAGTTTCAATTATTTTAATTAACTAGTAGGTAGTTGAAAGTTTGTTTGAAAGATGTAGGTGCTGTGTGAAAGTCAGAAGCATCGGGAAAATTTCATCCAAACATTTCCGAGAAATCAACATATTATATTATGATTCAGTCGTTCGAAGCCGTTGAAAGGGTCTTTGAAGTTCAGTGATTTAAAATTTTCCTCTCGCCCAGGAAAGGTGAATCGAGCAGCACCGCTTCGCCCACCGGCACAAATCTTGTCTGATCAATTTTCGTAAAAGCGAAAGGCTTCCTTCCTCCATGTGTTGACAATGCGTCGGCAGATTCAATCCAATCATTCGGAAAGGTTGAACCCAGTCAGTGATTGGGAAAAATGAATTGACATTTAATTTTTCTATTCTGATATGTTCTGACCGTGAAGAAGGTATTGTAAGGCCGATTAAAAATATTTAACGTTCAGGATAACTCATATATGAATTTAGAGGAAAATTTTAACAACTCGAATTTAATAATTCAATTGAAAATATCGAATACAAAAAATAATTAAAAATTCCCAAAACCAGAAAATTTTTAGGAATGATCCTTGCTCTGTTTTTTGACTTAAAATTTGCTTGTTTCAAACGATGAATTAGAATGAAGCTTACCGAAATTCAAAGTGTGGGCTTGTGATATAGCTCAGTTGGCAAGTCTGTTGTCTCCTGAGCCGATGTCCGCGAGTTCGAGCCCAAGAGTAAACATCGAACACAGTTGTACCGGATAGTTTCTCAATAACGATCCGCCAACTGTAACGTTGATAAAGTCGCGAATGCCATAAAGATGGTAAAACGACTATAATCGAAACAAAAAAAAAAGAAATTCAAAGTTTTGAAGAGGATTGAAGAAGTTCTTTCGAACCAAACGAACTTTCACCTGAATCTTGAATGATGGATATCGTGCAGTTTTGTCCAGGGAAGAAATTAGGTCAAAGCATATCGCCGCCATGTAGCGGTGTTATATAATTTTGAAGCCCTTTTGGCGTTGACTTTATTGCAGCTAGGGAGTTTGGCTGGATTCAACGCTGTTAGTTTTTCGTAAAGAGCGTTGACACGAACTGGACAGACTAGACTAGACGGCACTCCCCTCGAGTCCCCCTCGATTTCAGCAGTTAAAATATATATCAAGGTACTGAACCGGTGTAAACAAAACGTAGATTCGCTGGATGGCATCGTTTAGCATATATGCAACAGTTCATTGATTGGCATTTTATCGCGTTCTGAAGTTTGATTAAACGATGTTTCATCGGTAAACAACATGTTATGACATCTTATCATGCAATATTTTCTCCAATGCTTAGAAAATGTAATTCCGAAACTCTACACTTAAATGATATAAAAAAAAAAATGAACCAAATTCAAATAATTTTGATTTGACAACGTGATTTTTATTTATATACCTACATCAATTAATTAAAGGTCCGTGCTTTTAAATAATAATATTTTTGATATATACATAAGTACGATTTCAATTCGTACCGTCCAATAGCGATGTTGCGGTACCGTGAAAGCACCAATAGCCGGGCATTTAAGTTATTATGGATGTTTTTTGTGCCGTACAAAAATTATGTTTTGTGCGATTCTGGAAAGAAAAGCACTGGCATGTAGTAAAACGTGGTAAAACTTACGTACCTTAAGGGAAAAATTTAAAAGCGAGAAATTCATCATTGCAACGCCATGTAATAAGTGTCGGTGTACCAATAGCCGCGCACGCATATGTTGCTTGTTCCAATCGCCGCTCACAAGTGTACCAATGGCCGCGCACGTCTTAATTAGGGTTTCAACAGTAAATAAGGTGTCCAAACCGTTTAAAATGTTGTTTACATGGCTCTCAGGCTCATTGTGAATATTCTCAGGTAAGGCTTATTGTGATTCACACATCCGATTTGTCTCCATTGTTTGTGGAACTAGTCTGGTGCTGAATTAGTATGAGCCGTCATTTTTACAGAGCCTTATTTTGCCGGTAGATGTTTTGGAACAATGTTTTCGGTACCGATTTCAATAAATCATCACATAGGGTAAATGTACCCGAACTTGGCCCCTAAGGCATGGTTGACTATATTTCCCATGATTGTAGTCTCCCTGTAATATGTACCTTCAAAAGTCCTTCGACAAATATGATTGCTTACTAGCCTGAAATGTAGTAAAAATATGTCCTTGCTTTAAAGCGGTGGATAATTTGATATAAACCTGATCAAACTATTGATTGAAATGCTCCTTATTGTGGCCCCCGTTCCGAATTGTGGCCCTTTATGAGTTCCTTAAATTGGCCGCCTCTAGAAGAAATTTGCCTCACTAATACAACAACAGCCCCAAGAATTCGTTGATAATATCCTGGAAGGAAGCACAACAATGTACTGTGTTGTTTTCAAAAAGTCGAAAGTACGAAATGTCAACCAATTTTTAGAATCGATATTTGCGTGCAGAATTTTAATCTTACGTAAAAAAGTTTCATTTGTTTGTTTCTTCAGTTTTTGTTGTGTTTGAAATTTCTATTATCAGAATGACAATCAAGAACAAATAGGTTCGAAAATATTGCATTGGTTAACATAAATATGTTTATTAACCGAGCAAACGATTCGTTTGTTCAATTTTTTAAAATGAAATCATGATAGATCTGTTTCCAGTGAAGTTAACATACGATAGTGAATGTTCATATTTTTTTTATTCCACTCCCATAAAAGGAGGAGAGACATTTTAAAAACCATTATGACCGAGGCAAGAAGCAAGCTAAAGCTAAAACTCAAGTAAGCGAACAATTCTTTGAATCATACCTACATACTTAAAATGTCGCCCTTAGGAATTTTCTAGCAATCGTTTGCGTACACCCGGATAGCAAAACAAGACAAACTATCGCTCACTCCAGCCAGCCTGATAGAAATAGATTGCTTCTCACTCGTTCGTTTAGGGACTATAGCCAATAGAAGCGAACAACAAATTTACAAGCTGGGTGAAATTCAAGCTGCATCCCACTCGCACTCATGCAAAATCATCATCCAAACTCGGCAGCGTTTCCTTCGAATATTCCTTTCCTACGGAAATAAACGTCGTCACCTCTGCTGATGCACAGTGATCCATAATATAAAATAAACTTGGTCAAAATATTATTTTTGATTTCACATGAAATTGAAAACAATAAAATTTAGCTCTTAATAACATAATTTTTCAACATTGTAATGCAACTCCTTTTTTTTAATAAACATAATATTTAGAATGCCATAATTTTAACTTTGTAACCATTCCTTTCAAAGCGACACATAAACCGCAAATGTTCATCTCCAGCACAAATAAAATGAAATCAAAATACGTTGGACCTTATTTCCATTTGTAGATTTCTTTTTTGGGTATGGATAAAGTTACTTCAACGTTGTGATCCAAGATATCGATTTGGATCCGAATCCTGTTGATTTCGTGCTCAGAAGTTGAGAGGAAAAGTTCTAGAAATTTACCAAAAAAAAAGAAAGCTAAACTTTTAGTATTATAATTCCAACTAAGATGCCAAATACGCTTGAGAGATAAATAAATTGATTATAGTCCAAAATACATTTATGGTATTTTCAAGTTATTTGAATTCAATCATTCTTTTTACTTTCGACCGGTTTTAAATTTCCAGACCACTGTGCACTAACGGCCGACGATTCGGCTGTCGGCTGCCGGCTACCGTCTGCCTGCTGATTTCGTTCTCACACATACATACAAACCTCAATTAGTGGAATTTCATGCCAAGATTAGGCGAAAAAAATGTTTATATTTTTTTCAATTTTAGATCAAATATGTACGTTGTTTGGAGTAGGTTATAATTTTATATTTTTGCCACGTTTTGCTGTAACCAACGGTATTTTTTAGTGATTTTTTCAAAGGGAAGTGTTTTTGTTTGTTTTGTTGTTTTATTTGGGATTTTAAGCCTCTCGGGTTTATTCATCCCATTCAAAGGGAAGTGTGTTTTTTAAATCGATCCGAAGGTGGCAGATGCACTAGCAAGGTAGGTTCATTTCAGATTTTTTCCGAAAATCGTAATTTTACTTCCAGTTCGTCATGTGAAAAAAAATTATTACGCAGTTATTTGGATTCAATTGCGGACAAATGCTATGCAGAATGTAGACAAATGCGATTATCTTTTATGTTTGATTTATTTTATATTTTTAGGCATATGTTTGACATACAAATTACCAAAATGCATTTTGGCATGCCAAGATAAGGAGCATGCCAAGTTAAGGCTCACTTACCCTATTCGGCGAGCTGTTTGAAAATCCACGGGAAAATTGACCAACTAATACTAAACACATCCGAATTGCTATCTAACCTCAAATTTCCAACACTTTGTAGCCCTTTTCATTAGATAAACGTTTCTTCTGATATGGTTTCTAAAAATTATGTTATTTCAGCCGATTATATGATGGAAAACATTTATTGGAAAGCTTGCCTGTGAATCTTATGCAACCTTTGTGAACTCACGAAGAACTTCTCTACATTTAACCGCTGATTAATACTAGAAGACTTTCCGTGCGCTGCAATAGAAACATTCAAAAATCAAGTGTAATGCACAACAAAATAGTCATTTCACTTTTTTTCACAATTGATTTATTATACAGCCACAAATAACTTACGTTCGAAATATTTTGCCAAGGTGCTCTAATTCAACACAAAAAACTGAATTACAAAAAGGGACCCGCATAGCTCACTTGCTAAGGACAACAGACAAAATGGCATCCGGCAAAAACAATGTTAGCTTTTATTTTTTCCTGACCTCAAAAATCAGAATAAATTTATTTCTAGTATAGCAAGTGAAAGATACTTAGCGTAGGTATCAGAAAATGCGAAAAATAGAAATTTTCGTTGTTGTATTTCGGAGAAAATAATGATTAAAGTTGAAAGTGCGCGGCCATTGTTGCTTTCACGGTATACTTTCAAACGGGGTATCATGCAACTGCAGGGTTAGATGCAACATTTGTATGTCACAACACACTTATTCAATTTTTTTTGACTAAAATGTAATAAAGTTATCATTTAATGATAACGAAATGATGATGACATAGTTTCTCACACGGGGGATTGCAATAGAAAGAGAATTCTATGCATTTGGAATGGCACTGATCAAAATTTCGCAACTGCTTCAAAATTTGCAACAATTTGTTCATTTTCTTTCTCTCTGAGCACTGGTTTCTCTCATTTTACTCATTTTCCCGCACAATTGGCCACAATTTACCACGATTGCAATCACTGGCTGCACAATTCGTGTGATCGTTGACGTATCTTCTCTCTTTATCTCAGTCCCCCGTTCTCACATCGTGAGACAGTTTTTATTGAAGTTTTTTATTCTCATAGAAAATTAAAAAAAAAACGAGCAATAGATGTAGAAATTTTTACATTTTTCGATACCGTACAAAACTTTACCTAGTATAACGGATTGGCTTAATGATATCACCTACAAACTAAAAATTAGGGGAGAGTGGGCTAACGTAGGCCATGAGGAAACGTGGGCCACTTTAAATATCTCAGCTGTGTGGTGAGATAAAAATCTCAATTCAACTGTCATAGTCGTTGCTTTGCGTAAGCATGTTTTTCTATATGTTATTGACATATGTACACACGTATCATATATTTCTTTTATTTAACTAGCCTAGAAATATGTACTTTCATAACTAAGGGGCCGTTCACTAATTACGTAAGCACGATTTTGGAAATTTTTAAAAAATGTTTACCCAGACTGTGTGAAAATATTCACTGATGGTTCGAAAGCAAATGGTACAACAGGTTTTGGTATTTTCTCCGAAAAAATCACTAAAAGTGAAAGGTTTCAGGATACTTGTTCTGTGTTTGCTGCTAAAACTATGGCAATTCTTATGGCAATTCTTATGGCCATTAAAAATTCTTCTAAAAATTTGTTCTGTGTTTGCTGCTAAAACTATGGCAATTCTTATGGCCATTAAAAATTCGCCTAAAAACAAAAAGTGTGTCATTTTTTCTGATAGTGCAAGCTGCTTAAGAGCAATTGAGTCTGGAAAATCACGAAATTCATGGGTGCAATCCGTCGAGTTTAATCTAGAACAAAGAATGGTAAGCCTAGTGTGGATTCCAGGGCATACTGGTATCCTTAGAAACGAGAAAGCCGACTGCCTTGCTAACGAGGGTAGATCGAAAAGAATCTTCAAAAAAGAAATTACAGGTTCGGATGGAAAACTATTTATTAAAACGAAAATATGGCATGCTTGGCAAGAAGAATGGAGTTCTACTAATCCCGCACAAAAACTTCACAAAATTAAAAATAATGATTGGAAATGGATTGACCGAAAAGATTTTTATGAGTAAAAGGTTTTGTCAAGACTTAGAATCGGCCACTGTCGTCTAACTCATGAATATCTTCTAACTCCCTATTCTGTCCCTCCTATCTGTTCTTATTGTTTAACCCATCTTACTGTTAACCACCTCTTAGAGTGTACCATGCTATTTCAAAAGAGACAATTTTTCAAACTTGGTAATACTGTTGACATCATCCTGAAGAACGAAAAACAACAAGAAGACAAATTAATCCAGTTATTAAAAGACATCGATATGTTTAAATTTTTGTAAATATTTGCAGTAGGCTAAGATAGTTTAAAGCATTTGTATGTATTCCGTTTGTTTTGTTCGTTTTAAATAATAAAGTAAAGACGCGAAAGAACTACTTTGTTAGGTTAAATGCGTCTATAAATTTATTAAAAAAAAATATAAAATTTAAATTCCGATTTAAAAACAAGTGAAGGATCAGGTTTGAACAAGGTACCATAAAACGTTATATTTTTGACCTAAATATCATAAAATTCTTTTTAAAAAAATTATTCTATGCTACTAGAGTTGATGCTAAAATGTTTAACGACAATTACGTTTTCGATTATCCTAAAAGCTGAGATTCATTTCAGCGATAAACGATAAAGTTTTACGATTTTTTTGGTAAATAGTTTGTAAAATATAGAGATGGTAGTGGCTTGGTATCACTGAAAAAACTGTCTAGAAATTCTTATCTAGAGCCTCTCATATTAATTTTTAAAGACTTCTAATTGATGAAGTCATTTTCGAAATAAGATGTTTTCTAATCATCGTTTTGGAACGCACCATTTTCCTTTTTGTTTCTATCAATTTCTCAATTAAAATTATTGATATGATGAAAAGCGAATAGCAACGATCTTTTTAAATAATGTTATCTAGTGTTTCTGGTGGCATATTGGTTTGATATGATTCTCCATTAATTTTACTAACAAATAGGTAGTGAGAAAAAAAACCCCTACCCCCCTAGTAAGAGATCGTGAGAAAAAGTAAGAGATCGTAAGAAATATTTTTAGAGCATAATTATTTTCGGATTCAGTGCCGATTTTTACGATTTTTTAAAAATGTTGTAAACTAGTGTTATTTATGAACCCTGCCTTCTTCCACTAAAGAGATTGAAAGGGGAAGGAGACTCCCATACAATTTTAAGTTAAATTTCGATAAACTTTTGAGAAAATTGAACCTAATTGGTTTGGGAGAATTTTTGGATTTTGGAAAACGTTATATGAATGTAAGAAACTCCTCCCAATTTGCATTGGGCGAACAGTGAGAGAGGAGGGGGCCCATACAAATTTTTGCAATACTTGAAAACTGATCAAGCAAAGGGAATCAAGTTTGGCATGCGAGGGTATTTGGGTTAACGAAATGTTCCCAATCTGGTTTGAAGCTACTTTCCCACCTTTCATTAGAGATACATAAAGTGAGAGGGGACTCCCCTACAATTTTTTGCATGAATTGAAAAAATCGAGCAAATGGAACTCAATTTGGCATGGAGGAATATTTGGATACGAAAAAAGACTCTATGGTTGTGTAAGACCCCTGCCCGATTCCAGTTAACAAATAGGAAGAGAAGAGGAAGCCATCACTATTTTTTTAAAGATGTCGAGAGTTAATCAGTTGATAGGCACCGAATGTGGTATGGGATTGTCTTTTGATCAAAGTAATTTTTCTATAATTATTTGGGACCCTTCCCTATTTTTATTGAGTGAGATATTAAGAGGGGACGGGAGCCTCATACATTTTTGTTACAATTACGCGGTGTTCCGTTACAATTTTTTTTCCATAATTCGAGAGCTAATCAAGTAAATGCAGCCAAATTTGGCGTGTAAGGGTATTTGGATAAAAGGAATGTTACTATGGTTATTTGAGACATCTCCTTTCTTCCAGAGCGGGGAGAAAGGGAAGGAGGAGGGGAGCTTATACACATTTTACTTCATAACATGATATCTATTCCAGGCCCAATAAAGGTTAAGAAGTATCTTTCTATGATTGTCATAGACCCTTACATCTTACATTATTGTGGAACGGGGAAAATTGTGGGAGAAGGGGGTTCATAAAAATTTTATTGTAATGCTTAAAAGTTTATTAACCAATGGAACGAAATTTGAAATAAGGAATTTTTTATGTATGTATGTATGTATGTATGAAAACCCACCAGTGGCTGATAGGTCTTTCGACCCGAGGCGGTACGGGAAGTCTCGATTGCGTATTCAAATATTGTTCATGCTTAACTCATCAACAATAATTGCAGCACAACCAAGGGGTCCGTTACCACTGGCTTGGGACAGGTTTGACTCATCTTACTCCCTTCAAACTGTTCGAAACAAATAAAGAATCTTGAAAAGGTACCTAAGTAACCTACTCATGATTCTAAATTTGTCGAGATACTCCGGCTGGCTTGAACCCACAATCCATTGTATATCAATCTTCCGATCGTTTGATGTCCTGTCCAACCCCCCCGCTAAACCCCATAATAGAGTTAAGCTATTTTGAACATATGAAAAAAATAGGAACACTTTTTACATCTTACCTCTTTTTCATTTGAAAAGAATACTTGTCTTTACACCATAAAATATTCCGGGAATATTTAAAAGGCAGGAATGGACAATCCTGCACCCAAATCCGTAAGTTGCTAACAATCGCTCTTCTTGCACTTACCGGGGGTTGGTCAAAGTGTGAACGGATTTGAGATAACGGCTAGTGACCAACATCACCCACCTTGGGAGCAACAGCAATCGGTCAGCAACATTTGGGACCCTTAAAAATTCCACGAGGTCCGAAATTGAAGGTTCGGCACCATCATTGCCACCTGGTTCACCACGTGCGTTCCTCTAGCCCTAAGACATCCCGCAGCAGCAGTTCCTATTGGCCGGCCACCTCATCGAGTACACACTATACGTTGTTTTGGATTTCTTGACGAGTGTCACCCCTCGTCAAAGCCAACCCGAGGTTCTTCGTAACATCTGCTCTGCCAATCAAAAGCGGCCGCATGAGGCACAGTCTCACCTAAATCCCCGTGACTTGGATAGGAATTCAAGGGTCGTTGTAGCTGGCCCAGCTAATAATAAACTGACCTGTTGCAAAGCGTTGATTTCACTTCTCGCAGCATTGCTGAAACTGATTGCATTGCAATGCATTGGTTGCAGAGGACACTACTGGCTGCTGTTGACGTCGTGGTAGTCATTCCGGGCGTTCTTGAAAACACACTGAGAATCTCCAACATCTGAACAAATTTTCAGCACAATAATAATAAAAAATGATTTTTTCTTCAGGAGTTAAAGTAGACAGCGAAAAAAAATCACACCCGTCGTCCACGGCCTCAGCCTACTAATAAATTTGAAATAAGGAATTTTTTGGATACAAAAAAATGGGTGTAATTATTAATAACCCCAACCTCCTTCCAGAACGGATCAGATGGAAAGTACCGGGAGGCTTTCTTACCATTTTTGGTATAAATCAAGAATATATCAAGCGCCCTTTAAGGGGTGGAGTCGGAAAGAAATGGGATTTTTTTTTTATTCATAGTTTATTTCACACAAATTGAAAACTTTTATCAAACAATTGGAGCCAAATGTTGCATGTGAGGTTTTTCAGATATTTAAAATATTTCTATGGTATAGTTCGTGAGTATAGCCTGAAGTTTGTATGGGATTTTGAGACATTTTGTTCGGGAGAAACATGAAAAACTAGTTTTTTATCAATAACTTTAGTTCCGGTCGGCCGATTTCTTTCAAAACCGGTTTTTCTTAAAGCCTAAATTATTAAAAATATTTCATCCGAAGACTGCATATCGATAAGAGTTAAGATAAAAAAGTTATTAGGCTTCAAAAATGGGGTAATTTTTTTAAGGATGATATTCATCACTGTTAATAAGTCGGGGCGGTCGAACATATTGACGCCTCATTAACAGTGATGAATACCACCGTTAAAAAAGTTAGCCCATTTTTGAAGCTTAATAACTTTTTTATCTTAACCCTTATCGATATGCAGCCTTCGGAAGAAATATTTTTCATAATTTGGGTTTTAAGAAAACCCATTTTTGAAAGAAATCGATTGACAGGATCTAAAGTTATTGATGAAAAACTGGTTTTTCATATTTCTCCCGAACAAAATGTCTCAAAATCCCATACAAACTTCAGGCTCGTTGAGCGACCCCTTCCCGTGATCCGATCTGGCCCAAATTTGGCATGAGATCTTGTACTAGGCCTAGGATCAATTTTAGCCTGCAGCGCATAAGTTTTTCAAAAGTCGGGTCATTTGGGGCACTCTAGTGAGCACAGATTAAAAACATCACATCTTCAAACAAAGTCTCAGAAAATTGATTTAAGGCATCTTTGTTATACAATTCGAAACTCAAGCTGCAGTTCTCATTTCAAAGCGGTTGCTTTGATTTAAAATTATAACACACAAAATAAAATTTTAAATAATTTTTAGAAAACTTCATTTATTTTTGAAAGGTGTAGCAAAGCACACCGGGTCAGCTAGTGGATCATGAACTAATAAATTCCATATCAAGAAAACGGGTGATGATAGACAAAATCTGACAAAAGATTCGAATTCAGGACGACAAAATCTACTAAGTTAATCGTTAAAATATAGGCACCAAAATACGAATCTTGAATGTGCTTGAATTATCATTTAAATTCTATAAATAAGTTTTGTTTTTAAATGGTAAAACATTTTAATTACAAAAAAAATCTTTCTTTAATGATAAAAACTTATCTTATCTTCATACTATATATTAATTTATTATGTGTTTAATCACCGGTAGTTATGTTTGTTGAATAAATGTATCGACCTGATTGGTTATATTCTTTTAGTAAAAACCAAATTACCAGGAATCAAAGGACCAAACAAAAATTATTAATACAGTCCCCCCACAATTATGGGTCACACACAATTATTAGTCACCGATCATTAGAACTGCTGATATCTTCTAAACTAAAAGAAATTATTTCATATTATTATTTTTAGTTAATGGACAATATCATCAAAATGCATTAAAAATATTGTTTGTGCGTTTGATAACAGTAAAATTGCTGTTTGAACACTTTTTATCATAGGTGAACTATACGCTGTCGAACTATCTCATAAAATTCCTACGTTATAAGGTTGACATCTTAAACCGTTAAGCCCCTTATGCGAGTATTTCAAAAATTCTAACCAAATGAATTGGTCCCATATAAGCACAATGGACGAGTTTACATTTTCCAAGTGAAATTGAGCGAATGAAATGCGAACATTCAATAATATTTGGTAAAATCTCCCATCTTCAAAAAATTGTATTTTGGTCTTGTAATCTTTCGGATAATTGAATTTTTTTGTCGAAATTAACATAAAATACTTCAAACTTTATTTTTGCCCCCCTTCGGGTTTTTGGAAATTTCGAAGGGGGGGGGGAGGGGGTGACAAAAGAAGAAATTGATATTTGTTCCAGTCTAATATACAATAATTATAATGTTGCACGACAATTTTTTAGCATGGTTAATTTCCGAACTGCTTTTAAATTTATTTTGAAATTCAAATAGCTATATTGTTTAAAATCTGGTGTTATATTCAATGTATTCTATTTCTGTGCACTGATTCTTAAGTCCTGAGCTTTAAATTCTGTTTTTTTTTCGATATTCTAATTCGCATTCGTTTCCTGATATTTCGAAAATGTTGACTTAAAATTTCTGGTTCATAATAAAAATCATCATTATCACCTTATTTTTTGTGCAGTTTTGGCATTGATATTATTTCCAGCTTAATTTTCGAAGTTCAAACCGACACCCCCCGGAAGGGTCCTTCGCACGGACCGGAATATTGTGATATGAGGGTCTCAGAGCCAGAGGGGTATAAGTGACAAAATGGTCGATTTTAAGTTAATGATGTCAAACGATTCTTCACATTTTAAACTATATTTGATGATTTTTGCGAATTTTTATGATTTTATTTACATACTCTTACATTAAAGAGAAAAATACAAATTCTCGAAAAATATATGGAAAATGAAAAACACAAAAACATGAAAGCTTGTTTTCTCGAAATAAGCTTTTGTGCACTTATACCCCTTTGGCTCCAAGGGCCTCATATGCTAGCATAATATCTTGGAATCATACGCCTTAATGATGCAACACCATGCATGTGGATGAATCTTTTCAGGGGAACTTAGATTGCACTTGAGATACTACCCATAGATCTGTGTGTTCTCGTAGTGCTACCGGTAAACAACTGCAAAGTTAAAAAGTAACACGGGGCTCCACTGTTTTATAATACCTGATTCCAATTTAATGGTTAATGGCATTTCGGTGAACTATACATTCTAATAGGAAGAATTTCAAATGAAAGTAATGAAAATTATAGACGGATAGATTAGATTAGGAAGCATGAAAGGTGTTGAAAATGAGCCAAAAGCGTGATTTGAGAAAACTTCTTGCCGCACAAGACCATTTGTCCCACACCGTATTATTGTCTAGAAGAAGCAAAGTCGATAGGCTGACTTTGCATTGATCTATACAATGATACATGGATGGATCGAAGCACGTGTTTTTTGTACCCCGATCGGTGTGGGACAAATGGTCTTGTGCGGCAAGAAGTTTTCTCAAATCACGCTCTTGGCTCATTTTCAACACCTTTCATGCTTCCTAATCTAATCTATCCGTCTATAATTTTCATTACTTTCATTTGAAATTCTTCCTATAAGAATGTATAGTTTACCGAAATGCCATTAATCATTAAATTAAAATCATAAACCCGCGGTGATAAACTGTTAACACAATACATACCTGATTCCTCATCTCATGGCATGAAAATAAGACTGTGATTGGCAACTAAAAGATAGATACAGTACCCCCACAATCATTAGTCACTTAACGTATCCTTTCATCATTAAATGCTTGTTTATTCGAGTGTAAGTTGACCAAATATCAAGCTTTGCATAAATTTTAGTCATGAAATGCTTCCTCTTTGAGTTCAAATGTATTTTTATTTTCGATTTTGTTAAAAAATAACATAATTTACCGAAACTATCAGCGTTTTTCAAAACCACAATTATGGGTCAAAATTGTAGCCCGTAACAATTCTTAGTCAAATTGCTCACAATTATTAGTCACATAGAAGTCCATGGCAACACCCAAATATCAACATGGAAATCATCGCGTTTCTGGAAAACATTCAGGGGCATTCTTAGATAGTATAAATTCAAGGGGCATTTGGGTAGAGCTATAGCAACCAAGAAATATTTTGCTTTGCTAGCAAAAAAGTGACCCATGATTGTGTGAAATTTGGTAGACGCTGTAACAATTATGGGTCAATTTTATGATGCAAATAATTTTGAAATTTCGAGTTTTATTCGCTCAGTTCCATTTGTAAAACGTAAACTCGTCCTTTTTGCTTATATGAGACCTATTTATTTTGTTGGAATTTTTCAAATACCCGCATAAGGGGCTTAACGGTTCAAGACGTCAACCTTATAGCATTGGAAATTTTTGCGATAGTTCAACAGATAAATATTAACATATGACAAAAACTATTCAAGAAGCAATTTCTCTGTTATCAAGCGCACCCATAATATTTTTAACGCATTTTGATTATGTTATCGATAAACTAAAAATAGAAGAATGAAAAAAAATATTTTTGTTCAGTAGATATCAGTACAAATGACCGGTGACTAATAATTGTGTGTGACCCATGATTGTGGGTGGACTGTATTTAACTTTAATAATTGGGGATTGATTCACTTTCACTTGGAAGAAATTTATTTAAAACTCATATCTCCATGTGATTTGGGACAGCACACTTAGTATTGATATTGACCTTCATGAAAATGAGTATGTATGTCAACAAGAACAGTTACCATGAATGAAATTGTTGCTTACTTGCTAAGACTTTGTTGCCCTCCATCACTCCCATGTGAATGTGACTCCCATGTGAATGTACCAAATGATGTACGTGATTTTTAGGATGCCCTACAGATTACACCACAAGTTGGGTGCGCGCCCTTCGATGGGGGAGTTGCCAACAACGATCCATATCCTTTCTATGCAATCAGGTCACATTTATCCTTCCTTCGACCAATTTTATGCTGCCTGGGACGTTCTAGTTTGTTCTAAGGTTTATTCCAATTTCTCTCTCCGCCGCCATCATCATCAGCGTCTTCAAATTGGTCATCGGATACTTTCATGGACGTCCGCCGTCGTCCTGTTTGCAGTTTACACATTTCGTTTGATTTTCGGGTACCTAACCCTAGCCGAAAGCAAACAAGAACCGAAAAGGGCTGGAATTGAAATTTAACTCTGCAAGCAATCATCAGGCTTTGGGGGCAATGCATTGTACGATTCTATATGCCAATCATAATAAGGTTAGGGAAGATGATGACGGCTCGTCATAATTTTATCATTGGGCACATGACACGTGTTCGATCCTAATTTGATGTGAGCGATATAAGAGGGTTTCGGGTTTGTTTAAAAACCATGAGCTAGACTCTCCGCACCCCGCGGCTGGAAGTTGATTAAGACGCATTGTTCTTGTTGGGCTGGTGGAAATGTGGGACTGTTTCGAAGCATCCTAACAGACATGGGTCAGATATCTTATTTTGCAAGGCGAGGTTTATTTAAAAGGGTTTTTTTCTGGCAAAAGGGATAGCTGAAGGGAGCATTTACAGGACATAAGGATAGGCGGTGTAAGCGGCGGAAGCAAATGGAGTAGCCACTGGAGCGGCGGTGTAAGCGGCAGCATATGGGGCAGCGTAGGCAGCGGCGGTGTAAGGAGCGGCAAAACCGGTGGTGTAAGCTGCAGCAACTGGGGCGGTGTAAGCGGCGGTGGCATATGGAGCAGCAGTATAGGCGGCTGCTACTGGAGCAGCTGTGTAAGCGGCAGCAATGGGGGCAGTGTAAGCCGCGGCGATCCCATTATAGTTCCGGGCGATGACCTGGGAACTCTGGGCTGTCACTACAGCTGGAGCCGCTGCGACGACTGGGGCAGCGACGAGCGGCTTTCCGTTGGCACAGGCAACAGCAACGGCAGCGAGGACGAACTAAAAAAAAAGTTCGAATGTTTCAACTATCAACTGACCAATTGCTTATTAAGGAACTTACCACTTTGGCGAACATTTTGAGTTTTGGTTTGGTATTTGGGGCTTTGGTGAAGCTTGTTGAAAGGGATTTGATAAACTGATGATGGCTACTGTTGCGCTGCGCTTGATATTTATACCATTGATCGAGCCATCATGAACCATTCTCGAAAAGTTCGGTTCTGTACCGATTTTAATAGAGGTGGTAATTTGAATTCGACCGTCCCCAACTCACGTACCGCAGAAGTTAAAAAAAAAACGCACTCGAAACTGAAAGTCGTGGGACCGAAGATGCGCGCGTGTCGCGCATCATGCCTCTTCCCCATGGTCGCTCACTTAAGTCGTGTGGCCAGATGGATGGATTCCTAATTTGTAGGCACGGTGCGTCCGGGTTGGCCGATTTGAGCGCGCTTCTGCACTGCGACTTGTACAGCGACATTGCAATGTCAATCGGCGGCGGATCAGCGGCGTGGTCGGCCAAAAACCTGCTGTTTACAATGTCCGGTGAATCATTTTTATCTATGGATTGTGTAATATCGACTTCGAGCATGAGTGCGGTTGGAAACTGGATCGCCAATTTAGGGCCAAGTGTAACGTGGGAAGGTCAACGGTGTCCTGGAAGAGGTCAATAAACGGAGCTGCTGAACAATGTTTTTATGATGAATTCGTCTGAACGAATTTTTATATTGAATTCAGAAACTATCTGAAACAATAAAAGGATATTTAGCAAAGTGCCATCTCCTTAGCCTCCTGTGAGCAAAAGACTGAGTCGATTTGGGGTCATTTTTGAATTTCTCAAACCCTGTGGTCTAAAAAGCTTCGTTTTGGTTTAAAACTCATCCATGATTTTTTGCAGAATTTTGAAGTAATGTTCACATGAGTAAATCTCAGAGAAAACAAAAATTATGTTGATTTTTCATTACCAAATATTGAATTTTCCCATACAAACATGAAAGTTCAAATTTACTCATGCAAATGTTACTTAAAAAATCTGCAATAAATCATGGATGAGTTTTGAACCAAAACGAAGCTTTTTAGACCACAGGGTTTGAGAAATTCAAAAATGACCCCAAATCGACTCAGTCTTTTGCTCACAGTGAGCAACCCTTTCTCAAATCTTGGTTATTTTAAAAGATTTTTATCGTTTCTCTCTCTCTCTCTCTCTCTCTCTCTCTCTCTCTCTCTCTCTCTCTCTCTCTTCACGAGACCGGATCATACCAAAAACAGACAATCAATATCGACAAAGCAACTAGTCAATTTGATAATCACTTTCTTCCTCACATATTTGATCATTCATTGCGAAATCCTTATGAACATTTTACTAAAATTACTAGATATATTCTTAGATCGCTTACGATACGCACCGTCAAACGGGGCATCATGCAACAGCAGGGTTAGATGCAACATTTGTATACCCCAACACTAGACTGCTCCAAATTTGCATGGGAAATTTCAAGCTTGTAAACTGTTATGCGCAGAGGCTTAAATTGATCCTAGGCCTAGTACAAGGTCTCATGCCAAATTTGGGTAAGATCGGATCACGGGAAGGGGTCGCTCAACGAGCCTAAAGTTTGTATGGGATTTTGTTGAGGAGAAACATGAAAAACCAGTTTTTAATGAAAAACTTTGGTCCCATTCGGCCGATTACTTTTGAAAACGGGTTTTCTTAAAGCCTAAACAATGACAAATATTTCATCCAAAGACTGCATTTTAATTCGACTTATAATAAAAAAGTTTTAAGACTTCAAAAATGGGGTAACCTTTTTTAAGGGTGATATTCATCACTGTTAATGCTGCGTCAAAATGTTTGAGGCAGTGTCTTTCATTAATAGTGAGGAATATCACCCTTAAAAATAGCTATATTTTGAAGCCTTATTAATTTTTAATCTTAACTCGAATTGAAATGCAGTCTTCGGATGAAATATTTTTCATTGTTTATTCTTGAAGAAAAACCATTTTTAAAAGAAATCGGTCAAAGGGGACCAAAGTTATTCATTAAAAACTGAATTTTCATGTTCCTCCCGAACAAAATGTCTCAGTATCCCATACAAACTTTAGGCTCGTTGAGCGACCCCTTCCCGTGATCCGATCTGGCCCAAATTTGGCATGAGACCTTGTACTAGGCCTAGAATCAATTTAAGCCTGCAGCGCATAACTTTTTCAAATGTCGGGTCATTTGGGGCACTCTATCAAACACTTATTCAATTTTTCTTTTAATATTCTGGAAGAGGAGGAGCTCGAGGAGCTTGAGCAGTTGCATCGTTCCCAAGAAACACAAAAAGTCTATCAGAAACTCAACGCAGCTTTGTGCGCAAGCCGAAATGTGCCGGGATAAGGATGGGCGCATCCTGATGGACAATCGTGAGGTGATCAAAAGGTGAAAGCAGATTCGTGGAAAGTCACCAGGCCGGCTTCATGAAGCGACGGTCAACGACGGACGAGATCTTCACATTACGGCAAATCCTCCAAAAATGCCGTGAACACCAATTTCCTACGCACCATCTATTCATCGACTTCAAAGCCGCATACGATACGATCGACCGTGACGAGCTTTTGAAAATTATGGACGAGAATGGCTTTTCCCGGAAGCTGACTGTCGAATCCGCCGGTAATTTCATCTTCATAAAGTACACTGCTTCAGATACCAAGCATCTGTACTTTCCAATGGTCGCGAAACAACTGGCTCTTTTTTGCACACTCTGAAATTTCATGCACGCTTTCTAAGTACACGATAAATTAGCAAACCTCATTAGATGTTATATTATTAACTGTTTGAACATAAATGTGATTTCTTCAATCGCTAATTTTTTCAATTATTTCATTTTTCCTTTTTTCTTTTTTATTTCATCTATCCTCTACATTCATCTCCTCCTCTACTCTCTACCAGACAGCAAGATTCCTTTTGTTGAAATACAACTGAACAAACTTCCATTTCTTGATAATAAATTGCAATTAAATATTTTTGAAAAAAAAACTGTCTTATTATCTTCAACTATTCGGAATATTAATAAAAAAATGTATAAGTAATTTCTGAAGTCAGATTCAAAATCTCAAGTATGTTTAAGTATCTTAGCTTGTATACCAAACTTCATATTTATAAAATCCATTATTTGCTTCATTGTTTGCTTATTAAGACCTTTTTTGTCTTGTCTCCTTTTTCAGACATTTCTTATTTTTATTTGTTCTGCCATTGCATTTAATTACTGTTCCGTTCATTTTGTTTTCCTTCTCTACAACTTTACATTTTTTTTAGGCCTTTGAAATTTTTTTCGTTTTTTAGCTTTGCATCTGTGCTTTGATTTTTTTTCACAATCTATTTTTTTTCTTTTAAGTGAAATATTATTGTCCTAAAAAAGTCACAGAAACTAATGTTGAATATTTCTTTTTCTTTCTACACCTTTTTAATAAATGATTGCTTCTACATCCAAATCATGCAATTTGTTTATATTTAACATTATGTAGGTATCCTTTAAAAATATTCAGTCCTGCTTTTCCATAAATCTTTTTTTTTGTTCATCCATCTCAATGTTTTCACAAATTTTGTATTGCCTACGAGAAATCTATACATATGTGCACTTTACCTCTAAAATTTTAATTTTATCTCTTACTTCTTAATTTTGCAAATTTTCTTTTATTGTCTTATTTCCTTTTTCATACATTTTCCTTTTTTTTTTGTTCTGCCAGTGTATCCAATTTCTTTTCCGTTCTTTCTGTTTTCCCTTCTCTACTACTTTGAATTTTTTCAGTCATTTGATTTTTTTCGTTTTTTTAGCATTGTATCAATGCTTTGATATTTTTCACAACCTATTTTTTTTCTTTTAATTTCACTCATTATATTGTCCTAAATAAAGACACTGGAACTTATGTTGAATATTTCTTTTTTGTTTTTAAATGATCGCTTCTACTTCCAAATCATGCTATTTTTGACACTTAATATTATGTTTCCTTTAAACATATTCAGCCTTGCTTTTGCATAAATCTTTTTGTTTTTTCATCCATCACAATTTTTCACGATTTTTATTGCCTACGAGAGCTCTGCCCTTTCAACAGTGCTCTGTCTTAACATTGGAACTCTGCCCTTGCGTCAGGGTTCCTTCTTTGTGGACAACCATCAAACAACATTCCTTCTTCAAAACACAGCTCTACCCATGCGTCAGAGCTGCACCTTTCATCCTTTTACTGTTACTCATCCAAAATCTTCCGGTTTCATTTTATTTATTTTATACTAGAGCTCTGCCCTTGCGTCAGAGTCCGTTTTCACAATGTACATCCCTTCTTCCTAGAGCTCTGCCCTTGCGTCAGTGCTATGCCTCGCCGTTGGCGCTCTGCCCTTGCGTCAGAGCCTCTTTTTATCGGCTAACCATTCATCAACTTATTTTCCATACTCCAAACCAGAGCTCTGCCCTTGCGTCAGGGCTCTGTCCCATCCCCTTTAGGCAAAACAGCTTCACTTTCAGCAAAGGATGAACAACTTAGTTTTCACTTGTTTCACACTTCCACCACTTCACTGTATTATTTATTTTATTTAAGAACACTCACAAATTTTAATTTTTATTCTACTCCTTTAACTTACTTACCTGGCGGAGGGAGGCTCGACTGCGCCATTGTCGAATCCGCCGGTAATTTCATCTTCATAAAGTACACTGCTTCAGATACCAAGCATCTGTACTTTCCAATGGTCGCGAAACAACTGGCTCTTCTTTGCACACTCTGAAATTTCATGCACGCTTTCTAAGTACACGATAAATTAGCAAACCTCATTAGATGTTATATTATTAACTGTTTGAACATAAATGTGATTTCTTCAATCGCTAATTTTTTCAATTATTTCATTTTTCCTTTTTTCTTTTTTATTTCATCTATCCTCTACACTGACCAGAATGATTAAGGCAACGATGGATGAACGTTGTGCTGAGTGCGAATTTCGGGTGAATTGTCGAGTTCATTCGGATCGCGCAGGGGGCTTCGACAAGGCGATGGACTATCCTGCTTGATGTTAAACGTGGCTCTAGAAGGTGTTATTCGACGAGCGGTGGGCGAAATACGGGGCACGATTTTCAACAGGTTCAGTCAACTTATATGCTTTGCCGATGACTATATCAATGTCGGCAGATCATCTGGGGCGGTGGAAGAGATCTACCGCAAACTGAAACGCGAAGCAGGAAGGGTTGGGTTGATTATTACCATTCATTTTACAATTCTACTCGTGTTTTATTTACAGTACATACGCAAATGCCCGCACCTTGGCTTTAACCCCGGCCATTAGATTCTGCAGAACCTGTGAATCAACCGTTTTACTTTCTTCAGTTACTCGACTGTCTTCACTATGCTAGGTCGTTTAAGAAGGTGCTGCTTCATAATCGTCCAGTACTTCTCGATGGGGCGGAGCTCCGGAGTGTTGGGAGAGTTGAACATTTCCGGCATGAAAATGACTTTATTGTCCGCATACCTCCTCAGCACGTCATTGAAGTAGTGGCATGATGCCAAATCCGGACAGAAGATTGTTGGGACGTTGTGGGCCTTCAGGAGAGGAAGCAGTCGCTTCTGGAGGCACTCTTTCATGTACAGCTGGCCGTTCATCGTGTCCTGGGTCACGAAAAGTGCACTCCGCTTCCCGCACGTGAAGATGGCTTGCCAAATCAGGAATTTATTCGCAAATTTGGACATCTTCTGAGTGCGAACATGCTCTGGAACGCTGAACTTATTCTTGGCCGTGAAAAACAGGATGTCGGGGGTCTGTTTAAAGTCGGTCTTCACATATGTTTCGTCGTCCATGATGCAGCATTCAACTTTCGTCAGCACGTTGAGGTACAACTCCCTGGCACGGCTTTTGGCGGCCTTGTTCTTGTTCGCGATTAGGAGCCTATTGTACCTTGAACGTTCGAAGTCCAGCCTTAGTTTTGGCCTTCTGGACAAAACTTCGGCGTAGGTGCAGCTTCTTAGCCACATCCCGAAGGAGGCGTTCGGGTTTCGGTTGAAGGCACCAACTACGCGGTTGTGATTATTGGTGTTGAACGGAATACTTTTTCCTTCCTTTTTGGGCTTCCGATCGGTGGTCAATCGTCCCTCAATCCGCTTAATCACTCGCAACACAGTGGAATTCGCGATTCCCAACGTTTTAGCGATGAAACGATGCGAGAGATCTTTGTTCTTGTGATGAATGCGCAAGACTTAATCACGCACGAGCTGTTCTTTCGACTTCATTTTCAAGAGTTTTGATCACAGGCCTTTAAAACTTGCAGTATGTAAACAATGCACTATAAACTAAATCCACCCAAATTTTCATTAAATTCTACCCAACGGTTAAAAAGTTTGAGCAATTTCATAGTGTGTCAATTTCATCGTGGACGAGGGGTATTCTTCAGGATACCTCTTGATCCATGGAAATTACAAGCAGTTCTGCTTTGATTGCATAAATATAGGCGAAATACAGGTGCTGTAAACGCCTTTATTTATGCAACAGCAGTACGCAGCTTCTTGGCTGGGTTTCAGTTCATATAGAAAAACACTATTTAAATATCATCTGTTGAATGGATTTATCTTGTTTATTACAGATTTTTTCAATTTTCTCTTAGTTAAGGAGGATGAAAACATGTGCTGACCAAACGGCAGACGACTAATGCAGTACGTTTATTGGTAATCGATGGTGTCAGAAGAACTATGACAATAAACTTTCGTTTGCTAACCGACCCAGATGTCTCTTGGTAAGATATCGGACTGGCAAGCAGAGATGATAAGTTGCAGTGGGTTCGATTTTCACTATAATTTTGATTTGATGAATTATCCAATAAGACGAAAATCCCATAAAATATTTTTCTTGTTTCGCTTGACTGTAGTGGTCATCCATCATTTTGCTATGAGGGATCGAGTCTTTATACCAGTAGTGATTTTCAAATCATATCATTATTGGGATAGTACATGGCACAGATATTTGCTGAATAGGCATTGGGTTTTCGCAACCTGTAAATCACATGCACACATAGCACTCGTTACATCATTCGATATAATCTTTGCTGGCTGATTGTTTCCATCCTGTTTTGCCTTGTAATAAGATGTGGGACATGTTTTATTTGGTTCTTTTTTCAGACATTTGCAATATGGTTGTGCTGGGAGGACAATGCCAGTTATTAGAAAGCTTGTTATTGCCGGTCCGGCATAGAATCTTATACCGATAATTCCACCTCCAACGATCTGATTTGTGGGTGTAGATTTGAAAGAATGTAAAACCGCAATAATAACCCCATTATAACGGGATAATTATAAATAGGCATTTTTCAACTTAAGCAAAGTACAGACCCCGTTCGTTTTTTGCAACATTCGATTTTGGCAACATTCGATTTTAGCAACATCCGATTTTGACACATGTGCCAAAATCGAACGGTTTTTAGAAACAACATTACCTTTAAGTTTTCGTTATAACAGGACCAATTTAATTTAGACAAACACCATAAATACGTTTTAATGTTCTAAAATGGTGATAAAATTAAACAATAAAAACCAAAGATTTTTCAAAATGACAAAAAGATGAAAAATTCAAAAAGTTAAAAAACAAATTCAAACAAAAGACTGAATACGACAAATAACAACTAAAAAATGATGAAGAATGACAAAAACATCAAATATAACAAAAGAAAACAATAATTATAAACAAAATAGGAAAAGTGCAAAATGCATCAAAAATATGATGAAAAAATTTAAAAAAAGACTAAAAATGGTCAGAAATTTACTAAAAATAACGTTTTTGATAATAATGATAGTTATTTTGTAAAAATAATTGAAAAATAAGATGAGAAAAAAAACTGTTCGATTTTGGCAACACAAAATGTACGGGTGTGTTGCCAAAATCGAACGGGGTCTGTACATAAAAATAAGCCAAGAACCAGTAATTCAAAAATTTCGAAAAGTAACTTTAAATATGTACTTTTGTAATTTTGTTTCCTATTACCCTTCTCGATCCTACTTATGAGCGTGAAATCTGTAGTCATCATGCTTTTCATGAACCGTGAAAAACTATTTGGTCCTTATGGTAAAAGTTTGGAGCTTCTAAGGAACTTGGAGCTACTTATATCGCTCATAGTTTTGGTTGGAATGTTATATTTTAGTAAGATCATCTTTTACACTATAATCAGTAGAAATTGGTTGTTTGTAAATTTAGGCTGGAACAAATATCTATTTCTTCTTTTGTCATCCCCCCCTTCGAAATTTTCAAAAACCCGAAGGGAGAAATAAATAAAGTTTGAAGTATTTAATTTAATTTAAAATTTCGAAAAAGAAATCAAGAATCCAAAAGATTACAAGACGAAAAAAACAAATTTTGGAAGATGGAAGTTATTCCACCTTTTGTATTCTTGATTTTATTGAATTTTTCGATAAAATATTACATGTTTTTTAGGTTTTGTGCAATGATATTCTATGCAACTGTGTTGCATACAAGCTTTCGTGCAATTTATTCCAATTTATTTGTTTTCCGCATTATTTTTTATTGTCCCCCCCCTCGCGATGTTCCAACTCCGAGTGACAAAAGAAGGATTTGAAATTTGTTCCGGCCTTATTCCGACAAAAAAAAGAAATTAAAGGAAAATTTACCGCCTTTTCACTTTATTTGTAATGCATATTTCAGATATAACCCAACAACCTTACTCCAAATTCAAAAGAGTTATTCTTGAGAAATAAGGCTAACACAACTGATCAGCAGCCTCCGAATCGTTGTATTTTTTTCGATGTTTTCAAAATATTCACGAATAATATTACAAACCTAGGAAAATATTCAGATTTTTATGTAGGTACACAAAGTATTAATGCGTAACAATTAAAGTTTTATTTGAACGATGTTTCATTTAACTGGCCCCAAATAAGCGAACAATCAGGCAAAATGTATCTTTCTTTAAAGAATTGAAAAAGAACCATTTAAAGAATGGTAGGTAAAAAATTGCATGATGCGGAAACTACCATCGTCTTTCATTAGAACGGTCATAATTAAAAAATAAATAATCCGAGAAAGTGATCAAAGTAAGGGAAAAAGTTTGTTGTTCTTAAAGCAACAATAATTATATGATTTAAAAAAAAACTGGTTCTAACTAGGTACGATTTTAAATTATTTTTTTTAAATGTATATTCACCCAAGATGAGGTCTATTTGTACCCACTTATCAACTAAAATTGCTTTAAAACTATTGATATTCCATTGTTTGACTATATCAAAAGTTGAATGGATTTTAAGAAAGCCATACTAAAATGAAAATTGAGAAAAATTAAGCCCTTACTAAAAATGTCACAAGTGTTCTCGTAGAAAGAACAATACATTTTCCAAGCGCATACGCATCAACTGAGTCGAAATATCAATTTCTCCAAACGGACATGAGGAAAAAATCTTCAAATTGAAAAAAGGCTAAAACTGCCATAATAAAGTTGGAAATACTATGTCAAATTTATTATTGAATCAGTCTACTAGCTCCATCCCATTCAGTCATTCTCATTGTGCACATTTTCAATTTGATGACTTTATTTTCGTATGAATGAAATTTTCCGTCTGCCTTTCCTGCGGACGAAAACGGCGCGTGTTTGGTAAGAATGGAAACAGAGAAAAAAAAATCTCTCCAAAGGGTGGGTTCAGTTTGGTCGAGCAGAACGAAATTTGTGGGTTCTTGTTCTATGTATTTTCCGAAGACCAACAGAAACGAGGGGTGAAAAGATTCAGTCAATCAACTAGAAAGGGTGCCGAAAATGGGCCATCAGCGTTAGGCTGTTTGATTAATTTGTTTTATATTGAGGGGACTAGGCGAAGAGTGAAATTTATGCGCCCATTACAATACTGAGGTATGCAATCATGGAGAAGTAATTTTGCATACATGTGGGGGACCACTAATTTGTAAACTTTTCCCGTCTGCGTAGGGTATTTCGGAGGAAGTTTATTTTCTTTCCGGTTCAGGGTTTTCCTTCCCACGAGGGTTATGCTGTGGCCAAGAGAGAACGCATTCACTTTTATGGAAAATTTGTACGGATAGACAGACACCCAAATGCCATCACATTCTTGACATAATTTTCCACACGCATGCACTGGCAATGGCATAGAGAGGATATAAAGGACCGCATAAAACTAATTCGATTGTAGTTTGCCTCCGAGTTTTTTCGATCCATTTTCTCCTGGCCATTCTTTCTGTATTCTTTGGAATTGAACGAGAGACGCAGAATAAAGTTGTTCCATTGCTCCCCAAGAACGGCAGCGAGGAAGTTTCCCGAGGGCAAAAAACGCACACTTGTTTATTATTCTCTTCAATCCGTTGGAAAATCTTCAGTTTTTTGTTTACCAGCTCTAGAAATCGAGGCCTTGGTAAATGCCTTTGGTCAGGTTGCCTTTTTCCAGGCAAGTAGGTACTAGCTCGTGTATGAGAAAAGTATTGTAAGACCTACTTTATATTGCTTTTATTGTACAATTTTTTTTGTGATTTTCAGAAAAAAACCCTTAAGAAATGTCTTAAAAAATGGATGTTTTCCAACAAACATAACTCTTTTTACGCAAATAATTCAATGTGCGTTCTGCACCACATCTGGTTATATGGAATGTACTTAACAAGTGCTACAACAATCTTTTATAACCATAATTTCCTGAAAAAAAATGAAAAGGGTTAAAATAATTTTTTGGAGACCGATAGGGTGACCAGTTTGAGTATTACAACTTAGATTCTTTTCATATTGAGGAGTACCTATATACTAGGAATATCGATTTTTACTTCACGCTTTCCTCCAAACTGACATTAACTACACAAAAACTATTATTTTTTAATTAAAAATATGATTATAAATAAAAAAGAGAAGAATCAAGAGTATCAAATCTTTACATTTCGTTCATTGGTGATCGAAATAAGGTACGACAAATCTCCCGTTGAATGTTTTTGGTGGTTCTTAATGTGATGAAAAAAAATAAAAAAAAAGTAATTTTGTTAATTTTCATTCATTTTGATGATTTTATAAAATAAAGCATTTATCAGCCCAGTTTTATCAATACTGCTATCATATACTGCTTTTCAAGAGAAAATTCAATGCAATGTCTTTCTTACAATTCCAAGGGACGTTCACGAGGGAACGAAAACACCATCTTAGTGGAAGTGCATGGTGAATAAGGTGATGAGGTGGCTCACAAGGGCAGAGGTAAAAAAATTTATGCGGATCAACGGTAATCCCAAGTAACAATTTTAGCTTTATTATGGTCAGCAAAATATCGTTTGGACAATCGCATTAATCTTCATAAAAAGCTAAAGCGCATTCTATAACATCACCTGGACTCTAATAAAGCCAAAATCAGGCTATTTGGCCCTACCCTAGAAACGTCATCAAGACATATCATTGGTCATCATTGGTCATCAATGTTGGTCAGCAAAGCTTTTAAAAAGCTATTATTAAACATGTTAGAATTTTTTGTTTTTTTTCGGTTCTGTCAGTTCTCGGAGTTTTTTTTAATTTTTTCCAGCAACCATAATGGTTGATGAATGATGATTGCATTATTCAGATATGATCTGGTAAAATTAATAGCTAAAAAACCAATGTTTTAACCATATATTGAGCGACTTTTCTACTGCCAGTCAAGATTTTAGGTAAAATGTATATGAAATAGTATCTTAAAATAAATGCGCCTCGTCAAATCTGATGGTCAATCATGATGGAATTGGTGGAAAAAGGCCTGAAAAAATATTTTCCAATGCTTGCATTGTGAATCCATCAACATGGCGTCATTTTGTGCCCTTCGATTTTGCAACCAACATGGCGTGAGTCAATTCATAGTTTTATCACTGACCACACTGACTTGACTCTTAGAACAAAAATTCAACCATTTTCTGTCTAATTTTTTGTTGTCAGATTTTGCAGGTTCGCAATACCGACGGCAGGTGGCGAACCTGAAAAATTTGACAAAAAATGCCCTGTAGGAAAAATGGTCCTGTTTAGCCCGATTTTATCGTAGAAATTGCGAGTTTTATTTTTAAAGTCGGGTGGCATTTCCTAACTGGGATAGCATTTCTTCAAATCGATCGATGCGCACTCTGGAATCGACATTGCGTACTGTTGGAAAAATGATTTTTTTTTGTTTTTTTTTCTGGAAAAATTATCCAGAAAACGAAATCGAGTGTCCAGTCAGTATGGTCAGTGGTTTTATTATGGTTTAATGATGACCCCAAAAAAAGCTACGATTTGACGTTTCTCTCGCAAGCCAACCAATTACACGCTAAGGTTGAGTTCCTCATTTCTGAGTTGTTAATCATTAGTACAGTAAATGAGGACAGATTTTTTGAATGAAAAAGGATTGGTTTTGAATGACCCGTGGAATAAATCATGAGTTGAAGTCCAATTTCGTTGTCTGACGCCATCTTGAAATCCAAGATGGCAGCTTCCGCTGAACTTTAAAATGGTTTAAATGACTTGAAATCGCATGAAACCCCAACAAAATGGGTATCGGGTGAATGGGCTAAACGAGTAGAAGTCGAATTTCGCTATCAGACGCCATCTTGAAATCCAAGATGGAGGCATCCGCTCAACTTTTAATGCTTAATGCTGACAAAAAGTCGCATTAAACCACCACTATACGAGTATTGAATGAAAAGGCTAAGCTAGAAGATGTCGATTTTTTTCTTTCCGACGCCATCTTGGAATCCAAGATGGTAGCTTCCACTGAATTGAAAAAGCTGTTAATCAATGAAAATCGCTTAAACACAACTTTTTTTCACGTAATACTACATTAAAACTACTATTTTAAAACAATTTAGATCATTTTAAATCACTTTTATTATTTTTTCATTATGTTTCTAATGCATTTGGAACTTTTCTTGTTTTGTTTCTAGTTTTTGATTTGTTTGCCATTTATGTAATTCTTTTATTCCTATCATGCTATTATGTCTAAATTGTATTGGTCTTATTCTAGCGAAAACTATAAGGTTATGTTGTTTCTGTTAACTGTCTGATTTTGGCACATGTGCCAAATTCGATGTTGCCAAAATCGAATGTTGCCAAAAACGAACGGGGTCTGTATTGTGGTGGTTTCTGTGGGATTTTCAGTCACTTACAGATTTTCAGAGAAACGCGAAAAGAGATATTTGACTTCTATCATTTAGCCTTAGCACCCAATACAATATATTTGGGAGTTTCAAGCTATTTTCATTCATTTACAGTATTTTTAAGTTCAGCTGAAGCCACCATCCTGGATTTCAAGATAGCGTCAGAATGCAAAAATAAACTTTTTATAGCTTATCCCAATTGACAAATACCCATATTTTGGAGGTTTCATGCGATATTCAATGATTTAGAGCATTTTTTAAGTTTATAGAAAGCTGCCATCTTGGATTTCAAGATGGCGTAAGATAGCAATATTCGACTTCTACTCGTCGCCCTTTCACCCACTACCAATTTGGGTTTCATGTCATTTTAAGTCATTCACTACATTTTAAAGTTTAGCGGAAGCCGCCATCTTGGATTTCAAGATGGCGTCAGATAGCGAAATTCAACTTCTACCGGTTGATTTCTTTCAACTTATACCCCTATAATATAGGTTTTATGTGATTTTCAGTCATTTACAGTATTTTTAAGTTGAGTGGTAGCCAAGATGGCGACGGGCAACGAAATTTGACTTCTACTCGTTTATTACTTTCACCTAATAACCATATTGTGAAGGTTTCACGATATTTCCAGTAATTTACAGCTTTGAAAGAAAAGCGGAAGCCGCCATCTTGAATTAATGATGGCGTCAAGCAACAATTTTTCTCCTACTATTTGGGTCCTTTCACTCAATACTCATATTGTGAAGATATTCATACCACTTTCGGTGATTTCAAGTTTTCAAAGATGTATTTTTTTAATTTTAACTCAAAACCAACACGCATAACTTACCAAAAATGTGTAAAAATGGGAGTTCCAATTCAAATATGTGCTATCTAATATGAGCGTGTCCTGTTTTGACATCTTGATCGAGAACTGTCAATAAGTTTTATGGCGGTTTAATAATCATGCACTGAGTGCTATTAGAGAACATGAAAAAGAAACTTGGAGCAAACTTCTAAGTTTGTGTTTTATTATAGTTTAAAAAGAGCATTCATAACTCTTTCAAAATAACTAAAACAGTATGTTTAATAAAAGTTTTATTAGCGTTTTCAAAACCATCTGAAAACATATGGTCGAAAAAAAATTATAAGCATTCTGCATGACCATAATAAAACCGCCATAAAACGAGCTGCACAAAAAAATGCCATAATTAAACCATAATAAAACTTCCTAATGCTAGTTGGCATAATCTGTGTTACTTGGGATGTGATTGCTGATGATAAAAGTGAAATCATGAGCAAGAACCTGGAAGAATCTATGCTCAAAACGAAACAAGAGGGGACAAATACATTCTTTAGAAAATTACTGACTCGTACCAAAAAGTCTAGAAAAAGCAGTGGATTTTTTTTAGTTACATGGTCCAAACCATGATGAATCTATGGTCTCAAATGCCAAATCGCACGTTCAGCTATATTGAAAAAAGTTTTGACAGCTGGCTGAAGTGTTTACGAAAAAGGGGGTCCAGGGATGCAAGGTGTTTAAGATGCAAAATCAGAGAAATTTGGACAAAAAGTCTATGCAAGTCTGTACATGTCGTAGACCAAAGATCAAAAGATTTAAAACCAAATTGGGGTTTAGTTTATTCTATTTTATTTAAATCAGACTTCTGGAAATAAATAAATGATTTGAGAATTCAATGAATTCATTTTATTCGAAACACTTTTTGGTATCTTAAATTAAAATACACTCCGCACTTTTCAGACGCTCCGAAATAGCTGTGATTTACCGTGATATTAGGAAGGATCTTTTAAGGGTGGACCAAAAAACCATAATCCTATACCGGATGTTACTTGTCCGATCGATGGTATCAAGGTCGGACTCAGGGTGTTCACCATCAAAGCGGCAGTCGAAGCTACATCATGCGCTACGACACTGCCACCGCTGACGCCGCCCCTCCACCACCCTTCAGCTCATCAGTTCCCTCGTTCAAAAGGGCCAAAAACTCCATCCGATCCAGATTACTCGATTGGAGCAGCGATGTCAACAGACGGGGGTCCTCCTGATGCAACTGTTTCATCTCGATGAAGATCAGATGTTCCTGCATACCTCGCAATGTTACCAACCGATTCGATAAATTTCTGCTGCTTTCAGACAGCTTTTGGAGAAAATAGTGTTGAATAAGCAAAAATCTGTTATAAGGTATGGATAATTAATGTTACTCACCGCTACCGACAAAGCTGGCTCCATCGTCTATTGGTCCAATGTCTTCCAGCTTTGCTTACCAGCTCGGAGCTTAGTCAGAAGACTTTTTCGTTCTATGGATTATATTTGCAAAAATCTATATAGGTGAAATCTTTGTCTGAGCAATTTCCTGATGATTGGCAAAACTCCGTGTTTTACAAAAATCAGAGCACCTGGCATCCCAACCAGCTAACAGCCAGATGTCTACTTTTTTCCTAAGGGTACGAACACAGTGAGCGCGAAGCGAACTGCGAAGCGAAATATTCATTCACCGGATGAATTTCGCAAGTTCGTTTTTGAAGGCCGACCACAGTGTACGCGAATTGCGAAGCGGTTCAACACTGAAAAAAACCTTCGGTGTTTTGCAAACATTAATCACTCGTGAAAAAATCTTTGCAAATTTAATTTGCAGAATCAAAACTGTGAGCGAGGGATACGTACCGCGCAAAAAAAAACTAATCCGCGTTAATTCCGCGAAAAACCAAGTTAATTCCGGAAAACCGCGGAAAAAAACCTTGCACGTACTAGGACCACAGGATTTGTGAAAAGGAATCTTAGGACCGGAATAAGGACCTGATTTTTGACGCCCAAATCCAAGATGGCGGCTTCAGCCTAAATTCAAAATGCTTTTAATGACTGAAAATTGCATAAAACCCCCAAAATGTGGGTATTAGGTGAAAGGAATCAATTAGTAAAAGTCGAATTTTGCAGTCTGACGCTATGAATCGCCATCTTAAAATCCAATACGGCGGCTTCCACTCAACTTTAAAATATTTCAAATGACTGAAAATCGCAAGAAAAAACATCTACCAAAACTATGACAAAAATATTACAAAATTATTAAAAAAAATTAAAATATTATAACAACAAAAATTACGAAACTCTGACAAAACTTTGATAAAAAATATGGTAAAGGTGATAAAAATATCATATAAATTTGAGAAAAATATACCAAATCTATGATAAACTTGACTGTTAAAATGGCGAAGCCATGACTAAATTAAAAAAAAAAATCTGACAAAAATTAATAAAAATTTACTAAATAATAACAAAAAATTAATAATAATGCCAAAACCCGAAACAAAAGCTTTGACAAATATTTGACAACATTATGGATAATATGACAAATTAAATTAAAAATATGACAAATATAATAACTAATAAAAAATTACAAATATGACAAAAATCTTACAAATGTGATAAAAATATATGTAACAAAGCTATTAAAAAAATATAATAGAAATATAACAAAACTATGATAAAAAAAAAACAAAATTATGACAAACAATTGACAATGGTTGTTATAGTACTGTAAGGTTTTTGTCATTTTATTTTAATTTTTGTCATTATTTTGTCATGTATTCATTTGTCGTATTTTTGTCATAGTTCTGTCAGATTTTTTGTTCATTTGATTGTAAGTTTCTTTTGATAGTTTTGTCTTTTTTTCCGTTCGATTATATATAGTCGTTTTACCATCTTCTCTTCATACTGAATGTCTTATCCGGTACAACTGTATTCGATGATTACTCTTGTATTTGAACTCACGGACATTGGCTTAGGAGGGAACTAACTTGCCAACTAAGTTAGACATATCACAAGCCCATAGATTTGTCTAGATTTTGTCATATTTTGTCATTTTTTTTTGTCATATGCCATATATTTGTAACATATTCATCATTTTATGTTCGGATTTGTCATGTTTTTTGTTGAAATTTTGTTATTTTAATGTCGTATTTATCATCATTTTGTCATTTTTCTTACATACATGTATATTTGAAAGTATTTTGTTATATTTTTATTTCATTCTTCATAATTTTGTCAGATTTTTGCCATTATTTTGTCAAATTTTTCCATATTTTTACCACCTTTGTAATAATTTTTTTTATAGTTTTATATATGTTTGTCAGATGTTTCTGATTTTATTGTAAATTTTTTGTTATTATTTTGTCATTTTTGTAAATTTGTTGTCAAATATTTGTTCTTTCATAAGTTCTGTCAGGTCATTTTATGGTCAAATTTTGATTATAATTTTGTCATATATTTTTTCTCATTTGTCTTGTCATAGTTTTGCAGTTTTTGTGATTTTTTTCTTATATTTTTGTCTAATTGTGTTATATCTGTCATATTTTTGGCATAATTTTTTTTACTATATTTGTCGTGTTTTATTCAAAATTTTGTCATTTATCTCTTTTTTGTTTTTCATATTTTTAATTTTAGTAATATTTTTTATATTTTTCCACAGTTTTGTTCTATTTTTGACAATATAACTTTCTTTTTATAACACTTGTCATATTTTTGTTTATTTGTTTCAGTGCTTTTTTGCAGTTTTCTCAAAATTTTTGTTAAATTTTTGTCAGTCATTTTTTATCTATTTTTTGATCCCTTTTACTCATTTCTTATATTTTGGATGGATCATGCGATTTTCACTTATTAACTGCATTTTGAATAGAGCGGAAACCGCCATCTTTTATTTCAAAATGGCGTCGGACAGCCAAATTCGACTTCTTACTTATTGAGTACTTTCATCCAATACCCATATTGTGGGAGTTTCATGTGCTTTTCAGACACTTCCAGCATTTTAAAGTTGAGTGGAAGCGGCCATATTGGATTTCAAGATGGCGTCGTATAGCAAACTCCAACTTCTATCCGTTCAGCCCCTTCACCCTATACACATATTGTGGGACTTTCATGCCACCGGTCGTTTATTGCCAGTTAGAATTTGTTTCAATTGAAAAAGACTGAAACCGCGTTTTTTTCGAAAATCCGCGCTAAAAAACCGTGCATTTTTCATTACCAACACAGAAACGGCTATGATAATTAAATAAATAAACGGTTGAAAAAGATTTTTTAGATAAATCATTTTACGATAAAAAATATCCGAGATAATATTTTCAGTGTATGTCCGGATGAACAGGATGAACTCGCGCGATCCAGCCGGGTCTTCGCATGAAAATTCGCTTGCACTGTGGCCGGTCGATGTTTTTTTCAACGTGTTTCAATGAGAAGCGGTTTGCCGCGCGAATTGGAAATTCGCTTCGCACTTCGCTTCGCGCTCACTGTGAATTCGACCTAAGTGAGACGACCATACAAGATTCATCATGGTCCAAACCAATCGATCGTGTGTCCATTACTAGCTTCAAAATGAATTGTATTGAAAGTTTGTAGATGTTTTTTTTGTGGAAAAATGAATCCAACTGTGTAAAGTGAAATTTTATGGAACAGATTAGATGTAAATTGATGTAGAAAAACATGCGAAAAAATTGCCTTGTCTCCCGGTAGGACATGAACCCACATCTTACGCCTCTCCGGGGCCCATGTCTATTAGACTGAGTAGATTTTGCCTAATAAGATACGAAGTTTCCTTTAAAAAAAAAATTATAAATTGGCTCAAAAACCATGAGCAGGCTCAGTTCCACGAAACAAACATAAAAGTACAAATTTATTCATGTAAAAGTTACTTACAAATTCTGCAAAAAATCATGGATGTGCTTTCAACCAATACTTAGCTTTTATGACCCAGGGTTTGAGAATTTAAAAAATGACCCCAAATCGACTCATTCTTATGTCCATTACAGTGCCCCTAGTTTGTATGGGAATTTTCAAACCTGTGAATTGTTAGGCGCTACAGGCTCAAATTGATCATATGTCTAGCACAAGGTCCCAAGTGAAATTAGGAACAGATCGGACGACGAGAAAGAGAAAAAAATCATCGTATTTAAGTTTGGTAGAAGAGATGAAAAAAAAACCCCGTATAAAAGCGTAATCTCAATAATATTTAATATAACTGTACAATATTTACTTTTCGTAGACGTTAAATTATCTTATATTTGTAAAACAATTTTAACAAGAATTATATAGAAATTTAGTTATCAGTCAGTCTTCACATATTCTAAGTTTGGGGAAAAAATGATGTAGTGTGTTAAAAATAAGCGAACAAACGAAAAGTTAGCTCTTGTAATCATGCAATTTTTGAAAAAAAAAGATGTAAAATAAAAATTCTTCTACGATAAGTCATCAGTTGTTCAAAAGTTGTTTATTATCATAAACTTCTGGGAACTTTTTAGCGAAAAATTGGGAGTTAATTTTTCAAAAATATACGATAAAACAGGAAAAAGGAATAAAATAATCCAACTCTTCCCTACAGTTTCTACAGGAATACTCTCTGAATATTATCTACAACCAAATATTTTAAAAATTTAAAAAATTTGCAATCCAACGCAACAAAAATTGTGGAAATCGGTTATTGTTTTACGAAATGGCATGCATTTCAAATTGAGTGTTCCGGTCGGAGTGTTCGAACTTTTAAGCCTCATTAACAGTGGTGAATATCATCCTTCAAAATGATAGCCCATTTTTGAAGCTTAAAACCTTTTCTATTTTATCTCTAATCGAAATGCAGTCAAAATATTTGTCATAAATTAAGCTTTAAGAAAAACTGTATTGAAAAGAAATAGGCCGGAGTGGGTTAATATTATTGATGAGAAACTGGGAGGAACATGAACCTACCGAGTTTGGTGCCCAGACTTGAATATCGTACTCCAAACCGCAGCGAACAAGCGAGAAATATTAAGCTTTGAGAGTTGTAGTGGTTCGGTGTTCTGGTGTTCCTGATCAGAAATCCCAGGCCTGGTTTTGCTTTTGTCACTGTTACAGCTGAATGTTCCTTGAACGTTAGGAGTTTATCCCCAATATCACCGAGATCTCGAATGGACTCGATTTTTTTCAGAGCCACGTTATCAGCTGTGTAGGGATGCGATATTTCGACTCTACTTCTGGTGAACGTAATGATCATACATTTGTTAAAAGTTCACTTCCATCGCATTTGCTTGGCACCATAGCATAAGCTTATTGAGGTTCTGCCATAGTGACAGACAATCTGTAGGTGAGCTATTGAGCGGTACATTTTGAGATCTTCTGCATATAAAACTCATTCAGAATCGATCAGTTCAAAAAGGTCGTTCATAAATAAATTGAACAAAAGTGGACCCAGATGACTCCCCTGAGGAACTTTGGGTGGAACCATGATGTTTCGAGATTGGATGTGGCGAAAGCATTTCTGCCTTGAAGATAAGACTAAAGCCATTGACCCAACCAATTTGATAATCCCATTTTGTCAAATTTTCAAATCAGGAGCTTTTGGAGTAGCCGATCGAATGCCTTTGCGAAGTCCACGTAGATTGCATATTAGACTGCTCAAATTTGTATGGGAAATTTCAAGCTTGTGAAATGTTATGCGCTGCAGGCTTAAATTGATCCTAGGCCTAGTACAAGTAAAGCATGGATCAACATGAATCTGGACGCACTGTTTATTATACCATACACGGAAAAACTTAGCTACTCATAAAATGTGTTTTGATTACGCATTAGTTTTAACTAATCGTCTGATACTAAAAAAATGTATATCCCGTATTTAAATTTGGGTAACCAAAATACAAAAGTAGCTAAATAATTTACATCGTTTAGGCAATTCTGTATAAAAAGTTGTTGTTTTTGGAATTTCGTCAAACAGGGATGCCAACAGCAAATTGCAGAAGCTTTCCGATGGAGGCAGTACGACCGAAGTAGAATAATAAAATTTTAAGAAATTTTGCGCGCTACATGGTGTTGATGGTCATTCATGTAAGCATGAATTTGTTGCTCGTTGGCTGAATGCTGGAAATTTTGAGTCCCGGTTAAGTAAGTAAATTTACAAAAGTCCGAATTTTTCGTTGGATTTCCGGAGCTGAACAATTTTTAAATTGCTTTTTGTCTTTGTTCTATTATAGAGCTTGACAGACCGAATTTCATATCAACAGCGCGGCGTAACGTGAAGAAGCATGATACGGCCGTTAGTGGACAACAACCGAAACCCAACGCAAGCGGATCAAAAAGTAAGAACCCAATTTGCACAGCGGCTGGACAAGAGCAAAAATTCATTTTTCAAAGGAACAGTCAAAAGCAAAACGAGCAAAAGTTAATGGATTCCTTCTCCTTCCGATGGTGATATTTATTTATATTTTTCTTTGTAGACTACAAAAAGTTGCCAATGTGAAGCATGTGAACCCATCTAGGAAGTGGTGACCACTAAAAGAAAGAGGATCCGCTGAAAATTTAAAAAAAATGATATGGGAGATAGGAATTATCACAGGACAGCAACTATAAAACGGTAATTGAAACTAAATTAAAAATCAAAATCTTCTAACTGATACCTGGACAGGACAAATAATGGCTACGACAATACCTGAATTGAATTTAAATTTTAAAACAATATTTAGACCGAATTTTTTAGTTACAACAATATTAATTCGCAAGCTTACACTTTACATGATAACTATATTTATTAACATTCAGAAGTCATGTTATGCTTGTTCAAATTATAATTGGCTATAGTTTTTCAGATTCTTCATAATTTCAGCTTTAATTAATTAATACGATATTTTTTTTAGATATTACGTTCACTGTTTCGGGTGAGTCCCCAGATAGACCCAAAAATCCCTTGCTGGAGAACAGGTTACGATGAAATTGGATAAATAATGACGATCCATCAATCACCGCTCAAGCGCCATTTCCATTTTAAGTTTCAAGTTTTGTAATTTTTATATGTTTTTTGCAGTGTAACCATGTATCAAAATGTGTTTATTAATAAAGAATTAGAACGACTAAATCATTTTCAAAATTTTTGTTTGCTGTATTTTTTTTCATTTTGGAGGAAACTTAATTATTTCAATTCTGGCACCCCTGCAAAATATACAGAATTGAGCAACTGGCTGAAAGCTTGAAATGTATAAAAGCTTTTTGCACACGCTATGCGTAAAGAGCCCAAACTTAAAACTAAGTGGAGACACTTTTCTTGAAACTGTATGGATTTTTATACAGATTAGAGTAACTTTTGTTACCGTGTAGGTCGATTCACGCACTGCCTGGCCTCACTGTTTTTGACACTTCGCGATTCCTGTTTTGATTTCTTATTTTCCAATTCTGCACGCTGAGGAAACAAAGCAAATATTTGGGTCTTCATTGAATTCTCAATCACACGTTTTAGAAATAGTTCTCAGTTCAATTTTGGGATAAAAATAAATTTAAAAAGGAAATTAGTTGTAAAGAAATTAAATATTTTTAACATGTCAAATAATGAGAAATAAATCATTTTGTTTGTTAATCCAGCTGAAAACAGAAATATAGGAATAAATGGATTTAAACTTAAAAGTTAAACAATCTGACGTTTTTTTTGCCTCGAAAATATCATATCGTAAAAACTTAGAACAGTTCAGCCCTTTTCACAGTATGTTTACCGGAGAATTTTACAATATTGTATTCTTCTTTCCCTGAGCAGTGTTATCGTACAAGTATGTGTATTTGTTCACAGCTTCCGGTCAAAATAACACAAGAAACTTCCAGACAATCAATTCGATACATTCCAATTCTTTAGAAGCTTCCAAATTTTGCTATTTGAAGGTATTTTTTATTTCAAGTAGAAGCGCTGCCCTAGAATATTCAATGCAAAGTGAGTTGGTCCAGAACAAATGCGTTGAAGAAGGGTTTTGAAAACATGTTGAAACATTTTCATAAACAAACCTCCTTTTCGAAATTTTTACGAATTTGCAACTTTCTGTTTATTTCCAAAGAGATAAACATGAGAAACCAAAAAATGCGCTAAATTTAATTCACAAAATGGAACTTGGTTTTTTGCTATCCTTAAACTGAGTTTTGAGTTAAATTTCATGACCGTGCAGCAACACGAAAAATTTCGCCGCGCTCCATTTATCGTTCGTAAAATTTTGTAAACAGGACGCGCGAACTGTCACCACAAAAGGGAGAATACGTCATCGTGAATCGACCCATAGCGCTCCTCCCGATAGGAAATACACCCTACTATTCACCATACTTAGTCGGCTCGCGAATGGTGCGTTGGCCGATTTTCGTTCATACTAATCGGCCTATTGTTGCAACGTCGCTTATGGGAGTTTTTGCTGGGCATCAGCCGATTAGTAAGCCGATTTCGTAGGCCTATCAAATAGGGTGATGAGTAGCACGATTGTGTACACTCAGAAATAAAAAAAATATGAAAATTATTATATTTCAATAACTCCGATATTTCTCGGACATTAATATCCAGAAATATTAAAAAATAACTATTTCAGATATTTAAATTTATGCATCCGAATAATTTCTTGGCGTGTAATGATCCAATGCATAAAATTTAATAACCGAGAAATTATATATTATTTTGTTCAAACAAACGCTTTGTGCGTTTGAGTCCTAACTAAACGGGTATGAGCACATGCTAGATTCTTCAGTTGCTAAATGCCTTTCAACTTGACTGCATGCAGATTCCATTCTTTTTAAATATTTATCTGAATCATATTTAAAAAAGGATGGACTCAATTGCAGCAAGTAATATTACCAGTGAAATGCACATGTTTTTATGCTATGGTCAATTATGCACATTGACCATAGAACATGAACGAAAATCAAACGATTTTCGTTTGGTTTTTCTGTTTATTTCTGCTTTAAGCGTTTGCCTTTACGTTACGGTTCAAACTTTTATTTCTGACCACCAGGTGTCGTTCCATAACATTTCTCAATGCATAAATTTTAATCGCAGAAATATTTCCCAGTGAGAAATATCCCAGTAATTACACCATGAGAAATATCCGTGTGCGTAAAGAGGGAGATATGTGAAAATACCTAAAATATAACTGTTTGATATTTTATTTATTTCTGAGTGTAGGAACCAACTAAATCACCTGATTAGTAGGAGGATAAAGTTGATGAGATATTCCTACCCAATCGTACTAAATAGCCGGATTGATTGACAGCAAAAATTGATTTTTCTTCGTACCACCCAACTCAATCCGACTAAATAGCAGAATTGATTGGCCTCAAAAATCGATTGTTTTTCCTACCACCCTACCCAATCGTACTAAATAGTCGGATTGATTGACCGCAAAATAGAACCACCCGACCAAAAAGGTTTATTAGTCACATGATTTAGTAAAATAAACCTGCGAAGCCATATTTAATAGCAGTATGGACTTGACTGGAGCAAGTCCAGTGGAGATTTTTCTTATGAGAATGCCGAAATCTTTTAACTTAGCCGATCTGGAAACGACATGTCCTGCGAAGAAGCTTGCCATCCAAGCACTGCATCTAGAAACTGACCCACGGTGAGGGCGGCGGAATTCATAAACGATGCCTCCATCGGAGTCAGGAACACCTTCTATTACGGCTTCAGGCATATCCGGCAAACGTTCGGGAACGTCATCATGATGGAACCGATAGAAATGCGCTCGCCACTCCAACGAACCGCTGATGAGCACCGACGAGGCCTCCCTTGCTGTCGTGGGCCAAGCTTTCCCATCGATGAACTCCATCACACAACAAATGTCAAAAACTATTCAGTTATGACTATTCCATACTAAATAGGCTTAAAATATGTCAACTAAATAGAGTCCTACGAAAACCTACTAAATTGTCTAGTCCCCCCCGATAACGTAGATCAACTTATTGTGATACTAAATCATACGTAATTGTGTGAGCCTACTCATCAGCCGATTTAGTATGGCACCTATTTCATATTCAAGCGTAGCCCGATTAATCGGCATACTAAATAGGGTCATTGATTTAGTAGGGTGATTCATAGCCAGACTAAATCGGCACTCAACTAATGGCGTATTTTTTTTTGATTCCGGATTTGGCTCTAGAACCGTCAGAATAAAAAAGCAAGTTTCGGGTTTCGAGTTATTCCATACGTAGGTGTGCGTGAGAACGAGCGCAATGTTTACATGCAGCTGTCATTTTGTTCTCTCTTCTGGATTTCTTCATTCGGTTCTTCACATCCGGATTGCAGTTTTTTGTGACCGGATTGCACTGGACTGCAGATAGTACGATTTTGCTTGGCTGAGAGGTTCAAAATCGCGGCAATAATCATTTGCCCGTTCATTATTTCAACTGTTTTGTTTTCAGCCAAAAACAGCTGTTTAATGTTTTGACAACAACGTTGAGAGTATTGGTGAACTTCTCGCAAAACTGACTTTTTTCTCAGGGCGACTCCGTCCCTTTTTCGAGCGAACCTAGGTTGCCTCTCGAGCAATAAATGAGCACGATGACAGCAGTTAGAGCGAACCTAGGTTGCCTCTAGTTTGCCTCCAGGTGAAAAAAAATACGGTATAAGTATGTGTACGGCGAAATTTTTCATCTGTCAAATTTCCTATCGGGCTAGTTGTTGGATCGGGAAAGTTTTGACAGTTCTTTGTTTTGAATTGTTTCCTCTATCAGTGCTGCAAATTTCATTACGATTAGTTTTGTTTCAAAAAAGTTACACGTGATGGAAGCCGACACCCACACCCACGCCCACGTCAAATACCCGACGTGGTCAGGTTCAAAAATCGCGAAATCGTAAAAATGGTTAAATCGACCGTGTGCAGCGTTCTCAAACGTTTCCGTGAGAAGCATACTATCGATCGGCGAGTTTATAACTAGCCTTTTAATAGAACCAAGGATCCGAAACTGCATATGAAGGTGTTGAGAACAATCAAAGCAAACCCAGGGCAGTTGGACTACGACATCGCCAAGAAATTCAATGCCGACCGGTGCACCGTCAGAAGGACTCGTCTGCGCGAAAGAATACGATCTTTTCGGACCAGTAAGCAACCAAACCGGACATTGAAGCAGAATGTAGAAGCCAAAGGACGTGCCCAGAAGTTATACAACAAGGTCCTAACGAAGTACGACGGATGCATCCTCATGGATGACGAAACGTACGTGATGGTGGTTTTTGGGCAGCTTCCTGGCCAAAATTTTTATAAAGCCACTAGTCGGGGTGATGTCTCCGACAAGTTCAAATTCGTTTTTGCCGATAAATTTACAAGAAAGTATTTGATCTGGCAAGGTATTTGCAGCTTCTGACGAAAAACACCGGTTTTTGTAACAAACAAGACCATGGACTCCAAGATGTACCAGGAGGAGTTCCTGAGAAAACGTATTCTTCCGTACATTAGATCTCACAAAGGACCAGTAAAGTTTTGGCCTTATTTGGCAAGCTGCCACTACAGCAAAGAGGTACTACAGTGGTATCGAGGCAACGGGGTGGATTTTGTAGAAGAGGACATCAACCCACCCAACTGCCCTCAATTCCCCCCTGTCGAAAAATTTTGGGCAATTGTCAAGCGAAAAATGAAGAAAAATGGTAGGACGACTCGGGATGCAACAGAGATGAAGAGATGCCGGAACAAAATGGCCGCTGAGGTCAGCGAACAGGGTGTCCAAACTTTGATGAGTGGTATCCGACGAAAAGTTCGAAATTTCATCATAAACACATCGGAATATTTTTTTTCATTATTTTTAATAAAAAACATACATTTTGAGTACAAAACATTTTTATTTCGGTCACATAGCTCCGAGATAGACCCGTTTTAATGCGTCCAGATTTTTGGTGATCCATACTTTATATTTGTTTTTTTTGACCTAAAAACTTCAAAAGATTTCTCGAAAATTCGATAAGGGATTTTTTTAAAATTTGCCCAGAGGTATGGAATTACCTAAGGAATCGAGCCCTATACTTGGTTTTGATGGTCACTTTTTTTTATAATAACGGTCCAGGGGGCACCGTGCTGTATCTTTCTAGTTCGGATGAGTTCGGTTCTTACGATCAACACGGGTTCATGCCTAAACGATCCACGACTACAAACCTACTGAATTTTACATCATTCGTGCAGGACAGCTTTGCCAAGAAAACTCAAACAGACAAAATTTACACAGATCTCCCTGCGGCGTTCGATAGCTCAAACGTGTAGGCTTCTGTGGTTCCCTACTGGATTGGTTCCGGAGCTACTTAATGGGACGAAAGTTATCCGTTCGTACTGGTGAATCCTTTTCTAGGCAGTTCGTTGCCTCTTCAGGAGTGCCCCAAGGAAGTCATTTTGGACGGATTCTTGTTTCGTATGGCCAAAGACTTCAAAGTCGTTTATTGTCTGAAAAGTCTTTATTGTTGCATAGTTCGTTATGTTCTCGAGTACGCTTCAGCTGTTTGGTGCCCTTTCTACCAGAACGGAGCTGAAGCCTTGAATCTTACCAGCGGCGTTTCTTGCGGTACGCTCTACGTCACCTAAACTGGCACGATCCGTTTCGTTTACCAAGCTGTGAAAACCGCTGCCGCCTCATAGGCTTAGATACGCTTCAAGTTCGCCGAAATGCTACTCGTGCTCTAGTTGTAGCGGACCTTGTCACATCTAGAATCGACTGCCCCGAACTATTGGAGGCCATACATCTCAGCGTACGACCCCGAGGATTACGAAACCAAAACGTGCAGCTCTACGTTCCCATTCGCCTGAACAATTACGGGGCTACAGTGCATTTCAAGGGAAAATTCAATGCCATTTTCGGTCTTTCTTACAATTCCATATTCCGCATATGATTTTTAAACTAATAAATTTAATTTTATTGTAAATTTTTCTAATTTGTTGATTTTTAGCTGACATAGTGAAATTTCATTTGGAAAGGAAAGTTCACGTTGTGTGTTTAAAAAACGACATCTTAATGGAAGTGAACACAAGGGCAAAAGTAAGAATTTTTATGCGGATCAACGGTAATGTGATTGCTGATGATAAAATCAACATTTTGAGCAAGAACCTGGAATAATCCATACTTTAAAACGAAACAGGGGGACAAAAGAATTGTTTAGATATACTGACTCGAACCAATAAGCGTCGAAGAATGTACTAGTATTTTTTTATCTACATGGTTCAAAAACCATCCATTATTCCAACATTCATTAAATTAGCTACTCAAGGCAGTACTTTGCTTCCACCGACGTATCTCAAAGAAGCCACTTTGGACCAATATAATTTATTTTAACGATGTACTTTTGCTCCTTGGTGTAACGCCAACTGCTTGCCTTGTTCGTAGTAAATGTGCGGATTTATTATTATCATCTTTCAAGCAAAACTTTTTTTATGCGCAGTACACTCTCGGAGACGACATAATTACTGGGATAGACCACATCAACGATCTGGGCGTCATCCTTGACCAACGACTTTAGTTCAAGAATCATTCGAATTGCGTTGTTGACAAAGCTTCCAGGATTCTTGGCTTTTTGTTGACGTTACCAATAATTTTAAAGATGTGTGCTGTCTAAAAAGCCTTTAAGTACTTCAGCATAGTTAACTCGATTCTTGAGTATGCATAAGCTGTTTTGTGCCCATTCTATCAGAATGGAGCCGAATGAATAGTGGCTATCCAGCGGCGCTTCTTACGATATGCCTGATATGGGTCCCCGCCACCGGGAAACTCAGCAGCAGATGAAGGGTGTTCGTATCAAAAAGTGGTCAATCTAACTTGCGTGTAAATCGATCATTGCGTTGAAGATCAACAATTTGAAAACCTTTGTCAAGCAATTCAATATAAGGAGTGTATCCAAAAATATTGCAAAACCTTATTTTATGAATAACTTTTGAATGCATGGATGGAAATTTTTTGTGACGTTTTATCAAGCGGTTTCCGAAATAACGTCCAATGAACATGTTTTTTGACTTTAATTTTTGAGCACCACAAGCATCATCTCTAATGGATACTATGAACTATTCTTTTCCAAATCAAGGCTATTTATGATAAAGTTTTTCGTTTCCTAAAGCTTGACTCTCAAAATTATTAAAATAAATTGAATTTGGTTGAAGTAATGGTAATGACAAATTTCGCCGTTTGTTCTACTTCGGCACAAAGACAATATATTTGTCTTTTTATCAATCCGTTTTTGCGTAATGGCACGATTCCAGATCCAGTCGAAGCAAAGTAAAACCGATGTTGGACCTTTCAAAGTGTAATGCAAGGAAAACGGTCGCATTTAGAGGCGTCTTCTTGTGTATTTATCCGTTTATCGTGTCAATCGTTATGAAACACCGACTGAATTGCAGCATCAACAGATCATCAGCCTCCTCAAGTACTAGGCATACAAAATTTCGATTTTTCTCCTTGTTTATCGTCGTAACATCCAGGCAATACTTTCCAACAAAAAGTTTTAGGCTGAAAACCTGCCAGGTGCCTACGAAAGAGTACATTTTGCTGTCCATTATGACATTTTTCAAAATTTTTTCCCTGCTAGTGGTCCAAATCTTTTGCGCACGATTTGACCACCGTATTTTGTTTATCATACCCATGGGCAGCTTTTTTACCTTCTACACCCACAGAAGAGGTTGCAAAAATCCAATGCCTATTTAGCAAATCTCTGTGCCGATAATGTGCTGAAATGTGCACTGTGCCGAAGACGGTACCAAAATGATGACCACTACATTCAAGCGAAACAAGAAAAACATTTTATGGGATTTCTTTCCTATTGGATAATTCATCCCAGAAATAAGAAAATAAAAATTAAAACCACAGCGCTGTAGTGAGAATCGAACTCAAATCACCAATTGTATCGTCTTGCCGGTCCGACATTCTAACCAGTGTACTATTCGAGCTTCATGCAGGACGAGGTATATTTGTCATAGGCTTTCTGTTACCGATCAATCACAAAAAAAAACATACAACGACGGCTTCCCGGCGTTTGGCCTCCTTTCAATGCATTCCTTTGTCTTATGATGGAAACGGGAAAGGGAACGGGAGTGGAGGAAACGGGAAACCCATTGAATGAGAACTGCCTGCTTACTGCTTACTGCCTGCTATTACATACACACGCTACATATACACAGCTGCTAAAGCCGGGCAGCTTGGCCGGTGTTGTTTGCCGGTGAATTGAAGGAATGTTTTTGTTGTTGCTTTTGCTACATACACACGCACAGCTTAGCCGTGTTTGCTGGTGGATTGAATTAAAAGGATATTTTTGTTGTTGCTTTTGCTACATTCACACGCACAGTGCTCGGTTCGCTGGCTGCCTGGTGTTGGCCGGTATTTATTTCCATCCTTCTTCGGCTTGTGATGCGATGGGGAGGGACGCGAAAACGTTTTTATTTTGTTTCATTCAGACATACGCAATTCGGTTGCGCTGGGAGGTTAATGCCGGTGGGCGCAAATTGAATCAGTGCCGGTCGCGTTATCTTCTTGTACCAATGATGCTATGAAATTGACTACACGCCATTGGCACAGAGGCTGAATTTTGGGTGTAGAACTTAAATAAGGCCTGTTTATTATTCAGCTAGACAAACCACTCAGAAAAATTGATCTATTTTATCACTTCCCCTATTGAAATTTTCGAATTGTACTTGATAAAAGCTTTCACATTTCTTAACTTCGTGCAATAAATCAACTTCACTTTTATTCAAATTTAACTCACTGTTAGTTCCTCTAGAACTCCTTAAACGATTAACCATGTGAACTTTGGTCGAATGGTTCCTTTTCAGATGTTTTGGGTCTCCCTCTGGGACTTTCCTGGTTTTTTTTCTCGTTCCTACCCAAAACATTTTTTCAATGAGCTGCTTTATCGGACGTTTTCCCAAAAACCACTTGACAGATTGGCGCCAAATTTTTTACACTTATAACACATTACTTTACTAGATAGCTTTTCTGAAAATTTCATTAGTTTCCGTTTATACTATCAAAAGTAATTCACAACACAAAGTGTTGCATTTCTTTTTCGAATGAAATATAACTTATTACAAAAAAAACCTTATGTACAAATATGCAGTAGACTGCCCCAAATTTGTATGGGAAATTTAAAATCTGTAAAATGTTATACGCTGCAGGCTAAAATTGGTCCTGGGCCTAGTACAAGATCTCATGCCAAATTTGGGCCAGATCAGATCACGGGAAGGGGTCGCTCAACGAGCCTGAAGTTTGTATGGGATTTTGAGACATATTATTCGAGAGGAACATGAAAACCAGTTTTTCGTCAATAACTTTTGTCTCTATCGGCCGATTTCTTTCAAAAACGGTTTTTCTTAAAGCCTAAACTATGACAAATATTTCATCTGAAGGTTGCATTTCAATTAAAGTTAAGATTAAATAAGTTATTAAGCTTCAAAAATTGGTTAACTTTTTTAAGGGTGATATTCATCACTTTTTTAATGAGGCGAATAAAGTCCGACCAGAACACTCAATGTGAAATGCATGCCGTTTCGTCAAATAATGACCGATTGTAACCATCGTTGTTGCGCTCGATTGCACTTTTTAATGTTTTTCTAATATTTGAGTTTGGATGATATTCACTTGATAGTTCGGAAAGAAGTAAGGGCTGAAAAATGCTTGACAATTGCATAACCACAGGGGCTTAGAAACATGACTGGACGATTTGTGATGTCAATAAAAAAAACAGTTTTTCATTTATAACTTTGGTTACCGTCGGTCAATTTCTTCCAAAAACAATGTTTCTAAAAGCCTGAAAAATATTTCATCCGAAGACTGCATTTCGATAAGAGTTTAGAAAAAAAGTTATGAGGCTTCAAAAATAGGCTAACTTTCTACGGTGGTATTCATTTACTGTTGAGGCGTCAATATGTTCGACCGGCCCAACTCATCAACAGTGATAAATACCATCCTTTAAGAAAAACCGTTTTTGAAAGAAATCGGCCAATGGAAACAAAAGTTATTGATGAAAAACAGATTTTTCATGTTTCTTCCGAGCAAAATGTCTCAAAATGCCATACAAACTTCAGTCTCGTTGAGCGACCCCTTGCCGTTATTCGACCTGTCCCAAATTTGGCATGAGATCTTGTACTAGGACTAGAATCAATTTTAACCTAAAGCGCATAATATTGCACAGGTTTTAAATTTCCCACACAAATTTGGGGCAGTCTATTGTACATATATCCGCCTTTGGGCGGGGTTTATGTTTCATGTTTTCTACCTAACTCAGAATCTTTTTTTTCTCAAAAAATCTATTCAGAATTGTTGTTATTCTCAGAATCAATTTTTTTTTGATCGAAAAACACATGGACCAACGCTTTATGATGCCAATGAAATGATAATTTTTCGAAAAAAGGTCCTTTTATATTTTTCTCATGTTTTTATTATGTTAGCTGTAGCTTTCTTTTGATACAGAATGAAGGTTAATATTGTTAATTGATTTCAACAAAGTATTTTATTCGGTTTCGAATGAATTGTGTTTAAGTTTTAAATTTCTTTTTTTTTAATGTATGGGAGAGTGGGGAATCATGGGCCACTTTTTTTAGTTGTTCCATAACTTCTTTAATATAAAAGATAAAATGAAAATAAAAAATGATATGGTTTTCTACATTTTCAAGGTATCAGAAGGTATTTTTTTTTTAATTTTTAATAAGTTATTTTCCCCAAACTCTGACTGTTTGAAAAATGGAAATATTTTTTGGATTTTGAAAAATGGTGGGGAATCGTGGGCCACCAAATCCAAATTGACCAAATAACATGCAAAGTTTTTGAGTTGACCCAAAACTGTGATTTCCTAATTCATTGCGTTATTTTAAAGCAATTTCAGATGATAAAATAAAAAAGAGAGCTGTGTATGATCGCATAGGTTCCAAAACCTGGCTCGCAAACGTTTTGGCAAAATTTCTTATATAGGATGGACAAAATATTTTTCATAACTCTTCATTTGGCATAAGAAAACTTTACAGATAGGAAATAACGTATTTTAAGTTCTGAATGTGTATAAAAACATAAAAATATAGGTGGTTCAAGATGTGTGGCCCACGTTTCCCCACAAGCTATGATTTGCAAATTGGTTGCGTTTGTGTGACTTATTGATGTTTCATCAAAAATTCCTTTTCCACGCGAAAGATCATGACATAACTAAGATCATAAGCGTATGAGCATATTTTTGTTATGAACTTTAGGTTCCCCATCGATGAAATTAGTGAGTGTTTTTTTAATTATGTAAATACATTTTTCTAACTTTTTTTAGCTTGTTAAATAAAAGAAGCATATGATGCGTATTTCAGTCAACAACATATAGGAATATATGCTCACGCAAAGCGACGACGATGACAGTTGGTTTGAGATTTTTATCTCAACACACATCTGAGATATTAAAAGTGGCCCACGTTTCCCCATGGCCCACGATACCCCACTCTCCCCTACGCATTACGTTTCAAAGAAATTTATTTGAAACTCTGTTACCGTGCATGCTTTGAAAAGAAGCAATTGCTACGGTGTTGAGTATAATTTGAACTTTGTTAATTACTCTATGAATAAAAAAAATGTTTTGAATAACTTCACGTGTCAATCTCATTATTTTCTGTAATAAAAAACACTCTAAACATCTTTTAATTTAAATTTATCTATTATTTGGCATCACAAATCGTCCAGTCATGTTCCTAAGCCCCTGTGGTTATGCAATTGTCAAGCATTTTTCAGCCCTTACTTCTTTCCGAACTATCAAGTGAATATGTCGGGATGAATAAGCCACAAAGATGCTTAAAATCCCTCGAGAAAAAAAAAAAAAAATCAAGTGAATATCATCCAAATTCAAATATTAGAAAAACATTAAAAAGTGCAATCGAGCGCAACAACAATGGTTACAATCGGTCATTATTTGACGAAACGGCATGCATTTCACATTGATTGTTCTGGTCGGACTTTATTCGCCTCATTAAAAAAGTGATGAATATCACCCTTAAAAAAGTTAACCAATTTTTTAAGCTTAATAACTTATTTAATCTTAACTTTAATTGAAATGCAACCTTCAGATGAAATATTTGTCATAGTTTAGGCTTTAAGAAAAACCGTTTTTGAAAGAAATCGGCCGATAGAGACAAAAGTTATTGACGAAAAACTGGTTTTCATGTTCCTCTCGAATAATATGTCTCAAAATCCCATACAAACTTCAGGCTCGTTGAGCGACCCCTTCCCGTGATCTGATCTGGCCCAAATTTGGCATGAGATCTTGTACTAGGCCCAGGACCAATTTTAGCCTGCAGCGTATAACTTTTTCAAAAGTCGGGTCATTTGGGGCAGTCTAATATGCAGTGTAGTGTTTCCAAAACTTTTCGAACAAATTATCATATCTCAACGAATAAAAGCACCAATGCAGCATTTTATATAATTTTTAAATTTAACATGCATTCCAGTAAACTGGATGATCTGAGACAGGTTTACTTTTTTGAGAATTTTGTTTTGTTTTGGTTAAAAGTCGTTTTACCGTTTTTATGTCATTCGCAACTTTATATCAATTTTGCAGTTGGCGAACAGTTGTAGAAAAACTTATTCGGTACAACTTTTTTTTAAGTTTACTCTTGGACTGAAATTCATGGTCATCGACTTCGAGGAAGTATGATTCGTTGAATTCTTCAGGTGAATTGATATCTCATCTTGTCGGTACACCACCCCAGAAAATCGAACAAGCTAAAAGGCCTTGAGCATTCTTCTGTGCTGGTAAATAAATTCTTGAGCTATCGAACTTTTCTCTCACACACAGGCTTTGGTCCTGCACGAAAGGGTTGATGAGCTCCTTCTGGACCTATGAGATGTTTCATTTTAGAGTAGAACTTTAAAAATGGAAATTGTTTTCTAACAGAATGTTTCGTATCATTTTGGATATTTTTCCTAAAGTTGGTACTTTTCAAGTCTGAAAAAGATAAATTCAGAAATTTATGGTTTTTGAACAAATATGTGTTTCTGAAAAATCTCTCCTCGTCCCGAGAAACGAGAAGAACCTGAATAGTTCACTCCTTCTCTCATAACCCGTGTATTTACCGTGTAGTGTTTGATTAATGATTCCGGTCAGATCATTTGAGCTGTGTCCTGTCCCACGGAATAATATTTTAGGATGGATGGTGGTCAGGTGTCATGGCATTTTGTTGGTATTTGGAATTTCCCATCGAATACCGTAAACATGTAGGTACACGTGTTCCAAGATTGCATTAATGAGCTGAATAAATATTGGATAACATAGAGAACAGTTGGTTTGCAAAATACAATAAAACAAATTATCTATTTATTGTTCAAATTTTTACTTAAAAATGCAGTTTCTTCCAACAAAAAAAAAACAAACATGAGAGTTCCTCAGATAGTGTGAAGATCTAACACACATCCTTGCTGTAATTGCACTTCCGGATCGAAAGCCATGTATGATATCAAACATTCCTTATTGACATTCGATGTGGGCACAGAGTCTGTCTAAGCTCTTTGCTTTGGAGCAAACAATATCCTGGGAAGAGAAAAAAAAACTCGCTCCACAGAAGAATCGTCAATGCTAGGCATTCTCATATTTAATATTCAAATGGGAACAGGAAATAAGGGAAAATAATTATGCATTGTACGTTCCCCCAGTGCGCCGCTGGCCAAATCCCCTACGACATCGGCATCCCACTTTCTGCCGGGCAGCATCCGACACTTCTTGGTTTATCAGTTTGTCAGCCAGTTGGTCGGTAGGAAATATTCTTCCCGTGGATGTGATATGCAGAAATTGCACAAAGACAAAAAGTGAGAAATGTGCCCCATAACCTGGGTTTTCTTCTCCTATTTATCTTGCAATCGATATTTTCTTTAGTTTTTTTTTACTTCTGTGTAGAGTGATTTCACATCAAAAATTTTGAAGTCTTGAGTCAAGACTGTCTTGACAGCTTTGATTCCTTATTATTGATAGTAAATTTAGAACCTTCAGGATCTAAGAGAGTTTAAAGTACATAAAAAATGCCCAGTTATAAATCTGTTCCATCGGCTGTAAGAAAATGTTCCTGTGTGTTCAACTGAAAGCTTTGCAATCTTACATCTCTATCACTCATAAGAAGATGCTCGAGGAAAAGAGGTCACTTGGCACCTACCGGATGCACGTTTAATCGCCTCTGGACCGGAGATTGGAGAATTGTAGGGTACAAGGTTTATGTTTGGAAAATGAAGTTTCCTGAGACATCATTTGCACAGTATTCAGATATGTGATCTAAATAAGCTTTTTAGTGTTGTAAGTATGAAAAAAAATAAATAAATGACTTTCAACAACAACAATGACTTTCAAGTTTTATTCTATTTCTGATACGTGTCATATTTATTTTGAAAATAGAAATATGTTGAGTGTATATTTGTTGTGAACGGATTCACCGCAGTTTCTGCCTAAGTATGTGCTTATATGTATTCTTAGATTATTAAGTTCGACAAATCTCCAATGCAGCGCGTACCTGTACCCGGACTGTTATGAAGTGAATGTATTGTGTTGATGTAGGGTATATTTCGGAAGAACGACTCAATCAGGCGGGCTAGTTTACTTATAGCTATTCCGGCATCCGTGTATATACCTGGCTAGCTGGCAACAGATTGAACATTTTTATTATATAGTCAGTTACAAGGCCGTGCGAACGGGGGGGGGGGCTTAGGGGTTTAACCCCCCCCCCCCCCCCATGAAGATTTTTTCAATCCAAATTTTCAGTACAAAAAATTTACCGGGAAATTGCATGATCCCGAAAGGTGTTTAAAAATAAGTGTTAACAAACATTTTAGAAAATTGGCTCGCCTCCGGCGGAATTTAGTCTTAAATCACTCTCTAGGCCTAAGACATTTCATTTTACGACTCTATATGACGTTCACTAACCTAATGAATTATAGATTTCGATTTGCAATTCAGTTACCCTTTTGTATTTAAACTCAAATCTTGATACACAAAATCCTTAACTCGTGTTTGGAACGGGTTTTTACTAAGTGGTGTAACTAAAATTTGAAACCAACCATTTGAACTTCAAAATTCATTCAAAGAATACAAATTTTAAGTATCACAAGTTGGTAACCATGTGACAGGTGTTGAACACTCACGATAGTCAACATATTTAATTAAATTAAAAACAAAAACCTAGTTTCGCTGATTTTATAACACATCATTTTGATTATAAAAAAAAGGATAAAAGTCATCTCAAATTTTATGCTGGTTTGAAATATTTATCAAGAAACAAACTTCAGCCTCAATTGTATTGCGTGTTTCTCATTCTTCTGAATCCTTAACTCCATATTATAATCGTTTCGATAAATTACTCAAGGCCTCAAATTTTAAAATTTTCCTAGGTGCAAAGAATTTAAAAGCTTGTTTTGATTGAATTAGGGGCCTTCAATCCAAATATGCAATTTGGTTTTTGTCTAACAGCTTTGGTTTTTTAAATCACTTTTGAAATAATTAAAATTCATTTAAGAAATTTATGTTTTGACAAAACTTCAAAACATAAAATAAGAAAGGCTTAAAATCAATTATCTAGTTTCCTCAAGATCCCAAGTAATTTTCGTTTCGGCGGAAAAAGATTATACAGTCTTCTAGTTCTTCACTTTACTCCATTTATACTATACTACTTTTATCTTAAAACCTGACAAAATCCGGGCATTTTATTTCAAAATTGTCGTTCAAAATCCGGGCAATATCCGAGCAAATTTTAAACAGTTTTTTATTGTTTCTCAATTCTGAATTTTTGTGTTCTGAAAAATAGAAAAACATAGTTCTACTTTTTGTTTTTTTGGACCCAATATTTCAATTGACGGCTACAAAATATTTCGAAATGCATTATTTTAATTTTCATCAGTTTCATTTCCAACCTTTACTTTGGCAGAAGATGTTGTCAATGATGAATTGAACAAGATGTTTCATAAATAAGGTACACCGGGGCAAGTGCAAACGTTCATCTTTTCTCTGTCACAAAAAAAGTAAAAAATATTTCTTCTAGAAATTGTTGTTCAGACCCAAACAAACAATCTGACATAGATAAACTAAACTTTCTTTAAGTTTTTCACTAAAAACACGACACTGTTTGATCACACACGAATTCAAGTTCGTACTTGACATAAACAGTGTGTTTTTGTTTTGCATATTTTGGCTACAAAAAGGGCATTCAAATCCGAATTTTCGTTAAAAGGTGAGTGTTTGAGACCGATATTTAAGTGAAAGCAGAAAATTTATGATAAAACGCACCTTTAAGCCATGCAACATCAGCCATTTCAGAAAATTCATCACCAAAATGGTTCAGCATTATATTAAAATGGTCAGAAGGGGTATCCAAAGTGTTGTATCTGAAGCGGATGTTCAAAATTCCGTAATGCATTAGTAAATGAAGGTCTTTTGCTTAAAACAACAGTCACCAAAAATTGAGTTCCAAAAAGTTATCAATATTGCAAGAAAACAGCAAACATATTAATCAAAGTTGATAAAACGTACCGGAACATGTATTCAATTCATTTTAAGACCGATACACTGACTCATCTGTGAATTAGTTTGGAAAAAATATTGCGTTTGCACTTGCCCCCATAAACGGGGCAAGTGCAAATTTTGATTTTTTTTCACAAAAGCACCGTTTCTTTTTACCAACATTTTTTAATTTTTCTTTTCCAACGGGAATTGGTTGAGAACTATTTTAGTGATGCAACGAACGATAATTGATAATTTTTGAACATATACATATTTTTCTAGGACATGTGAAAGTTGAACTATAGTGAAAACCGTTTGCACTTGCCCCGGTGTACCTTATATGAAGTTATTATTGTGTACTTCAAAAAAAAGAAACTTTCAGCCTGATAACTGGAAGAATTTGAATATTTAAAAAAGATTTTATATCTGATTTTGATTTATGGAAAACTTTAAAAAATATAGATATTTTTCTTGGTATAAAATTAAATTTATCCATCAATTAGGTATAGATATGTTTTGAATAAATTCTCTCAAGTTCAAAATGGATTTTTTTTCCTTAATCATGATTTTACAATTCAAATCGTGAATAAATATTTCTTAAAGTTCAAAATAACTCAGGGGAATTTTTAATCAAGCCTTGAATTGAAAATTATGAAAATGGAATGTTGACGATCTGTTATCGTTTTGCTGAATAATTTTAAATCATGATTCATTTTTCACCTGGTCTGAAATTTATTTTTGAATTCGTTTTTAGATTTTTATTTGAATCTGGGTGATTTTTTAATTGTATTTCTATGATTCTTATGTCCGAAGCATTAAATTCTGGTTTTGAATCAAAATTCAAAATCGCTTTCGTTTTCTATGTTTTCGGAAAAAATGAAGTCAAATTCGTAAACTTAACTTCTAAGTATTTATTTTCAAGCAAATTTCTAGTTCAGGATAAGGAACATCATTTTAAATATATTATTGATGACTTGCCTGAAAGAGGAATGATTCAAAACCTTGAAAATCTGGATTCTGAATTTTGGATTTTGAAACCCCCCCCCATGACCGGGTCCTTCGCACGGGCCTGGTCAGTTATATGAGCAAACACATCTTATTGCGGCCACTAATGGGATTCGAACCCAAAAGTTTTTCTTGTCGATATCGGGAATCGAACCCAGTATGGCATACCAAGACCAGACTCGCGCCAGCCTATCCGCTAAACCACATCGGCGCTCTAATTCATTTTTTTTTAGAAACTCATACGCATTTTCAATATTTAGATAATATTTTTCCGAAAATGAAAACCAAACTTAGTAGCCATCCTGAGTTTTTGTTTCATATTGAGATTCGTAATTTTTAAACTTTGTTCTTATGGAAAATTTTAACATAACGAAGCTTCAAATGCCGATTCTTTTTTTTGAAATTTTAATTTTTTATAAAGATTCGCAAGTTGAAAAAGAATTACATAAATGAAATTAGGAATCGACATGTTCCAATTGAAATTATAGTTATGAATACATGATTTGAGGGCTCTGAACAAAATTTCAATCCTCGGCTCTTATTTTAAATTGTTATCTGAAATCTAAATTCAGATACCGTTTTTTTTGTACATTTTGGAACACGTATTGAAATTCCGAGACAGATTTAAAATCAAAATTTTCAATTCAGGTTCGAAAATCAGATTCAGAATTTCCATTCAAAATTCAGTTTTTGATTCAGCTCGTCAATGAGTTGCATGATGTTTTTCTCGCTCGTGGAATTTTTTGCGCTTGAATTTTCGGGGAAAGTGAAAATTTTTAATAATAATTTCTTATTGTAGTGAAGACCACTTTATCCGAACAGGTTTTCGACTGGTTGAAGTAATGAAAAAAGTTTTGCTTTTTGTTTCGGTTGTGAAAGTTTTATCGCAAATTTTGTGTTAAAGTTAATAAATCTTCATTTTTAAACAATTTAATAAAATTGGTATGTTTGAAGTGTGCGAGGGAGTTCTATTGTGAATAGACTGAGTTGAAGTTGTGTACCGGAAATTTGTTGCAATCATAGTGACAGAAACAGATAATCTTGTGAATAAAATGAATTCGAGATGAAACTTTCACAACCGAAACAAAAACCAAATTTTTTTCATTACTTCAACCAGTCGAAAAACTTTTCGGATAAAACGGTCTTCACTACAATAAGAAATTATATTTAAAATTTTCACTTTCCCCGAAAATTCAAGCGCAAAAAATTCCACGAGCGAGAAAAACACCACGGAACTCATTTACGAGCTAAATCAAAAACTGAATTTTGAATGGAAATTCTGAATCGAAATTTCGAACCTGATTTTTTTTTGCTACGTCATGTTTTAATTAAATTTTATTTTGCTTTATTCACTCTCAGTTGAACTATCTTATCGCGGTATGGGGCAGGGCTTCCCTGTCTATCCTCGGGCGATTGCAGACTTTACAAAATCGTTGCATAAAAACCATATTCAAACTTCCTTATCTCTACCCTACGTCTTTACTGTACTCGAATACAACTTACAATATTTTACCTCTTACCCACTTGTGTAGTCTGCAAACATTATTGTATGTCTTCGACAATTTGAACTCATTAGACAACACAAGAAATTATTGTTTAACTCAGGCACTCGTTCTCGCCATACTCGTCAATCACATCATTTGCTTCGAAGCCGTTGTTTAACATCTTTTGGTTAACGCAGAATTTCTTACATTGGACCTGCTTCTTACAATTGTCTTTCAGAAGTTGTCAAAAATGCTAACAACCGCAACATTTTCAAATCGAAAGTGATACGTTACCTCAAGAAACTTCAGTCATAAACCTAATCATCATGTCAGTATTTTTTATTTTTTGTTACACATATATTTTAACTTAATTTTTTTCTAAAGTAACGTTAACATTTTTTTGTAATTTTTTTCCTAGTTTGTACATAAACTATATCAATTATTTTTTAATTTGTTTTTTTTTTGTATTAATTATTTAGAAAATATGGATCTCTTCAAAGGAATACTCTTTCCACTGAGATTCATTCTTAGTTTAGTTTAGTTTACTTGTAAGTAAAAAACATTTTTGCTAAGGTTCTCAGCATGAATAAATTTTTCTCGCGTTTTTTTGTTTGCTGCAAGACATGCTGAGAACAGAAAGCGTCCATTACCAGGGGGCTCATATGAGCTTTTTGGTGTGGGGGAGTGTGGTGGGCCGCTTGATATGTGAAAAAAATTTCCATGTCCCCAAACAACAAAGTTTTAAAGAGTTGTTTCTTGAAAAGTGATTTAATTTTTTTTCAATCATTGGAATGGGTTGATATTGAATTTTAAAAGAACATAGAAGTGGATTTTCTAACATGCGCTGGTGTTAGGCTGTTTTTTTTTAAATATTTTTTCTTTCCCGTGGTTATCATAGATTGCTTTGCTGCGATGCGGCCGTATGAGTTAATGTCTTTTTGTAGTTTGTAAATAATACTTTGACTAAATATGGTTCTGGTACCTATATTTGAATGGTAAATTCTTGTCTTATGTATAATATTTATGCCCATTGAAAGTTTTCAACAACTTGGACCTTGATGGACCTAATCGAATATGAAAATTCAAAAGTCATCAACCACCCCTTCCTTCATAGAGAAATAACAAGTTAAGAAAAAATATTTTGAATTTTTTTATGAGCAATGAATAAATGTAATCATTTATATTCATCCACATTATTTTTATCATATTTTTTGGCATTGAAATCTTTAAACAAGGAAAAATTCAGTGCTCTATTAATCATTTTTTTGAAAATTGGATTTTATTTATTTAAAGTGTTTGAAATTGTTCAAAAGTTTAATAAATTTCGCCTTTTTTTATTTGAACATATTATAAGTTTTTCTTAAAAATTGAAAGCTGTCTTTAAAAAATTATTACAAGTTCTAATCAAATATGCAAAATTTTAATAGCTAGATAACTCGGTTTTAACCGGACTTGCCCGGATATTTAATTTAAAAAAAAAAACAGGAAAGGCTCTACCCAGCCCGGTTTTCCAAATTTCGTCAAAATTGCTGATTTTGCCCAAATTTATTCAAAATCAAACAAAAAAAAATCGTTTTTCGAAGAAAAAGTAATGACACCAATGTTGCCCGGATTTTCCCAGGTTTAAAATAAAACGTATCCCGGAATCGTGTGGGAGAACTTCTGACAACCTTAAGCTAAGTTTACCAGATTTTGATGCCAGTTTTAAGATTTAAACCATCTATGAGTGTAAGTTTCCCATTTTGTTACTAAAGGATTCTCTATTCGAAGATTGTAGGACGTATTTCAAAAGATTCTATTCAACATGAGGAACAATTTTTGTAAAAGAACTTGATGAATGAATGAATAATCAATGAAATAGCAAAAAATGTCATATATAAAAATAGGTCATAGATTAAATAAGTATAAATAAAGTTGACGTGATTTGTGACATTTTGGATCTTTAGGTTAATAAAATTGGATTTTGAGTATCTTGGCACAAGATTCAAGCAATAAAATAAAAAGCGCAAAAAAGGCAATACCGGTTCTAGTGTTGTAACTACATTGGCGGTGCAATGCTTGACAAAAATATGATAAATGAGGCACTTGGAGCCAAAGGGGTATAAGCGCATAAAAGGTTATTTCGAGAAAACACACTTTTAAATTGTTGTATTTGGCCTATTCCTTTATATCTTTCGAGAATTTGTATGTATCTTTCGAATGTAAAGGTATGTAAACAATTTTTTTAATAATATGAAAAAAAAATCATCAAATATAGATGGAAATATGAAAAATCATTTGGCATCATTAACACTAAATCGACCATTTTGTCACCCTTTGGTTCTGAGGGCCTCAAATTGATTTTTTTTTGTTATGGAAATAATACACAAAATCCGACAACAGATTCGGATTCAAAGCGCTCAGTTCTTCCAAAATGTGTTATTTCACCCATGTGTTATTAAGGCGTTAAGGAATTCATAAATACAGTTGTATGCGCTTGATTTGAGATTTCGATGACGCGTGAACGTTTTGCAGAATTCATTTGAATTATTTTTATTTACGTTTCGACGTTGGCTTTGGTATTCAAATAAATGTTCTGAATCATTACGTTTTAATATAGTTTATAAAATATAATCCTACATGAAAAATTACAATAACTCAATATCTTGCAGACGCTTAAGCACGGTACCAATTTCGTTGTATAGCTGTTGCCTCATCGCTCTTCTCCGTTCCTGTTCCTGCAACTTCGAGGGAGTCATGTTGATTTCGCTCCGATTCGGTAAATCCTGCCGTTGAAATCCATCACCATCCGGATGAATGGCGGAAGGTTGCTCTAACATTTCAATGTTCGAAGATCTGCCCTGGAATTCTATTTGACTGATGGTTTCATCGATCAGATTCGCGACCTTGGATTTCAGTTCCTGCAACTTATCTTTGACTTCGGTCGTCGATTTTTCTGTTTCGATCGATTCGGTAGAGTTATTTATTGTCATTCCGGTTGCTTTTTCTGTACTACTTTCCTGCCAGTTATTAGTATTCAATGAAGATTTTTTCTTGGTCCCCAAACGATTGCTCGAAGGACATGTCAAACAGCTGTGGGAGCTCTCTTGTTCTTTTAGTAAGGGATTTCTTTTTGCCACGTTATCGTTGTAGCAATCCTTATGATAAGCTGAACTTGATATCCTCGCTTTGGAAGATAGTTCCATCGATCTTCTGAATTCCCTTTCAAGATTGTCAAGAAATAATTCCGGATATTCCGAATGAGTCGGTCCCTGCTGAGGATTTGAGCGATTGGTTGACTTTTGAACATACGATTCTTCCTTCCATGGACTCACGACAGGACATTGTTTCAACTGTTCCTGTGAACCTTGATTGACCTTGTTTATTTCCTATCGAAAACGAATAATATTTATTTGAGCCTCAATTTGGACAGCATTCTACAAATAATATTACCTCTGTCGTTAATCGTCGTTTGTAATCCGAACGAGGGATCAAATATTGTTTGCCATTATATTCGACAGGAACATTGTCGTCATCTTCAAGCTTTTGATTTGTGGCAACTTTCGGATACCGGGAAACTTGATGATACATGATACAAACCTACGGGAAATACCTACTACTTTACGTTTAATAAATAACGCGTTGTTTAAGATGACGTTAAAAAAACAAGATTACTAGGATAATTTCAACATTCTAAAAAAATGCTTTACACATAATTTTTTTAGGTTAAAAACTCCTTACGAATTAAGGGGCTTGAACTTTTTACCAAATTCTAAGTGAAAATATAACCACAAGATTGATTCGAACCTAAACGAAATCCGTAATTCGAATTTGGAGTTTAAAACCAAACAACAGTTGAATGATTTTGAACTCCACATTCGAGTCACGCTGCGCATGTTCGTGACCGTTTGGAAATATTTCCATATTGAAATATTTCAGTTCGAGAGCTTGCGGAAATGCAGCTAGCTTTCCTCTCGAATCTTGTAAGCTTTCGGAGTGACATCTAGCTGTGAGACTCGGAAACCAATTCTGAAAAAACGGAAAGCTTCTATCAACCAATAATGATCTAGATATGTGTTCGTTATCACACAAAGTTAATTTTTCATTCGAAGATATTTCGATTTCAAAACTTTCTATCTCAACTTTATCTTTCACACTCAGCTTTTCATCGAGGTAAAACTTTCATATGAGAATTTATTTTAAACACCACAATTCTCTGGTCAAATGCCTTTGTATATGCTGAAATAAGGACAATGGTGATATTTCTTGCATAAAAATTGTTTATATTATTGAATAATAATAATAATAATTATTCAAAAAAATTTTTTTTAATTTTCTCAGATTCAGAGATCTTCAACAAGATTTAGGGGAGATGAGGGCATAACGAGCACCCGAGGCATAATGAGAACTACGCTTTTCTACGAAAGTGCGTATTTTCTTAAATAAATTTTCATGAGGATTTGTTTCGTACTTCCTATAGTATTAATTTTTCACAAAAAAAGGAATCTCCTTATCATTTTTACAGAGATATTTAAAAAAAACTAGCTTGGTTCTCAAGTTACGAAAATATTATAATTTTTGAGCACCACGAAATAAGCTCTTATGATCTTAAAATAACCTTGATCTATAATGTACGCACTGCAACATGATGTACACATTGTTTCTCAATTTTCACCATCATAAAATTTTTGATTTTTCACTTTTATCAATTTTAAAACACGTTTTTATTTAAATTTGTTGACTAGGGGCATATAGAGCACCATATTATCGAGGCATAATGAGCATTTTCTGCCGTGGAATCTAGCAGCGAATAAAAATTGATTTATAGCGCCACACCTTGACTAGTTTTCATCCGACAATTCAGCCTATTGGTAAGGTGTCGGAGAGGTAATCAAAAGACTAGAGTTAGATTTCTGTTCGAGGTGATTTTTTTCCATTCACAATTCATGATCGATTTTTTTATTGTTACATTATACGGCTAGTAGCATCATCCTCCGAACAAAGCACTTAATGTATGAGCGTGCGTGAATTGTTTGTATTCTACAAACAGACCTAGATTATTTTGTTATTGCTTTGTTTGATGAATCTACGACTCACCTGACTTCATCGAATTGAATTCGCTGCTAGATTCCCCGGCAAAAACGCACATCTTGCTCTGATTAATGGTGCTCATACTGCCTCAGGGGGGGTTCTCATTATGCCTCCACAGTGGCTGGTTTTCAGCTTTTGGCAAATTTTTTTAAAATGCATTTTTTAACGTTTTCATCTAGTTTTTCACGTTTCAGCCCGTTAGGGAATAGGCTTTTCAAGTGTCTGAACACGAAACAATAATGTTACCTCCATATTATAGCTATTTTCTATGGTTAAATAACCGTTTTCCTTAAGGTGGCCATTATGCCCCCATCTCCCCTAAATGTTTTGGGAATATTCAAATGCTTCTGAATTCTAATTCTAAGGTTTAGATTTCTGTGTTATTTTTAATTCGATCATCAATTGATCGATTTTCAGTTATATAATGCTAAGCGTTATTCATATTTCAAACCATATTTGATGATTTTTTTTTCTGAATATTCAAATTTTATGAAACTCGTGTTTGCTCGAGATTAGCTTAATTTGCGTTTATATTATTTACCCTTTTGACTTCAAAGGCATCCATTTTAAATTTGGATAATGTAATATGAATTTCATGTAGCCCTATTTTTTTGTAATTTGAATCTAAGTTCAGAATTTTCAATGCTGAATTTCTGTATATTTCCTAAAATTTTTTAAAGCTTTTCGAATAAAAATTGTTGATTCATACTCTGATGCAAAAATCTCGAAATTTGATATCATTAATATCAAATTAACTTCTAAATCTGGTGTTTGAGATCTGAACTCTGAATCTTATATCTTCAACACGCAGTGATTTGAAACTTGATAACTTTATTAAAGTTTGATATAAGTAGAAAATGTTCAAAATAATCTTGATTTCCCAACTATCTCTGATGAATGACTCATTTCAGATAACATTATCTAGAATGTTCCGAAACTTTAAATAATACCGTTACAACAATTGGTTTCTTCAGTACTTGTTATTTCAATTCTAACCGTAATTTATAAAAAAAATCATAAAATCATACAGTCGAAAATTCTCAATCCAACTTGTAAAAGGCAAAAAAAATCAATATGTAAATTAAAAAAATCCTTTACAAGGTTGGTACAATGGTACTCTACTACAGCTGTCCTCCTAACTGGACCAGAAACAAAACGTCTAGATTAGGGCAAGGGGGGAAATGAACCGAGCCAGATCGAAATCCGCGCCCAGAAGATAAAGCACCGCTGCATCAGCAAGGACACCGAGAGTGGTTCATAAATAACAAATTCAGTTCCACCGAGTGAAGATCTGAAAATAAAAACGAATCAAAACAGTCTCATCATCTCGTTCGGGCGGACGGATGGAATTTCTGAGGACTCCCGGGCCGCCACCCGGGTTGATATCAAACCATCTAGCAGTTAGGTTGAACGGAAATTTTGAGCGGCTTTATCGGTGATTATTAAAGTCATTGCATATTTTAAGGCGCAATTTTCTAGTTTTTAGATAAATACAGTATTATTGTCCTTTTTAACAGATAACTACTGGATAAACATTAAATATTGGACAGATATTAGTTATTTCATGATAACCAATGATCACGATTCATATAAAGGAAAAATATATCTCTACTCTAGGCATCAATTATACCCATAACATACATTTTGGAAAACTTCTTCTTAAAAAAATGAGAATTTACTATTGCTTTCAAAATATGTCATTGTTAAATTCATAATATACTCTTACGCTTGACATATGTGAATAGATTATAATTTTATTGTGAGAAACATTTTAAAGTGATAAAAAAATCTTCAAATCATATTTTGTTAAATTTTTCGAACACTGTTTAATAACACGATGAACCAAATTTTTAAAATTCGTTGAGATAGTAGCAATGTTGTTTTGTTCTACTTGGCACATTTTTCTAGAACACTTGATATTTGTAAGACATTTCTGTTTCGAGATATAGTGAAGAAATCAAGTATCCCCAGGGATCAAGTATCCTCACTTTGCCCTATCGAAGAAGAAGTACCGAATAAAGCCGGCACTTCGTTCTGCGATGCAGTTGATTATGGATGGATTGACCGCCATGTGGCGAACGGACAAAATAAAATCCACATCCAACTTTTGCTGGTCCAATGCCTAACACAAAATTTTGTAAAAAGATTTTCAAAATACCACTATCAGTTATTTAGTTGATTAGAGCTTTAAGGATTCCTCTTTAATACTTCTTGTAATAAACAAGATACCAACTTTTTTCTATGAAAAATTTCATAGATAAGAAACTTTGTTGGATATTTTTCATTTTTGAATTGCATAACCATTGCATGTTGGGGCTAAGGAACATGACTTTCAGTACTATTTCGGTTGAACTTGAAGTGTGTAATCAATCATTTTTTTTCTAAATTTTGAAACATATTATTTTTATAGAATTTTCTGCTAAACTTGAACTTCAAAAACTGAGATATTTCAACTTATGAAAAGAAAATATTATTCATATTCTTCATATTGTTGTGGTTGTTTCCCAACTAGGATTGTTCGATCTTCGGGAAAAAATCGATCTCCAAGATCGATCCAGATGAATAGTTCTGGGATCGATCTATCTAAAAAATCGGAGCTTGAAGATCGATCTCCGATTAATCGATCTTTTTCATTTGTAACAAGAGGGAACTGCTTTTTATTAAAAATGTGCAAAAAAGGCACATAATTTCAAATTTGTATGATCCTTCTTCATATGGAAAAAAAATTCAAGCGCTTTTATGAAAGGTGAACCGCAGTAAGTGTTTTTATACAACACTAATAAAAATCCAAATATCTCGGAACGCTGTGATATTTCTGAATAATGTACTGACAAGAAATATTTAAGAGTTCAAAAGACGTTATTTCAAGGTATTTTTACTAAGATTTTTTAATGTATATGATATGATATATGAGATATCAAACAAAATATGCAGAAAAAAATCAAAAATAATTTTTTTTAAGTAGTTTTTAGAAAATCGCTGTTATTTCTTAAGATTAGCAAAATCTAGCAATTTTTTTAATTTTAATCAATCACAAACATCTTCCTGCACCAAATTCACAAGGTTTGGAAATAATTTGCAAAATTGAATTGAAATGAATTAAAAATTTCTAAGAATATTTTTCAACTGATCATGAATGATAATTGAAAATAAATTGGCTCGACAAGGAATCGAACTCGAGTTTTCTGATTATCTCTCTGACACCTTACCAATAAGTTAATCGTCAGATGCAAACTAATCAAGCTGTAGCTCTATAATTCAGTTGACTTCATCAAATTACATTCGCTGCTTCATTCTACGGCAGGAAACGCTCATCGTGCCCGATTGATTGATTTAAATTGCAATTTTATTGTTTATATATACTTTTTTCAAGTTTCATCCAGTTAAGATATGAACTTTTTTAGTGTCTGAAAACGAAACAATGATGTAATTTACATATTAAAGTTGTTTTCTATGGTTAAATAAGCGTCCTCCTTAAGGTGGCCATTATGATCTTTTTATCCTAAATGAGAAAAAAAGATCGAAAGATCGAATCGAAAATAAACCGATCTAATCGATTTTTTCCTGGCCAAAGAATCGATCCACAAAATCGAAAATCGGAGTTGAAAAGATCGATCTTCCAAGGATCGATCCAAGATCGACCAATCCTATTCCCAACCCCGTTTTTTGATGGGGTTTATGTTTCATCTCTCCTACACTCAGAGGAATTCTTATTATAAATTTCATAAGACACAACTTATGAACCGGTTTTATGCGTACCTACCTACCTAAGGGTCCAGCGCCGATTGACCGGCGCATAGGGCTGAGATAAAAGATCTCCACTGCTGGCGATCCGGAGCCAGCGTCTTCACTTGCTGCCAGCCAAGGTTCTCGTCAACTGTGCGGATTTCAGCGGCTAGACTTCGCCGCCACGAGCTTTTGGGCCTGCCTCTTCTTCGATGCCCATCTGGATTCCAGTCAAGCGCCTCTCTGCAAATCTCGTTTTCATCTCTTCGCAGCGTGTGCCCAATCCATCTCCACTTACGTTCTCGAATCTCGATTTCTAGCGCCTTTTGATGACACCGGCGATGAAGTTCAACGTTTGAGATCCAGTTGCCAGGCCACCAAGCGCGGATGATGTTCCGCAGGCACCGATTCACAAAAACTTGCAGTTTTCGCGTCGTCACCGCATATGTGCACCAAGTTTCACACCCGTACAGCAATACGGATTTGACGTTTGAGTTGAAGATTCGGATCTTAGTTCGTAGAGAGATCTGGCGTGACCGCCAGATGTTTCGGAGACTCGCAAAAGCAAATCGGGCTTTTCTGATCCGGGTTTCGATGTCCTTCTTGGTACCACCATCAGGCGTAATCTGGCTACCAAGATACTGGAAGCACTCCACTGTCTCAACCTGTTGTCCAGCTACCACGAAATTGGAACGATTTCCTGTATTGATTTCCATCGACTTGGTCTTTCCGACATTGATTTTGAGACCTGCTGCCTTGGAGCTTTCGGTGAAGTCATCGAGTTTGCTCTGCATGTCTTGTTGTGTTTGGGCGAGCAAAACAATATCGTCTGCCAGGTCAAGGTCGTTCAGTTGCTCCATTGTTGAAGGATTCCACGGCAATCCTCGGTTTGGTCTACAGTCAATCGATCCAGTCAAGATCTCATCCATTACGATGAGAAAAAGTAGCGGTGATAAAATACATCCTTGTCTCACTCCAGCAGTTACCGGGATTGGTTCGGACAAGACACCGTCGTGCAAGACCTTGCACGAAAATGCCTCGTACTGTGCTTCGATGAGATGGACTAGTTTCTCTGGGACCCCTCTTCGTCTAAGAGCAGCCCAGATGTTTTCGTGGTTCAGTCGGTCAAATGCTTTTTTGAAATCAACGAACACCAGCAGAAGAGAGTCCTGGAATTCGTTGATTTGTTCCAGTATTATTCGTAGCGTTGTGATGTGGTCCACACATGATCGTCCGGATCGGAATCCAGCTTGTTGTCGTCGGAGTGTAGCGTCGATTTTCTCCTGGATCCTGTTCAGGACACTTTGCAGAGTATTTTGAGGGTTGTACAGATCAAAGTTATGCCACGCCAGTTACCGCACTCTGTTAGGTCTCCTTTCTTTGGGACCTTTACGAGGATACCCTGCATCCAGTCGGCCGGGAATGTTGCAGTATCCCAAATGTCAGCGAAAAGACGGTGCAACATTTGTGCTGACAAGGCAGGGTCGGCTTTGAGCATTTCAGCAGGAATGCAATCGATTCCAGGCGCTTTGTTGGATTTCATGTTTTTGATTGCCGCTTCTATTTCAGCCAGCGAGGGCGCTTCCGAGTTGACGCCATTAATGCGACTTACTGTGGGCGCCTCGAGCTGCGGGTTCTGTTGGCCATTGCTATTTGTAACTCGGAAAAGTTGATCAAAATGCTCAGTCCAACGCTTGAGCTGATCTGTTCGATCTGTCAGCAGCTGACCTGCTCGGTTTTTCAGCGGCATTCTTGCATTAGTCCTTGCACCACTAAGGCGGCGAGAAATATCATATAATAATCGGATATCTCCAATGGCGGCGGCTCTTTCTCCCTCTTCGGCTAGGGAGTTTGTCCAGGCTCTCTTGTCTCGTCTACAAGCTCGTTTAACTGCCTTTTCCAGCTCCGCATATCGTAAGCGGGCGGCTGCTTTGGCTGACCCGGTACATGCCTGCTCAGTTCCGACTTTCGCCTTTCTCCGATCATCGATCATCCTCCAGGTTTCATCCGACATCCATTCACTTCGTCTTCCACAAACTTTACCGAGAGTACCATGGCTCGTCGTGATAAAGGCATTCTTGATTCCACACCACTGTTCTTCGACTGTTCCGTCTGTCGGCAGCTCCGAGGCTCGGAATTCTAGCTGTTCAACGTATGCCCTTTTCACCTCTGGATTCTCCAACCGGCGGACGTCGTATCGACACCCGACCTTCTCCTCGCGCCGTTGGACACGCGCAACTCTCAGTCGTATCTCGCCAAGGACGAGGTGATGGTCAGATGCAATGTCTGCGCTTCGCTTGTTGCGGACATCAAGAAGGCTCCTTCTCCATTTTCGGCTGATGCAGATGTGGTCAATTTGATTTTCTGTTCGGCCATCTCGGGATACCCAAGTGACCTTATGTGCTGGTCGATGGGGGAAGAGCGATCCACCGATCACCATGTTGTTGTTGCCACAAAATTCTACAAACAGCTCTCCGTTTTCGCTCATCTGTCCTAGGCCATGGCGCCCCATGATGCGCTCAAGGTCCTGATTATCGGAGCCAATCTTTGCGTTGAAGTCGCCTAAGTGGATTTGAATGTCACCCTTCGGAATTCTCGTTCAATTGACTGTAAAACTGCTCTTTCTCCTGCAAATCGGCAACGTCAGTTGGCGCATAACACTGGACCATTTTAAGGTTTCTAACCCGTGTTCTGAATCTGGCTACGATTATTCTTTCGTTTATCGGTTCCCATCTTATGAGGGCCGCATGGGCCTGCGGGCTTAACAGGAAACCAACTCCTCGTTCCCGAGTAGCATGTTCTCCTCGTATGCCAGAGTAAAGCAGTACTTGCCCGGACTGTGTCTTGTGTTCTCCAGTGTTAGGCCAACGGACTTCGCTCAGTCCCAATATCTCTAGCATGAGGCGGCTAGCTTCTCTAGCAAGTTGAGCCAGCTTTCCTGGCTGGGCAAGGGTCAAAACATTCCAAGTTCCAATTCTAGTCCGTGTTTTCATGTTAAAAGTCGTTGTTCCAAATCGGTTATTTCTTCTTTCAGTTTCTGTAACAATACAAGATATCAGGAGCAGTAGGTTGTTAGCCTAAAGTCCCTATCCCGCGATGGGGCTGCCATCTTGGACTTAGCTGGCGGGAGCCGCATTTCATAAATTCAGCCGCTTGCTGCAAGACAGACGCTGTTTGAGCCGCCCCTGACCTGGAGAACAGACGCTCGGTTGTTGTTGCACGCCGCCCCTGACATGGGGAACAGACGCGTGCGGCCACCTTCTCAGTCTGCATGCGACCAAAGCATCCACCGGGGTTGGGTACCCGATCTCCGCTTAGGTTACTCGCACCCCAGCCGGCACCACGGGGAGGTAGAGATAGGAGTTGTGAATAAGAGGTGATATGGTTTTATGCGTCCGAACTTAATTTTCATAAGAGTCTTAAGAAATTCTTTCAATTGTCATACGAAGTTCTTATGGAAAAATAGAAGAAACGGCATTGTGAAAAAACAATAAACACATTCATTCCATCAGTCATTTTCTCATCGTCATACCAAGCACTAACCAGTTGTGGAGCCATTAGTTTTTCTCAAAATTGAAAGTGATTTTGTTATTCTACATGGTAAGTTTATTTTTTGTGAACGTTCAAATTATTTGCTAACTTAAACACATATTTTTATGTTTATTTTTCAGCATGTTGACCGGCGAAAATGATAAGTTCAATGAACCGGGTGCGGCAGAATGGCTGTTGGAACCGTTCTTTGATGTGCTGCTTATGGTGATCATGATGTAATTGTAAACAAATAATAAATTACGCAGAAAATAAACTGAACGTTTTCAACATCAATTATCTTGATATTTTCTCATCAAACGTAAAATTTTCTGTTTCCATAAGACTCTCTAATGAAAAGCCACCACCTCTCATTGAAGCAAGTGTTCATCTGAAGAATTCATTCGCTTCATAAGACAATCTTATGCATTTCATAGTTTTCTCTTATGGCGCGACTTCATAAGAAAATCTTATGGTATATATAATAGTATTTTTCTGAGTGTACCTAACTAAGAGTGTATCTCCTCAGTGAGCAAAATAAGTAGGGGGAAGTGTTCCTAAATGCGCATGTTAGGTAATATGCGCATACAGCCGATTGACGATATGGCTAGAGATTCATCATATCTAATCAGTGCAGTTTGAGGGTAGTACGCTTTTAACACATGGCATGAAAAAATTAAATTGTTATATAAAGTCGAAAAAATTTAAAAATTCAAACAAGATTTTTGTCAGTTTTGTTATAATATATTGAACTTTAATTATCGTGCGTACAGATTCTGTGAACAAAAATTTTAATGGTTTTTCTTTCGTATTCATCTGGAAATCGGAAATTCAACAAATTGAAGCTTTTGGCAAAGTTGTAGATGATAAGATATTGGAATACGAGACAGGTTCTGAATGCCCATATCAAGGCAGGTTAAATGCCTATATCAAGAAAAATAGATTATTCTTATAAATTTTTTACTTTCTGTCATTTAAACATTAAATCTATGCTCAAATCACGATCTTACAGCGAAAAAAGAAGAACTTCATACTGATCCGATAAAAATACAATATGAACAAAATATTACCATGAAATATGGCCATATGGCATACTTAACTATGTTTCATGCAAAAGAACTAGGTAGTGATGTAAAAAATTTCACCAAAATTTCAGCCTTGACGTATGCCTAACATCCGTTTCTACCATTTTCAATAAAATAATTTCAAAATATTGCGAGTGTAAATGAAATATAGCTTTAAACATAAATATGCGCATTTAGCCCGCCGGTTTCGGAAATCGGCTATTTTGACTTCTTTTATTATAAAATTATTTTCACAAAAACTGTAAGAGATTTTAACAGAAAAATTGCTCTTACGTATAGAAAACAGATGTCCGCTCATGTGCATATAGTTTTCAGGCTCCTATCTATCGGAATATGGGAGAAAATGAGTGTTTTCCTTAATATGCGCATATAGCCCGCCTCTCCCCTAATTCTCATACAAAGAGTATTTTCAATCATTCAAAACTCTGCTAGATCCACCGATTTCCACGCTAATTTTAGATGAATGATTCCATTTATCGTCCAAAATAATCACACAAAAGGTGGTGTTGAGATAATAAGTGGTATGAAACAAACCTAGCAATTGCTTTTGCTAAACCAAATCGAGCAGTCGAGTAGTCACTTCAAGCAACTGCTGCGGTTGCTATGAATAAAGTTTGTTTTGACAGCTGTTTTCTCTGACAGAATCTTTTACTTTTAGAACAAGCTAGATTGGTATGAATAAAGCCCAAATCTGGAGGAATTGCTCGACAAATCTCTAAGCAATTGCTTTTTTTCTAAGGTCGAGGCGTCGCGAGCAGACGTCGTTAGAAGATAGTAACCATGGCATAGCATACTGATCAGTGAGAATATTTTGGCGCGTATTTCTCAACCAAGCATATTTTCAATGCAAGTGGTGGCGATATGAAGCCTTGATGTGATTTATTTGTTCTTGATTCCTAGCTCATTTCTACAGCACATGGTTATGAATGACGCCAAGATGTGACTCAGGTTGACATTTTGCTGATCGATTAAAACATATATTATTTGTTTTGCCAAAATCTGAAATTGAAAAGTCGGGTATCCATTTTTAGAGATTTTCTTTTCTTCGAGGGGTTTGTTTTTCGTCTGCATGGGCGAGGCGTCGCGAGCAAACGTCGTTGCAAGATAATAGTAACCAAAGCATACTGTTCATTGATCGCTGGAAAAATTTAAAAATTAGGCGCATATTTCTCAACCAAGTACCTATATTTCTTATGCACGATATGCAACCTAGATGTGTTTTTTTTGCTTATTTGTACACAGCACATGGTAATAAATAACGCCTAGATGTGACACGGATTGATATTTTATCGATCGAATCAAAACCATATAAACGATTTCAAATATCAAAACCATTTTTAATTCGTGTTAATTTAAGTAGTAAATTGTTGCCAAAAAATATGAACTTGGTGAAGATAAATATGAAATAATGTTATGACACTTTGAGGACGTTTGAAAATAAGAAATTGGGAAGCTTTACATTCAATTTCGTATAATCCAATACGCCTAGAATGCTAGACACATTAACTGAAAAAGAGTCTATTCTCTTCTAATTTGTTTAATTATAGAGGATTTTAACCAACTTGGCCATTCGTCCTCTCAACAAGAGTCTGTTCTTTGAAATAGATTAGATAGAATTGAAGTTTTAATAGGCCGAATGAACTATTTGATTTTTTGCAAACGTAAATTGAAGTTATCAATAAAATAATCTACTTTTTAATAACAAAAAGTGAGGATATGCATTTTCCGGAAGAATTTCTAACTATCAACTATCAAACTAATTAAGCAAACTATGAACTTTTACAAAAACTGTATACATTATTTCTTCATCTAAAAATTGTTGGGCCCAAAAAAAATTTTGATTAAATAAACTTAACTTTTTTTTAACTCATTGATATTCCAGGGGCAGCAGATTTTTATGATGAACTTTTAATATGATCTGATAGTGTTAAAAATAATATTAATTCCTGTAATTTCTTAGGTGGAATAACCGAAAACGCGCAATTTAGCTATGAGACATCTACAATTTAAGAATTTTATCTTCAAAATGGCCAGAAAGGATATCCCGAGTGTTGAATCTGAAGCTGATATTCAAAATTATTATAAAGGTCTTTGTAAATCAAGGTGTTTTGGTTGAACAGCATTCAGTGAAATTAAAGTACCAAGCATTAATTTATTCCGGAGAAAAACTTAGGATATAGCAATGAAAGTTGATAAAATAGACAAACAAGAACAAGTATCAAATTAATTTTAAAGTCTTTTCACTGACGCATCTGACCTATGTGTTTTCACTTGCCCCAATAAATGGGACAAATATATACTTCGATATTTCTTTTTGTCAACATAACTAATATTTTTTTTGAAAATATTACTTTTTCCAGAGCATATGAAAGTTGAACTGTGGTGATATTCGTTAGGATTTGACCGGTGTTTCATTTTTGAAAATTAAGATTTAAAGTTAAAAAGACACATAATTTTTATTAAGGTTTTGTTTATATAATAATTTCCAGGAAATAAAATGAACTCATAAAACCATCGTAGCCTGAACAGATTATTTATTTTCAATCTATTACATTTTAAATAAAATCTGCTTATCAATTAAATGTTATTAAATCTTAAAAATATAACGTAATCCTAAATGAAATCGCAGATCACCACCAACAATGTTCAGGGAATTTAGAAATCAGAACTGCTTGAATTAAAATCTTTAAAATAATGGGTGAATATATCTAAACATATGTTTTCCTCTTTTCAAAACCAATCGTTTCTTTGATTCATTGGGTTAAAGTTCAAAGGAATTAATTTGCATTTTTTGCTTGAATAAAAAAAAGGAATTAGCAATACACAAAATCACCAGATTTAATGCCATGACAAGTGCTGTTGGGAACACTTTAAGTTGAAATGTGTAAAGTCTATAACTTAAGTATCAGGCGAAACTTTTTAGAAATGATTTGGTGAAAATATGGATTTTAATCCAAACTGCTTCGAAGCATGAGGATGGTGAATAATAAGCTGTTTGAAAATGGTTAGTAAAAAATCTTTTCTTATGTTTTTCATTTCTACAGGTCTAAAAAATACACCATCCAAAGCTTATTGGGAGCTGAAAGCGCTGCGTTAGGCAAAATATTCGGAAAATACTCCAAAAATTGTCCCGATATTAAAAACAATATAACAAAACGAAATAAATTTACTGAATGGAATACAGCAAATGAAACATACATATTATCAACATACAGTTATTTATTTAACAAGTTACAAAAATTGGATTTTAAAAGACCCGTTGAGTTTAAATTCTTTGGTTTAATTTTGATAGAATTAAGCGGGACGATTCGAGTAAAGCGAAAGAAGGGAAATGTAAAGAAAACTAGGAAAAATAGAAAATGGACGCCAAATTGAACATGGTAAGACGAAGTTTACCGGGTCTGCTAGTAACGTCATAAATTTATCAAATTGGCAATATTGCACTTCAAAACAATTCCAATAGGCATTTTCAACATGGATAAACAAAAAAAAAGTGAAACCCCATTTTTTTTTTCATATTCTTGGCGTTGTATGGAATGATTCGTCTTACATGAAATTGAACAAATCGAATAGCAAACATTCCAGATTACCGGAAATAGTGGAAGAATTCCCAACTGGCCCGAACTTGGAATAACATTTTAATAGTTTTTAACGATTTTTTTTAGTTTTAACAAAACAAACATTTTTATTGATTATAAAGTAGCTAATTTAAATTGGCAAAACATTTTGTTTTTCAGGTGAACTAACTGTTTTTTGCTTGCTAGACCAGATTTGCTTGCTACAGATTCTGCTACAGATGTTTACTTATTTATTGGTCACTGTCTACGGCAATTTAATGTCATACAGACTGATTACTTAATCTTATCTTAAAACTATCCTTACTTACATTGAAATCAAAATATACATACACTTGGTTGAACAATTTACAAGATATGTAAATCGGGTTATAAAATTCGTTCCTACCATAGTTGTTCAGTCTCAGAGGCTCAAAACCCCGCAAGGAACGAGAGGGGACATGAAACGGTATCATTAACGGTATCATTTCCACGAGGCTAGCACTAACAATATTACCGGATATGACGTCGAATATTAACAAACGACGAAATAGTGAACGTGATACGTGAACCAATCGGTTTGATGTTTAAGATTCCACATCGAGCATGGTAATGTGGAAGGCGTTGAGGTTCGTTTCAGGGTAGGTTAGGCAGTGCGTATCTCAGGAATCGCTTTTGAACTGACTCGTGTAGCTTCAATCCTCCGATCGTGTTTGGTGCCCAGACTTGAATATTGTACTCCAATCCACAGCGAACAAGCGAGCTTTGAGAGTTGTAGTGTCATTGAATCCTTTGGTATTCCTGACCAAAAATCCTAGGACTGTTTTTGCTTTTGCTACCGTTACAGCTAAATGTTCCTTGAATGACAGGGACTTATCCACAATAACACCGAGATCTCGAATAGACTCAACATTTTCAATAGCCACGTTATCAGCTGTGTATTGATGCGAAATTACAACCCTACTTCTGGTGAACGTAATAATCTTACATTTTTAAGATTCACTTCCATGATAGTTTTAGTACACATCTGCTAAGCAAATGTTTATTCATACCAAACTAAGCGAATGCTTTGAGCTTTTCCTTTGCTTGATTTGCGAAGTAATTGCTAAACCTTATTCTTACTACTAAATGTGTACTTTTCGATTTCCGAGCCTTTGAAAATAGCTTCAAAAATACACCAAATGTTTTCTGCAGAGCTTCGAACCACTATATTCAATCTACAACGTTTCTGATTAAAAAAACTGGTTTTTCAAGGTATTTTTTTTTAAACTTTCACTGTAACTTCTGAGGGTGGTGAAAAAGAAATTCGTCATATTGGACAAATTTATGCATTTTGACCAGATAAACTACTTTGTCCAAGACATCAAGTCCCTAATTTGAATAACCAAAAAATGGCAAAAAAGTTCGTACCAGAATATACTCCTGTAAAATTGAACAATGTTGCCAAAGACATAAAATGTGTACCGTCAACTGGGGCAACATGCAACAATTTTCAACTTCAATGGCTTCTAAAAAACTTATGTTCACAGTTAATCCTACCTCTTTTGCATCAAAAGTTTTAAGGATGCTGGGATATCAAATTGGCGTAGTTAGAAAAAATATAGGTTTCTTCAGTTATTTTTAATTTTCTAAAAACATGCGATTTTCACCCTCCTTAGAAAATGGGGTAACTTGCAACAAACTTTGTTTTTAATGAAAAATCTTATGAACACGTACAAATATTTATTGTTTTTAATATATTGGCGATGCCTTTAAGACCATTACGCATGACAATACCAATTGCAGTAGTTTTTGGGTCTGTTAAAACTAATTTTTACATTTTTTCTGAAAATAAGGATGCTGCATACATTTAGGGGTTAAATAATACTACGAAAAATTCTAAAAGCTGAAATAATAAAAATAAATGTTTGGATGGATGAAATTTCAATGTTTACAAACGCGTGATGCAAAACATTCATATTCCAACACATGGGAACGAGATTTACAAGGTATTTCTTTGATTTGCATTTTGTTGCATTTAACCCCAGACACCTAACTGAATTTTAAAAATATTTATTTAAAAAAATTGGGTGATTGTTCGAAAAATATTTTAAGATCAACAATGTTGATACAACATGAGGAAACCAGTAAAAAGTTTGTATATAATTTTATCAAGCCGATCCGTCATACTGGGTAAAGTTTTTTTCGGCATCAAAAAATGTTAAAATTTGTACATTTATTGCTCGATTTTTCAAATTTTACATAAAAATAAAAAAATTAAGAAAACTAGCTTAAAATGTGAGAAATTATGTCATCATCATTTTGTTATCATTAAAAGATAACTTTATTACAGTACATTAAATTAAAAATTGATTCAATGTAGTGTCATATAAATGTTGCATCGAACCCCGCTGTTGCATGATGCCCTGTTTGACGGTATCTCGTCATTCTTGGGCGCTATGATGTTCTGCACCACTGTGCAATGGAACGAACTTTTCTTCTTGCTTAGATAGGTTTTTCACTATGTATCTTTTTAAAAGGTGTGTAATAATACAGATTAATACATTAGACTGAGTCGATTTGGGGTCATTTTCGAATTTCTCGAACCCTGGGGTTTCAAAAGCTTCGTTTTGGTCCAAAACTCATCCATGATTTTTTGCAGAATTTTTAAGTAACGTTTACATGAGTAAATTTGGACTTTTAGGTTTGTATGGGAAAATTGAATATTTTGTACTGAAAAATCAACATCATTTTTGTTTCTTCTGTGCAACCGAGCCAGCTAGTGGTTTTTGTGCCAATTTATAAATTTCTTACAGGAAATTTTCCGCTGAACAACTTTGTCGAAGACCGTAAATTCGTATCTTATTGCACAAAAAAGTTATTAGCTGTTTAACAGGGCTATGTCTTTTGGCATTGATAAACAATAAATTCAATTGACACCACTGCTTGTTCCCCGCGAAGTATTGCATGAAAAGTAGTCATGCAATACCTCGCAAGGCACACAACAGTGGTGTCTATTGAATTTATTGTTCATCAATGCCAAAAGACATTCCTCTGTTGAACAGCTAATAATTTTTTTGCCTAATTGGATACGAATTTACAGTCTTCGACAAAGTTGTTCAGCGGAAAATTTCCTGTAAGAAATTTATAAATTGGCACAAAAACCACTAGCTGGCTCGGTTGCACAGAAGAAACAAAAAGGATGTTGATTTTTCAGTACAAAATATTAAATTTTCCCATACAAACTTAAAAGTCCAAATTTACTCATGTAAACGTTACTTAAAAATTCTGCAAAAAATCATGGATGAGTTTTGGACCAAAACGAAGCTTTTGAGACCCCAGGGTTTGAGAAATTCGAAAATGACCCCAAATCGACTCAGTCTATTAATACATACTGAATCATTATTGTGATTCGAGGATGCCAAAATTTACATAAATTAATGAAGAATTTATTCCTCAAGCGAGTTTGTTTATGCAACTGTGTAGATTTGTTGACATTTTTTTAGTTTAAGCACGAACGCTTTTAAAACTTATTAAATATAAATTCGGAGAAAAGGTTAATTAAGCTTAGCTTGATTGACTACTCATATCCACCTTGGATCGTAAAATACAAAATGCTTTTCGAAGATGAAGATGTTTGTATATGAAAAAAATATTAGATAGCTTGGTGTTTTCAGTTCTGAGCTCAATATATTGCCGCATTTTGAACTCCACAATCGCTGGTGTGGCTCAGTAGAACTAATTTCACATCACCATTGGTTGCTACTCCGGGATCGACAGAGGCGATCAATTTTGTGCAAAGGTCAAAAGAATGATGGTTAGATTGGAATAGCAATTCATTTTCAATGAGTAAAACTTATGCTCTCTCTTTCTACGTCAATAACGGAGCCGGCCACGTTCTAGTAGTCAATAGATAGAAAAATATATAGAAAAGGATGAAAGAAAGAAAGTGTGTGCTTTAGGACCGAGGTTACCTCTGCATCCTTGCAAAAAATAGTGTTTAGGAGCATGCATTGGTTTTGGTTTATTGCCATTTTTAAATTTTAATGTCGGATTTTAACTTTGACTATTAGGAAGTAAATTATTCAACTCAGGTTTTCGCTTGATCATATTTTTATTTGATTAGCCTTCCATCAGCGAATTATTCATCCATGCAAAGAATAATTTTCTTTGAAAAGTGAATCAAATACCTTTGTGTTGTTTTTCCATTAGGAAGAATAATAAATTCGAAGGAAAGGTAAAATTTCAAACAAGTTTTGAAAAAAGCCTCAAACGCAATTTAAACACCAAGCGTGTCCAAATTTGTTGGTGAAAAGTACAATTATTTAAGAGGACATAACTGTTGTCTTTTAAACAAAATTGGTCGAAAATGTTAACGGACACATGAATATAGCTGAAATTTGAATGATTTGAGTATTCTGTAATCCTACTTTTCTCTCACGTTAAGTTTTCAATACTTCGAATACTTACCTTTTTCAATAAGTGTTTTAACTTGTTAAGCAGAATTATTTTACATAAGTACTTCAATGGAGTGGGGATTTGTGTTTAAACTATGTATAAATCTTCCCCGTTCACACGGCCATATTACAATTGAAACGCTAATGAATACGAAAAAAGTTACATAAAGGAACGGGCTCACCAAGAATGTCAATCCTAGATGTTAGAGGAGTTCGACAGGAAAAATGCTTGAATCTAGACGGGGAGTTTTTTTCTGAATGTTCCGCTAATTTCCGTCGCTGGAACCCAAATTTCCGAATTTCAATTTTAATTTTTGATGACTGACAAAAACGTCCTAATCACTTGGCCACAGCCTACCCGTGAGGCGTTAAAAAGGTAAATTTACTTATAATGTCTCTAGACCTAGCACCAGCAGTCAATTCATTAGTCAACGTAGTTTGATTTTATAAGATCAATATATGTTGGTTAAACAATGTAGTTTGATACAAAATCGTCAAATTGGTATAAAAATTCGAGTTCTTCAAAGTTAATCTAGTAGTACTTTTAGGAAAACTCAGGAAGGCTGCAAAAACTCGCTTGAATTCAAAGAAATTAATCAATTTTCTTTAAAAAATAACGAGCCCACAAAGTCGACAAAACAATGGAAAAAAAATGGAACAAAAATTTGGCGATTAGAACGATTTTCATTTTTATAGCACATTTTTAATCAAAATTGTTACTAATTTTAGTAGACTGTTCAAATGAATTCCAAGTTTACAAGAGCATTTCAAACAAGGTTGTTTAAGAACTTAACACAAAAAAAAATCGCATGTAAAATCCAAGAAGGTATAAAAAAAGCTTTTTTTAAGAAAGTGATAGTTGGTTCTCCAACGTATAACGGAACTTATGGTGGAATTGAATAGTCACGAAAAATAGTGAAAATCATTATGTGCTTGTTATACGTTACAAGAAATTTAGAATAAATCCCCAGCAGTTGACGAAACTATGTTGGTAATTCTAACGTCTACATAGAAGATATTTTTTTTTTCAACCAAAATTATAAATTTCATGTTTCACGCTGAACTAATCTTCTCTGGAAACTGTCAACTAACAGTTTATAGATAGAAAATCGTTTGATACTTTAAACATGTTATTGCGTACGAATTCATAAAAGAAGAAATTAATCCTAACACGTTTTGGAAAATTATGTTTAGTGATATGTTACGAACCATGATCATGAGAATACAAATTGACAATGATTACATCGTTTTCTCACTAAGAAACCAAATGCAGGCTGTCACTGACTGGCCCCAAGATCGGCGGAGGATGATGGTCACTTACGAAACCGGGAGATTGCAAAACATAACAGCGTAATGGGAAAAATCACTTTCACTATTCCCCCACCTCTCCATCAGTTTTCTAGCGAAAGGGTGCAGGGCTGGGTGTGTAAGTCCAAAGTAAGTCATGCCCGTCCCTGATACAAACCAAGATCGAAAGTCAATTGATATGATTGTTCAGATGGTTTTTTTTTCTATCTTCTTCGCTGTCGCCAAGATTTACGCCAACCGATCCCGGACGGACGTCATTTTCCACGGTGAAGCGACAAATTCCATTACAAACCGCCACAAAGCTTTGCGTTTCACCAACACCCGAAACTGAAACATTTACGGTCATGCGCATTCTTCATTTTGTTCCAAAAGCTCCTGGTCGTCGTACTCGTGGGGCGGAGCATAGAAAGTTTGCTGAGGCACCGCCTACTACCCAACATAGCACCAGTGAGTAGAGAAACGAGTTTAATGGTTTTGATTTGCCGTCGGTTATTTTTTTCCGGCCCTGGTCCAGTTGCTAAGCGCCGGTCTCCGGTTCTGAATAAAGCGAGCTGCTGCTGTTGAGCGCGAGAGTGAAAAAGTTAAATTGACGGCTGACGGCGGCCGCGAAGTCTGCCGATGCCCGATCGACGTCTGACTGCCAAATGCCTTTGCATGCGATTATGATTCGCGTCGTAGCCAGTTACAAATACCATAGGATAGGACTGACGTAGTGTTGCTGCTGCTGCTTTCTTTCTCTTTCGTTCGTGATGTCTCGCGATGTGGGTGCTGCTGTGCTCTGATTTTGGGGCTATGTTCAGGATGCGCATGTCTGCAGCTGTGTTGGTTGGCTGGTCACGAGGATGGGCGCTGGTGTTCCGCCACCGACCGCATCGAACTCTTTATGGGAATTTCGTTACATATTTTGCGACTATTCGATTCCGAGTCGCGGATGAATTCACATCGATTGCAAACGGTGTTCGCAGCGCAACCAAACAGAAGTAGCTGGAAATCGGCGTGCGGTCTTCTCTCGTCCTCGTCGATAGTCGTTTGAGTCCACGTAGTCCACACGAAGTTCGTCGGGGTGTGTAGTGAGTGTGTTGCAAGAAAGAAGTCACCGGGGATGGATTGATTGATTGATCGTTTCAAGTTCAAGAGGTGCCCGGTGCCAGGTCATTCGCGTTCAGATCGTTCGATGTGCGGTCGTGTGATGTGATTTATTGGCGGATGTGAGAAAATCTTGGAGGAGTGACAAACTAACGGATACCAACGCGATTTCTTTTGGAGCTATCACGTGCTGGAATGGAAGCCGAACTATTCTTCGACTTCTGCTAGACTAGACTTGTTTGGAAAATTAGTGTTTTTGCTTTCCGAGTGTCGATGTTGGTGAATTATGCAAACTGTCGTCGTTTCTGGGAAGGTTTCCGCTAACTAGTACCCAAGCTTGTAAACAGTGACCACAAACACGGAAGAGTATTTGCCAGTGACACAGAGACCGCCTGAGGGTAGTTTGTTGGTGTTGTTGAGAGAACCGCTGAAACCTTGTAACGCTTTTCACTTTCAGTTGAAGTGACCGTTTTGTTATTATTTTACTTTGCACGCGTAACGGAAAAGTCTGTTTTATGAAACTACCGGGCGAACGCGTTGCCAGAGTGATGAATCTCGAAGAGCCAGCATTCGCAGATAATTACATACAGGAGTTTGTGCTGGAGCACCTGGAAAGTGCCGCCGTCAAGCGGGAGGACATTAGCCCGACATCGGCGACTGCCAAAATATGGGCCTCCACTGCTGACGAAAACGGATTCATTCCAATACGATTGAAGGCCAACGGGACAACATGGCATGTGGAGGAACGCAAAGTCAACTCCATCACTCCGAACTCGGATTTCTATCCTCATCCAACGCACGGGCAACCGGTACTACTAAATCCTCCAATCTCAGGAGTTCCTTCGACTCCGCCGGAAACTCCCCCAGTAGTTGGCTCCCCAAATCACACCAACTCCAGCACCTATACCTACTACGGCAACAGGATCCAGGCCGAGCAGATGGAAAGCATGATGATCGTTCCTCAAACCATGCGTATGGAACAACCCTTGGATCTACGTCCTTCGCATCAGTTTTCCATTGCCACCGAAGGCGAGTGGTTAGAACGCAAGGAATACCTACAAGCTCACTCTGCCAATGGGTTTTCCCATCACCATCATCATGCTCAGCTGGAACACCTAAACCAGTTACACGGACCTTCGCACCACAGTCTTCACCATTCGAATCGGCCGCAATCGACCAGCTCAACTGGGTCTCTTGCATCACCCAGGAACAGTCACAGCAGTGGAAGTTGCTACACCAACGGCCCCACTCGAGAAGATCTCATCAACGACGACATGCTGATAGCTCTTTCGGTTCGGGAACTCAACAAACGACTTCACGGTTGTCCCCGAGATCAAGTAGTACGCCTCAAACAGAAACGACGCACACTTAAAAATCGCGGCTACGCACAAAACTGTCGCTCAAAACGTCTCCAACAACGCCACGATCTCGAAATTACCAATCGGCAGCTCCAGAACGAGATGCACCACATGAAGATGGAGATGGCCTTGATCAAGCAGGAACGGGATGAGCTTAGAAGCAAAATCCGAGATCACGACGCCAAAATGGCTCTGGTAGCCGCTGCCCATCATCAGAGCAGCATCCATCAGCACCAACACGCACCACCACCACCGTCGGTCTCCTCGCAGCCATCTCGCAGTTCAGCAAGCGCCGCAGCTTCTGCAGCTTCCTCCTGCAAACAGCAACAGCAAATTATCCAGGACAGTACCAGTTCCCCGGAGTATTACGTATGACGCCAGATTGGGAGCCAACAACCGTGGATCGGCCGTTATGCTTCCTAATGTCGCGGAGTAGTCCTCCGCCCTTGACACCGAAATCATGGATCGACAAGTACGCGTAGTCAGGGTTTATGTTATTTTTAACTTCTTTTTTTCACTGTTTCCTGTAAATAGCAGCGCGTTCTGCGAAAAATCCACTCGATGAAGATACTGAATGCCAACAGATAAGAATAAATCAAACGATCAAGACTGGATCTGATTATGTGCAGGGCGCAGTAGGGTCTAAGGCAAAACAATACTAAAGTTAGCGAGGGATTGTTGCTGAGTTGCGATTCCGTCGGATAGGTAGCTGGCGATGGTTGGGATTATCTTTGAGAGCATTTTTTTGTAATCGAGTATACTTAAATGCGTTGAATTTCTTGTGCTGTGAAAACAATATATCAACTAGTTTAAATCTAAGGTTTATCGAGAAAATTAATTGGCAGTCAAACTACGATTTATGTAAGAGTTTGAAAATTTGACCAACTACATCCTCAAGCATTTTTTATGAACATCCCTTCAACGAGTTCTTACTGTTACCAAATTTATGTTGATTCACAGAAATACTGCTTCTACCCGCAAACGGTCCAATATTGTTAGTGATTCCTATCAATCTGGAATCGTTATGCGCGTATGGACAGTAAAATAATCTATTAATAAATTCACCATTTCCAAGCAAGCATTTCAAATAAGCTACTTCAAATCTATCGAAGGCTTAGTACCACTAGTAATTTAAGGATTGATTTACTAAGTTCTTTTTTGTGATTTTTGATTTCCAAACAAATCTATATCTTGATGCAAAGGAAAATTTTTGATAATTTAGTTATTCTTTCCTCCATTTTTACTTTAATGTTGATATTTTTTAAATATTAGATTAGAATTTTCGTTTATTATTCAAAATAAAATGGTAATTTTATCGTGCGAGTATTTTTAAGAATTTTTGTTCCAATTAGCATCGCAAGGATAACAACAACCAAAATATGTACACTTGACTACTGCAAGCTTTGTATGGAATTTTCAAATTCTTAAATTTTTGTACCTCTCATAACATTTTTTGGTGTTTTTGCTGCAAGAAATAGCAATAAAAATTTTGGAAGCGATCCATCCAGTCCTGAATTAGAGCAACGAGTTTTAATTTTGGATGGAAATTTGTATGGAAAAACAAAATTTTTCATTTAAAAATCTCCAAAGATGATAATTTCAAAAATTCCAACTATGAATTAAAAATATTCCTTTATTCTTACAGTACAATTCATGTGAACAAAGCACAAACCTAACTTGTACCCCAGAAAAGATATTCGATGTTATACAAAAAAAATTCCCAATTTTTTTTTTTGATTTTTGCGTTTTTGGCTGCTTATTTGAAATCTGTGTAACCTTAGGGTGAGAATCAAAAATCTCAAAAAAACTGCTTTACATAGCTAGGATTTTTTTTGATTTATAAAACCTTTGCAAAAACACTTCATGAAATTATTAAAAGCATATTTAAAAGCCTATCAAAGGATTCAGATTTTTTATTTTAAAATAGTTATAACTTTTTTCATGAAATGCTTAGCTGCTCGTCAGGCTGACAAAAAATTAAGCTTAAGAATAGTGAAAACTAAAGATCAAAGACCAAATTCATTTCAAGCTTATTTGAATTATCTGGATTATTTAATGCACAAAGATTTCTTCTTCCATAGAAATTTCCATACAAAATTGAAACGCGTTGCACTTACTAAGAAATAAACCAAATCATATAATATTTTACACTGATGCTTGGCGACCCGAAAGGCATCGAAAAAACATATGGGAGCAAAAAGTCATTTTTTGCAGCGGTCTAATGTACATAATACAAAATTTTACGTTTCTTGTCATTTTTTTTAAAGAAATAAGCGGATATTTCTCATCAAAACTGAAACATTTTAAAGATATTCTTCGATTCAAATCGTTTACTATGAAAAAAATATTTCGAGAAGATCTTGTTGAAAAGGTTGTTCCCCTCAATTTAAAAAAAACCTATATAGAAATGAAATTCAACGTTGTTAAAAAATTATGTTTTAAAACTGCCTTTGTAGTTTTTCAGGAGGCAGATAGGGCATCTTATAATTTTGGGGGGCATTGAAAGGGCTCAGGTGGCGATGAGATCAAATTTAGCCTTTAAAATTTGTCTTAATTTGGCACAGTAGACTATACTTAAACCATTGGTAGAAATAATTTCATCACGAGCATATGGCTTTGAGTTGAATATGGTTATTAGACTGAAAAATACTTTATATATTTTTTTCGCTGACGGCATACAAATGCTAAAACCACAGAAAGTGTACTCTGTATGCCGTGACCTGGATTCGATCTCATGACCGTTGGCTTAGAAAACTTGATGGCTATCCTCTACGCCACGGACTGTGGCTAACTTACATTGAAGAAAATCGTAAACCTGGGATGAGCAACACGTGGTCCTCAAGACATGCTTGTGCAGCTCGGGAACCCTTTCTCAAATTGAATTTATTTTCCCGATTTTTTTTCTACGATAAATTGTAAATTAATCGTTAATTAAGTTTATTACAAAAAAAACCTCAGCATGTTGACCAAATGTATACTTCACTAGTTTGCATTAGCCCTACTATTTTTCAGATTGTTATTTTTTTTTCTAGCATTCTAGAATATTGATTAAACATAATATTGAAGTGTTTTTACCAGATTACTTCCACTTTGAAATTCAAAGTTTATTAAAGCGGTCCGGAAAATCAAACAAAAAATCGGTAGGCTACAGATGATCCCAGGCTTTTGTTAGTACGTCGGTAAAGTCATTTTTCTGAATACAAGGAAGAGTGACCTCAATAATGGGTTAAATTCTTATTAAAGGAAAGATAATTCTTCTCAAGCAAAAATAAAGTTGTATAATAAATATGCTCAGCAGATTTTTTTTTAAATTAAATTAATTTATCAAATTAGGAAAAAAGCTAGTTCTGTTTGACTTCAAGTTCATACTAGAGAAAAAAAAACCATTATTTAACATGGAAAATATTTTTGTTAAGGCTGGGGAACGATTTTTTTTCTTATTGACTTGACTCTGCATCAAAAACTCCGAAAAAAACTCTGAATTCACGACAAACTCAATATTTGTGACAATTATCTGCGATGCTATTCACAGAAATTTCATAGATACATCATACCAAACATCGATAAAGTTAGTCTTTTTACTGGAAAATTTGCATTCCACGTCACCAAAGTCATGAGGATTTCATAATCTTCTTCGTTTAGAAAGCCTATCACAAAGATCTCTAAATAAAATTAAGAACATCCTGAAATAGGTAAAATTAACTCTAGAATCAAAACTGAAACTTTGTCGAAATTCTCTTAAAAACCTTTGAATTTTTTTTGTTTTTTCTTTTCACATCTCAATGCAATGATCTCATACGGAATGTCAAATTAAAAAACGATTTTTTCAAAGTTGGTTAGAAAAAACGGGTCTGGGAGTACAAAATTGAAATTATAATTTCAGCTTCTCGAGAATATGCACAGAGAAGAAGATTTTAGACAATAAATTTCAATAACGATTCAACGTTGAGCGCTGAGAAGACAGTGATTTCCTTAAAGTATATTTATCTCACTGTTAGTATCGCTGTGAATCAACTCAAAAAGACTTTTAAATGGATGTGATGACGAATTATACCATCGGTTGAGACAAAAATTAGGATTTTCTTTCAGAAAATGGTTAAAACTGTTTAAGAACTATATGAATGATGTTTCGGTTTGTAAGAATCAATATTCGGAAAAAAAGTTTAAAGCGATTAATATATTTTTTATTATTAAAAAATGATCCAGATTTACCTATTCAACTTCAGCTGATATTATTCGCCTCGTATTTAAAAAAACAGTGATGTATTTCTGTATTTTTGAGCACTTGAATCCGTTTTACTATTCCTTTTAAATTTAGTTTTCGTCAAAAATTTGTCGTTTTAAAAAAGTAACGTAAAGGTCTGCTATCAATAAATGTCATCAAGATTGTGACCCGCCGAAACGATTTAAAATTAAAATTGATCCATTGGCTTAAAAGGTTGCTCACCCCTGCCGAAAACTATATATTAGCGAAATCATGTGATTTGCAATTTTCTTCAATGTTTAGAAATTCCTTCCATGTTTTGTGAATTATTAAAACTTGGGCCATCCAAAAAGTGAAGAAGACGTTATGCTTTCTAGTGTTAAGGCGTTGGGAGTTTTACACAAGCCTTAAAAAAAATAAAATTTAAAAAAACTCCTATTCAGCAGCATTTGAGAATAATTTTGATTCACATAAATTATATGTAGTGACTTGACACAAATTATTCTACTTTTTTTAAAACCATATTTCAAACTACCTATACTTGAAAGGATGGATCTTGGCTGGCACTGGATGCTTCAAAACAAATTCATTTAAATTTTTGCTTGAATATTATTGAGATTCAAATTTTTACGACTTTTGCTGCTAAAAGGCGTTTCAGATTTTTTGAAACTATTTTAGTGAAATAGAGTCTTTTATCACACTTTTTAACTAAATAATATGCCATTTCCCGAGTATTGACAACTTCAAAAAAAAAAAATGTCGTTAAATATGTCGAAATGCAGTTTTAAGTATTTCCCAAAAATAGCTTTATCTATATATATAAAAATGAATGTTTGTCTGTCTGTCTGTTCCCTATAGACTCGGAAACTACTGAACCGATCATCGTCAAAATTGGCATCTGAGGGTTTTTGAGGCCGGGGATGGTTTCTGTAATAGTCAAAACTCCATCCGACTTAAGGGAAGGGGGGCTTCCATACAAAATTTGTAGTTTTTCGAAACAAATGAAAGTCATGACATCCATTTTCTTGAGATTTTTTTTTCCTTTGGGCGGTTTGTTTTTCGTCTCTATGGTCGAGGCGTCGCGAGCCAAAGGAAAGTAACCCAGGCATAGCATACTGATCAGTAGGAATATTTTGGCGCGTATTTCTCAACCAAGCATATTTTCTTTGAGGGGTTTGTTTTTCGTCTCCATGGGCGAACAAACGTCCTCGCAAGGGGATAGTAACCAAAGCACACTGTTCATTGATTGCTGGAAAATTTAACAATAAGGCGCCTGTTTCTCAAACATGTTGGGGCGATATGCAACCTAGATGTGTTTTTTTCTTGCTTATTTGATTTGTACACAGCACGTGGTAATAAATGACGCCTAGATGTGACACGGATTGATATTTTATCAATCGAATCAAAACCAATTGAAAGATTTGCAAAAATATATACTTCCATATTTAGTTCGTGTTAATGTAGGCAGCATTCGACTTTTCATTCAGGAACATTAAAACATGTTCAAACGTTCAACTTTTTCTGTTAAAAAAATTAAAAAATATGTTTTCTTCTAGAAATTGTTACTTCGGCCCAAATACACAATTGAAACGAATTTAGAAATGAAAATGGGAGCTTTTTATTTTAAATAATTCTGAAAAAACCATCGTAATTTTTGCTTACATACCAATTCAAGTACCGTAAACTGGGGGAACTTTGATCACTTTTTTTCATTCATTTTTGAATATTTTGGAAGGGGCTACTTTTTCGTAATACCTTAAAAGCTTTAAAACCCTTACTGAGGTGAGGAGTATTAAACATGATCATTGATTGCATTGAATTCAAACGACATTGGTGGTTATAATTAAATGTTTGTTACAAAACCGGATTTCGAGTTTCGGGGTAAATTTGATCACTATGGTTTTTACGTATCTCAATATCTTCAAAATTATTATTTTGATGCCATTCAGCACAGGAGGCTCCTAACATCGATAACAGTAATTTTTGTTTGGACTCAATTGAATTTCTTAACTTTTTCTTTCAAAATCAAATATACAATTAGTGGCAAAAATTATAAACATTTTTCAATATTTTTTTGCCTCAAAAACAAATGAAATTTTACCTTCATGCAATTCCCTAAGTCCTCGCACTGTTCCCATGTTCTTTTTTTCTTCAAACTAAACCATTTGATAGGGTTTTTAGCCATTTTTTCTATACCGGCTTTTTTATGGAAAATGACCGTTTTTTACAATATCCAAAAATTATCATCAAATTACCATAAAAATTACATACAACCTAAACCAAGAAAAAAAGTTAAATTTTCTCATTAAACAATCCATTTCCTCCTAAATGCTTAAATTTGATCAGGAGAGATATTTGTTTGTGAGCCTTCAAAAATCCAGATATTTTAAGATTTTGGAATGAAATTTAAATTAATATAAAAAATCTGCTTACAAAAACCAAACTTAGCTTATTTGTAACTCAATTTACAGGCTTTCAAACGTAGTAAACAGTTTTCAGATATTTTTACTTTTTACTTAGTTAATGATGATTATCTGCAAAAATTACATGTTGATCAAAGTTACCCCGCTGATCAAAGTTCCCCCAGTTTACGGTACGTACTTAACATGAAAAGTGTTTTTGTGTTACATGGCTGCATAAAAGAGACTTTTGATCCGCTTCGTTTTTGAAAAGCGAGACTTTAGAACTGATATTCAACTGGACGCAAAAATTTTAAGAGAAATTTTTAGTATACCCTTAAAGTGTTAAAAACAATATTCCCTTCTGTCAACTTATACGGTGGGGCAAGGGCAAACGTCGAACTTTTAAGAAATTCATTTTCAAAATGATTCAATATGTTGGAAAGACCAGAAGGGGTATTCCGAATGTTGAAAGTGCAGCGGATATTGAACAGCATTCGTTAAAAGTGGAGTAACCAACACAAATTTATATTGCAGGAATACTGCAGATCGATCAGTGAAACTTGATAGAACAAAAAACAGGAATTCGTATTAAATCCATTTGAAAGCCATTACTCTGACGCATCTGTAAATAAGCTTTGCATTGACACTTGCCCCAATATACGAGACAAATGTAAACTTAGAAATTTGTTTTTGCCAACATTTTTGAATATTTGACTTTCAAAGAGAAAATAAAAAAAACACGCTGAGAACTTATTTAGTGATGCAACTGGTATTTTTTTTAAATATTTATATGTTTACCGTAGTAAGTTTATTTAAAAAAAAAAAGAAATTTGCACTGTATTTAAAACACAACTAATTTAATATATTTTTCAATACCATGATAAGTGCTGTTTGGGTATCGAGCCGGTTAAATTTGCCTACCTTCTTCAAGCAGTGGGGAAAAGATGGGAGAGTTCCCATGTAAATTTAAGAAAAAGAGCTTTTCAAAGAAGGGACCATATTTAAAAAGGTTTTTTTTGGGTACAGAGTACAAATTTCAGATCTTGAAAAAAGAGTTTAGAGATCAAGTTTCAGTAAATAATATATACCATCTTTGAATTGCAATTCAGAACTGCAGCTGCAGCTCTCATTTCAAAGTTGTTGGTTCTGAAGTATGATGAGGTTTGATTTAAAAAAATGCTCTCTAAAATCGAAATTTGAATAAATTTTTACAAATAACATTTATTTCCAGAAGGTGTAGCAAAGCACAACGGGTCAGCTAGTTGGTTCATAAAATCAAAACAAATGCTAGCATATGAGACTGGAATCTGGACATTGCTAAAAAAATATAATGTTTTTATGTTTTATGTAAGTTTTTCATGTGCCCAATATTTATTACCACTTTCATACCACTTATCACATTTCCTCATGACAACATAGTGATGATGTTATGGATGCAGAAGTTTAAACATACGGTGTTTTCCGAACCAGAAATGAATTGTACAATTGGCGACTTATTTGCTTTCTTTTCAGCTGGAAGAGCATCTTCAATAATATTTACGAATATCCAATCCATCTGAAGATATTTGCGGTCGAGCAAAATGTTGCTTGCTATTTCAACAAAATTATATGAAATTTCTTTCAATCATTCATACTTTGCTAAAAAAAAACAGATTTTTCAGTTGTTACATCAATTGAAAGTTTTACGTTTTGCTTCGAAGACTTTCAAATTTATTATATCAATTTGTTCTTCAATAACAGAGTATGTTTTGAATAAAAATAATTTATTTTTTACCCATTTTCTGACATAATACACATAAACATTTAAAATTTAACTCTTGATGAACATGAAAAGAAAGCCAAAATATTCGAAAATGAATTAAAAAAGTGATCATTGTTCTCTCAGTTTACGGTACGATCGAATCGATAAGAAATAAACGGTTAAAATCAATCCAACTATTTTGGTTTTAAAAGGAGTTTTGAGGCAAAACGATGCAAAATTTTGCTTATATTGAACACCAAAACGTAGCATCATTATGTCTTCAAAACTCGTTCTTAAACTTTGGCCAAACGAGGCATCATTAAGGCTTCAGTGAAACCTACACTTGGCATAATCTCTCTTTGAAGATCAATAACGGCGCCGGCTACTTGCTAATAGTTAAATGAAAAATTTAAAAAAAGAGAGAAGGGGATGAAAGAATAATTTTGTGCTTTAGGACCGAAGTTACCTCTACATCCTTGCAAATAATTGGTTGCTGGAATGGAGGAAAAGGATCAGGATACACTTCCAAATTGTGTAATTGTGTAAAAAGTGTAATAACAAAATTCGGTTAATTTTGTTATTGTACTCTCCTGTTTTTTTTTCTTATGAAACTCCAAAATTAGATACAAAATTGAAATTTACCAACAATCTTATTTGGGTACCATAACAATTCTTTTTCATATTTTACCATTTTATATTTTTAAATATATTTTTGCCATCGACAAACTATTGTTGTGTACCTATATTCTACATATTTTTTATACTGCAAGATTTCATGATTAATGATCTTGAAAAGAATATAGTTTTAAGTTTTATATCTGTTAGAATACACATAAACGTCGGAATGATTGAAAATTTCGTTCAAAAACTGACGTAAACTCATTAAAAATTGCTCACTAAAACTTTTTTTGTTTTTTGCTTCAATCTGATTATGTTTGTAACCATTTTCTGGAAACTTATAAATCGATAACTACTTGGAAGAAACTAAAAAATAAAGAAAATTTAGCTGCGTTCATCCATTATTTTCAATGAAGATTCCTTCGGAAAATTGCACTAGATTTTACATCTTATTTCTTATCGAAAATGATTATTTAGACAATTTATTATTTTGACACGGGCTCCGTGTCTTGAATTCTCCCTCTTTTTTCAAAGAAACCTAATTTTCCAAGATTCATTTGGCTCGAATTCCCACCTGGGATTATTTAATCAATCGAATAGAAGATTCTTGAAGTGTTTTCGAACTTTAATAATAGTTTTATATAATTATTGAACTAAGGTTTGCCTGGTTTTATCCGGGTTTTCCCGGATATTTAATACAAAATTTGGGAACAGTGCGGCCCGGGAAGCCTTGAATACGATTGAAAATCTGTCGATAAGTTTTGATAGAACATTTTCTTCCTTTTTTGCTTGATTTTTGTTGAGTAAATTCAGGATTTTGCCAAAATTTGCCCGGATATTTCTCGGATTTTTGGTCGTTAATTTTGAAATCAAATACCCGGATTTTGCCATGTTTTTTTTATATGAAATTGCCGGGATGTGTTCGGCACGGATACGAGCTGAAAAAATTCTGCCAACCTTATATTAAATGCATGGAACCAATTATAATACAGTTTATAATTATGCAGAAGATATTTTGAATTGCGAGTTCTTGAATATTAATTGGTTGGATATTGGAAAACCGTTAAACGAAATTTTTCTTTACATAATGGATTTGCTAAAAGTATGTCTAATCAATAACGGAGTATTATTGCGGGTTATGACAGAATCAGCTTTCGTCTATTACATACTGTAAATAAAATTTTCATCCATTTGAACGTTTAAGGTTTTCTTAAAGTACTCGGTAAAGTTAGTACATATCCCTGATTTTAATCTCTTAATGGTTATGTTGTTTTCACAGCACTAAAGACATTCATGATCGAATAATATTGCAGCTTGTAACTCGCGGTTGCTCAGCGGGTGGGTGGTTTTTGCTGGTGGGTGGAGTTGGTTGAAATGAGTGGGATTCAGGGTCGGACTTTCTACGGGACTTTCTACGGGTTTCTCTGGAGTAAAAGGGACTCAAACAGTGGTGTCCAAACGATGGAGTGAAAATAAAAGCTTATTACGAGTGGTACCTCGCATGTTACCAACCTTTATCGAATATTTACCAATCTTAAACAAAGATGCAGATTCTAAGTCCGGAACACTCCAGAGGGAGGCATGGGAAAACGATAAACATACGAGGGCAAATCAAACTATGGTTGTAAATCGTTCAAAATAAATACTTAGGCAGGATGGCTAGTTTAACAAAATAAGGGAAGAACATTTATTGGCTAATGCAGCCCAAGTTTCACGTCACATTCGGTACTTGCGGTTTCTGGAGAATCATAACCGAATTCTCGGTTTCTGGTCGTTTCTGGCAGATTCGCACCAATTTCGGCGTCCCGAAATGGTGATTGAATCCGAGTCATGCAGGTGATGTCTAGGTGCTGGTTGATCGGTGACGTTTTTGGGGTTATGTCCACCGAAGGTTCCTTTCCGTTCGCAATATCTTCTGTGCCGCCGGTTTCGGGTTTTTGGCCACAACGGGCATCCGAGGATGATCCTGAGGTTGGGTTTATATTTAGAAAGAAAAAGGTCCTTTGGACCTAACCAAATAAATTAATATACCTGTGACGACTTGTTTGTAACCGCATAGTTTTTTTTTACAATTTTTGACAATATTTATAAACATTACAATTTTTTTACCTTTTTCTTCACTGCGTGTTTTAACTTGTTTCTGTGTTTCGTTGTTATAATGTTTTGAGGACTTTTTGCTGTTTAATATAAATACATTGTTTAAACTTTCTTTTCACAACTTGTCATTGCATGTGTTTTTTTTAAGGATCATAACCTAGTTTTTTTTTACCTTTTCTTAACAAATTCGTTTTAACTGTTTCTGTTTTCGTTGTTGTACCAAGAAACGATATTTGCAACTGTATTGATCATAGGAAAAGTAGTTATGTTAATTTTTAACCGCATGTTTTTTCTTTGAAAAAACAAACTAACCGTACTATTTGTTTGAAACTCTCACTTGTGTTTTAAAAAACCACTTTTAACTTGTTGTTTGTGATTGTTTCTTCTGTTATTACGTTAGTTGTGACCGTTCTTCTGTTTTTTTTTAACCTGCAAGTTTAGTATATTATTAAGAATTTTTTTACACCATTTTAACCTCAAATTCCTACTCTACAATCTACACACGGCGCGCACTTCTTGACTCTAAGGCGTTCGCGAACAGAAAGGATCTGCGCTAACTAAGCCGACATTGAGCAAGCGTTAAAAAGTTCATCCGACCGCCACACTGTCATCCACGTCGGCAATTTTATTTGACGTGTGCGGCGTTGACCGGGTGGTAACACTTCCTCGCAAAAGCCAATGCTTTCGTCCTACGCTCATGGGCATCTCTTGTGAGAGAAGTGGCTGCGTAATGATTGGATAGGGAGGTGAAATCCTTTGAGAGCTTTTGAGTGGCGATTGTTATGACTGTCATGATTGTCAGGGTTGTAGGTCAAAATTAGGTAATGTGTCGAAGACACTTTAATGGATGGTAACGAACGGTTACAAGCTCAAATTCTAATCGTATAAAATAGCTTTCATAATATTCCACCGACTACAGCGCAACTTAGCAACAATCCCAAATAAACAAGATGACAAAACGAACAATATCGGATAAAAACAAAACTATACGAAGATCGTAATGTGACTCAAGGATTACCAAGAAAAGAATAATATTAAAGCAAAACAAAACCGAAAAAAAAAACAAACAAACAAACTAGTGCATATATACAAAGCAATGTGACTATCGAATAAACCGACGCGAAAAATCAAGAATACGCTAATTGTTACCTTTTTCTCGATGTGTAAGATGAAAACAAGCAAAGAAAAGTGAAATGATGAGTTTTCAGTTCAGGTGTAAAGTACTGCTTCGTTAATTTTTTCAGATTTTTGTTTCCGTTACGGATCATGATACTGCATTTGGAATGAAAAACCAACCTAGGATTAATTAAAAACCACAGAGAGAATGAGAGACAGACGATAGGTTTAACTATTGAATAATTATAGCAATTGTTTTCTATTAAATCGAAAAAGAAATCTTAAAAGTGCTGCTTTTGTTTATTGTTTCCGAAATTTCCCATTCCCCACTTTCTAATATGTAGAAATAGCTTCCATTTCTCCACTTTTTTCGATTTTATTTTTTTGGGATCGATTCGTGTGCTTGACTTCTTTTAAGAAACCAAGAAACAGAGATTGGGTTTGTTCCAACAATCCAACATATCGTCCGACGGCAGTTATCGTTAAATCGGTTCCATTTATGATGACAGTTACACTGTGTCGCGATGATGGACGGGGTCTGAAGATTTTTTATTTCTAGTGTTTAATCGTTTCAGCAATTTGTGTCATCTTAGACGTAATTTACAGGTTAGTGAACTACTCCAGTCGAAGTTCAGTGCAAGTGGTTTTTTTTTACAATAAGTGATAGATTGAATAAGAGATTGGCATAGGTAAGTGAAAAAGGTCGATTTCAACTTTAACTTTTAGAATTTCAACTAGTAATATGAACAACTATGCGCGTTCCCAGCATTCACAGACAATTTTCAAGTGAAATATTAAATAAACCTTTGCAAAATCGTTTTAATTTGACAATCATGAGATCCAAATGTTTATAACAAACTACTCTTTTTTTATGTAGCATCGTTCCTAAATTGATCCCGTTTATACTTCCCTTGGCTGAACGTCTTTTCGAAACATAAACACATCCAACCGATAAACCATAAACTGAGACATTTATGAGTGAAACGGAATTATTTGCTACGACAGTTCGTGGATTGTGTTTAGGTTTAGAACTTCCGTTCAGCAATTAGTTTCAGTTGTGGCAGCCAGTTATCGGAAGAAGCCGAAGGAACCCAAACAGTTTGAGCAGCTGGAGGCGATTCAATTATGTTTTTCGCGGAATGATCTTGATAAGGGTAAACCGTTTGAAAGTGAGAGGAAATGATCTTGATAAGGGAAACCTGCAAGAGGTTATTTATATGTTTGGACGTTAACTTATAGAGCGGCAGTGAAAATAATTTAATAGAGACAATGTTAAAGTCATTGAAGACATTCATTTTATAAACAATCAGATTATCAATGTAGAAGGTTTAAATTTTGAACACATAAAAAATTAATAAGTTGTAGGATCTTTTTTTTTGTATATTTATTTAACGAGGGTATGTAACATAAGTTTTCACCCTTCTTAAAACAAATTGTTATTTTACACTATGATTACAATTTTTCAATGAGTTTGGTTTTTTTTTAAAAAGCAATTAGTAATTTTGTCCTACTCACATCACCATACATGAAATTCTCCTGGCTTATCTTATATTTTATCCTACTCTCTGAGTTAACCTCACATTCAAACAAAATATGATTAATAGTTATTTGTACCTGACCAGTATCACATATTGGTGGATCTTCTTTTTTCATCAAATGTTGATGCGTCAACCTAGAGTGTTCTATCAAGAATCTAGTAGGGCCTCTTTGCTCATTACGACTACAAAACCATAATTTATTCGCTCTATAACAGGTTTGACTATCCTCAGTTTGTTAATAGTAAACAAATTCCAACTTTCTTGCTGAGCTTTCCTCAGTGAACTTTTAACCCAACGAATTATGTCCTGCCCTGGTATACACACATTACTCATCTCACCCGTTCTACCCAAGCCGGCCAAATTATCTGCAGTTTCGTTTCCTGGTATGCCACAATAGACTGAGTCGATTTGGGGTCATTTTCGAATTTCTCAAACCCTGGGGTCTCAAAAGCTTCGTTTTGGTCCAAAACTCATCCATGCTTTTTTGCAGATTTTTTAAGTAACGTTTACATAAGTAAATTTCGACTTTTAGGTTTGCATGGGAAAATTGAATATTTTGTACTGAAAAATCAACATCATTTTTGTTTCTTCTGTGCAACCGAGCCAGCTGGTGGTTTTTGTGCCAATTTATAAAATTCCTTAAGGAAATTTTCCGCTGAACAAATTTGTCGAAGACCGTAAATTCGTATCTTATTAGACAAAAAAGTTATTAGCTGTTCAACAGAGGTATGTCTTTTGGCATTGATGAACAATAAATTCAACAGACACCACTGTTGTGTGCCTTGCGAGGTATTGCATGACTACTTTTCATGCAATACTTGCGAGTCTCCGAAACATCTGGCGGTCACGCCAGATCTCTCTACGAACTAAGATCCGAATCTTCAACTCAAACGTCAAATCCGTATTGCTGTACGGGTGTGAAACTTGGTGCACATATGCGGTGACGACGCGAAAACTGCAAGTTTTTGTGAATCGCTGCCTGCGGAACATCATCCGCACTTGGTGGCCTGGCAACTGGATCTCGAATGAGGAACTACATCGCCGGTGTCATCAAAAGGCGCTAGAAATCGAGATTCGGGAACGTAAGTGGAGATGGATTGGGCACACGCTGCGAAGAGATGAAAACGAGATTTGCAGAGAGGCGCTTGACTGGAATCCAGATGGGCATCGAAGAAGAGGCAGGCCCAAAAGCTCGTGGCGGCGAAGTCTAGCCGCTGAAATCCGCACAGTTGACGAGAACCTTGGCTGGCAGCAAGTGAAGACGCTGGCTCCGGATCGCCAGCAGTGGAGATCTTTTATCTCAGCCCTATGCGCCGGTCAATCGGCGCTGGACCCTTAGGTAGGTAGGTAATACTTCGCGGGGCACAAGCAGTGGTGTCAATTGAATTTATTGTTTATCAATGCCAAAAGACATACCCCTGTTAAACAGCTAATAACTTTTTTGTCTAATAAGATACGAATTTACGGTCTTCGACAAAGTTGTTCAGCGGAAAATTTCCTTTGAAGAATTTATAAATTGGCACAAAATCCATTAGCAGGCTCGGTTGCACAGAAGAAACAAAAATGATGTTGATTTTTCAGTACAAAATATTCAATTTTCCCATACAAACCTAAAAGTCCAAATTTACTCATGTAAACATTACTTAAAAATTCTGCAAAAAATCATGGATGAGTTTTGGACCAAAACGAAGCTTTTGAGACCCCAGGGTTTGAGAAATTCAAAAATAACCCCAAATCGACTCAGTCTAATGCCACAATGGCTAGGAATCCATACTAAAACCAGATATTTTTTCCTCATCAAGGATTCAATATTTTGTACGATTGGATGTGATGAACCGTTCTCAAGAGCAACGAAAACGCTTGCAGAGTCTGTGTCTGTCCATTTCTGAATCTTTGGAATATTTGGAGGAGAACCATTCAAACGAACTTCGATAGGTAAATGATCACTGTTAACAGGATCTGGAACAGTTTTCCAGGTGAACTATTTGCAATATTCGAAGACACGAATGAAATATCAAGGGCAGATGCCTCAAGTTGTAGGATCTAAAAAAATGGAGATCTAATTGAAAACAGCATTATGATGAACGTTTTGGTCATGATCTTGGCCATCATCTGCAACAATCTATAATTTTCTGTTTTTTTTTAATTGAGGGTAAATTTACCTAATTTTGCTTTACTTTTTTATGGATTCTAAAATTTCATGTTTCTGTTTGTCAATTGAAAAGATTATTTTGCTTTGGTGTTTTTCGCTCTCATTTCAAAGTTATTCAGAATGATGAAGTATTAAAACAAAACCTGTGAAAGAGCGTTATAGACCGTTGGAGAATGTGTTAACCCCATAACGCTTTTTCCGCTACTGTTGTTTCTATGTTCTCTGTTGTTGTAGCAACAATCATTTATTTTAAAGTTATTCAAAGCCAATGAAGTTTTTTTGAAAATTATGCTTCGAAAAAAGGTAAGTCAGTTAATGAAAAAAACATTCAGAAAGCTGAAGCTAAAACTATATGCTGCATATGTATAAGAAATTTTTTTTTATTCCTTAAGATTAGCATCACAAAAAGCGAAAGAAATGTGCGAAAACCGTACTTTTTAACCCTTATCCGTCTCTGAAATTTATACCCGTTACCCAATACCCGTTAGTCCGAAAAAACATGCTACGGAACAAAGACAGTAGATTAGCTACGGAATGCAAAAAAAATTACTTTGTTTCCAAGAAATCTGAAGTTAGAAGTACGTTGCACATAAGGATATATTTTTCTGATTTTTTTTAAAGATCATGACCACAAAAAATGTAAAAAAGTGGTGTAAAAACCGTATGTTTCAATCAATGCACCGTCAAAATTGTTTAAGTCACACCAGCTAAATTTTGAAAAGAAGATTGGAACGTTGACGAAATTTGTCACATTATGGCATTTTTAGCTGGTCAAAATACGAAACACAGATTTTTTGAAGAATTTTCAAAGGCAAGGAGTGTATTCGAAAAAATTATCAATCAATAACTCATCAATAAGAAAACCCGTTTTTGAAAGAAATCGGCCGAAGGGAATCAAAGTTATTGATGAAAAACTGGTTTGAAAATGTCTCAAAATCCCATACAAACTTCCGGCTCGTTGAGCGACCCCTTCCCGTGATCCGATCTGGTCCAAATTTGGCATGAGATCTTGTACTAGGCCTAGTATCAATTTTAGCCTGCAGCGTATAGCTTTTTCAAAATTCGGGTCATTTGGAGCACTCTATTCCTCATTCATATTTTCGGATTGAGCTCGAAAAAACCTCTCATATTCTCTCAATTCATGGAATCGATAATCTTCACTTTTATTCAAATTTTAACTCACTGTTTGTTCCTCTGGAACTTCTCAAACGGTTTACCAGGTAAACTTTGGTCGTATAGTTGATTTTCAGCTGTTTTTGGGTTTCCCACAGGGACTTTTCTGAATATTTCTCGATCCTGTCCAAAACAAAAATGTCAATGAACTTCAGTATTTTACGCTATCTCAAAAACCACTTGACAGATTGTCACCAAATTGTTGCACGTACACAAAACATCACTAGGTAGTCTCAATGAACTTTTCATAAATTTCCGTCCATGCATTCAAAAGTTATTCACTAAACTAAGTGGTGCTTTTTTACGAATACACTTCTTAGCTGTTTTTCGAACTTTTTGTCAATTTGCAATTTCTCAGAATTTCTAAGACTTGAATTTAACTTTGCCTTGGATTTTGAGTACATGAACGCAAGATCTCCATAATAAATTTATATTTATATTTTTAAGATAAGTTAACCACCGTTAATTGATTTTTGTAAATTTATTTTCGGCATATCGGTGAAAATGTATATTCTTGGAGAAATAATATCAAAATTGAAAATTGATAAAGGTGGATAGAAAAGTTGGGAGAAAATTTAGAGATGTTGAAAAGAGCGAAAGAGCAGTTTTGCGAGGAAAACTTATTTACGTACACCATACTTTACCCCGCAACATTTCATTATTTAGGAGAAGTAGGACCGGGATAACATAGAGATGGCACTACCTTAACCTATACAATGAAATTTGGTTGGTCCGAAGCTTACATTTAGTGAACATGTATACTCCGGACGGGCAAAATATGAAGCACGGCTAGCGCATCGATGGAACCATTGCGTGCAATAGGGAAGTATGAATGATTATCCCAAAGCGATAATGGATTGATCACTATTTAGTTAAGCCTCCAAACCCTTGGACAAAAGTTTTATACAAAGCTGTAAAATAAAACATCACCAAGAACTTTTACTGCATGTCTCAGTGATGTCAAGCTTCCAGATTTTGCCTGGATGAAAATTGAATGAATGAAAGTATGAATGAATGAATGATGAAAGTATGAAAATTCGCAATATTCATAGTGTAATATGACAGCAAATTGAGCGCCGATGTGGTCTAGTGGATAGACTGGCGCTAGTCTGGTTTTGGTATGCCAGGCATACTGGGTTCGATTCCCGGTATCGGCAAGAAAACTTTTGGGTTCGAATGCCATAAGTGACCGACAGGTAAGATGTGTTTTCTCATATAACTGACTATATAATAAGAATGTTCAATCAGTTGCCAGCTGGCCATGTATATACACGGATGCCGGAATACTTGTAAATAAACTAGCCCACATGATTGACTCGTTCTTCCAAAATAAACTTACACCAACACAATACATTCACTCCATAACAGTTCATACGAAGCCATGTGGTCCGGGTATGGTGTACGCGTTGCATTGGAGATTTGTCGAACCTAATAATCTAAGAATGCATGTGAGGCCATACTTAGGCAGAAACTGCGGTGAATCCGTGCACCCATGGTGGATAACCAACATACATACATACATAACCAACATGTAAAATGACAGCAAATTATTAAAATTAGGAATAAAAAGTGTTTGAAAGGTATGATCAATGGGAAGTGCAGCGAAGATAAATATGAAACAGAAAATTTAGCAGAGCATGTAGGGGAAAGTTCATATAACGCTCCATGTGGCTAATACGCGCCACTCGTGTTTTGAAGAATCTGTAACATTTTTAAGCCTGCAAAATATTACCAATTTGTTTTAAATGTTGTGATTGGCCATGGCAAGTATGAATTTTCCCTTAAAATACCCCTGAGTCGTGAAAATTTAAAAATTTAGGGTTTTCTTCATTTAGATGTAAATTTTAAAAAACACTTTCAATAAGGTGGCATCAAGCAGAGAAAAATGAATAAGACAATATTTTCAGCACATCGATAGAGGAGAATTTAAACTATGATATTATGCTAAAAAGTCATATTGAACTCGCTAAGATATGGTTTTTATGGGTTTGTTTTATCACGGCCCATATGCTCTTTATAACGCGCCAATCGTAATATGCTGAAAAAAGCATTAATTTTTCAAAACGGCCAATTTTCATTGAAAGTGAACAAAAAGTCTAAAACCATATTTTGAGCGTTAATCAAGCCCAACAAATCTACTCTTCATTTTTTTTTTAATTTTGATTAGTCCATTTTGATTTTCTTTTCAGTCAAAATGTCTAAAAGTATTGGTGTGTTTTCGGTCTTCGGCTGCCCATTTACCCGAAAACTTTTGCCCATAATTAATTTTCCCCAGAATGACAAATACCTGAAATCAAACCCCAGAATGAACCATTTCCCAGAAAAAAAATCCCCAGAATGTACCATTCACCAGATTTTTTTTCCCAGAATGAACCATTTTCCAGAATTTTTTCCCCAGAATGCCGCTTCGGCTCCTTCATCCTCGTTGGTTGCGGCTTTTCCGCAAAAGAATAGTATTATGTGAACCAAATTTTTATGGAAAAAATAATTTTTCTTTTAATTCCAGTTTGGATTAATATGTTAAATTTTGTGGGAATTGGCAATTCTGGCGAAAAATTTTCAGAAAAATGGTCCATCCTGATGATTTTTTTTTCTGGGAAATGGTTCATTATGGGGAAAAATTTTGGTAAATGGTGCATTCTGGGAAAAAAAAAATCTGGGAAAGTGGATTTCTGGTGATTGAAATTCTGGTGATTTTTTATTCTGGCCAATAGTTTTTGGGAAAATGGAGCGCAACCCGGGAAAGAGACATTATATAAATAATTATTCATCAAAGATTTGAAAATTCTAGAAATTTGTTTTCAGCTTAGTTATGAGACTTGAAGGTCCCTTTAAAAACTTATCGTTTTCAGCTTTTTAGCATTATTTAGCCGTAAGCTTTAAAAGTACATATGTTTGATGGAACTTTAGATATTTTGGGTTTATTCATGTCTGATAAGGATGCATATAGCACGCTATTCAGCTTGAAATTCAAGTTTTCAAAAATCTTTAAAGTCGTATAAGCGACCTGAAATGTTATTATACAGGTTATACAAAAGCTTACTAGAATAGCTAACTTTTATTTCTTTGTTTTCAATATAAGCTTTTAAACAATCACTAAAAAATCTCTCTGAATGCTGCTTACTACTGCTTTTATGAAAATTTCGTTCTTTTTCTGAATAAAAAATTTACTATTACTTCTATTACTACTACTACTCAATTAGATTTTTTTGTAATTTTGAAAATAATGTAAACACATACGGGCCATATCCGGGTTCTCCATAAAACAAGGCTGGATAGGACTTGTTTAAAAATTTTCGCTGAGTATCTAAAAAACCGGACAATCTGGAATGCTTAATCTAGAGTTTGGCCGTCATGTACTTAGAATGCCGTAATATTTTCAAATAGTATTGATATGTGTTACCTATCAATAACCTCAATATAAACTTATGATTTTGAATGAATCATTAATTTGAATCAAGCGAAAATCAAATCACCTACGTTGAAAAACGATACTGTACGTTTAAAAGGACCAGTTGGGTTCAAATTTAGACATGTTCAAGGAAGTGCATGGTGGAACTCCATTTTTCGAAGTGTGGGGTGGCTCAAACAGCCTTCATTTGATTTCTCGGAAAAATTCACACAAGATATTTAGGTCTCATTTTGTTAAAAAAAATTTAGTCCAAATCACTGTTCTAGATTGTTCACTAAATATAGGTGAATAGAGGGTTAAAAAGAGACTATGTCTCCGTTCGTAAGCTCGTCTACAACTAAGTTCAATCGATTCTCCGGACATTTCCGCTGAAAAGAAAATATATTTTCATAGATTTGTTTTGTGTAGGAATAAAGATATTGAATTTCATCGTGGTTTTTACACTTTTTACCCATTGTACCACAGTGCAGTGGTCGAAAATGGCTAAAGTGGAACTTTTTTCCTAGTGCTTTTGCCTTTCAGTTTAGTAGTTAGCTGTCTTGACAACATTTACCTGACAGACCGTTCCCCATAACGTAAAAGTTTCAAAAATTAGACACAGTCTACTACGATATAAATAAAAACACTCACTATTATGCTTAAGGAGATAGAGACAAAGGGTGTTTTACAAGGTTGTAGATATGATCAAAATATGAAACTTTGGTGAAATAATGAGAGCTATATCTCTATTCAGTGCAGAGTTATAAAGCTTTTCGTTTGAAACATACTAAAAATTAGTTTTTTAAACTTAACTATTGTTAGTTTAAACTAACATGAATATAATATTCACAACATTTATAGACACTCAATAAGCACATTTTGCACTATATCGCTACAACCTTTCCTTCCGAAATTATCGCAGTTTCAAGTTTAATTTTTCCATAATTTTACAAACTTCTAGGGGCAAGTGGATCCATTAAAAAAATACCGCATCTTAAAGCTTGATTCAAGTACTACAAACTTAGCCAGTGACTGTTCGTCTCCACTTGCCCGTTTCTGAGTACGGTTGGCATAAACTTGTTGAATTTTTTGTTTTCAGCGACGTCATCGTAAAAATTAAAACATATTTAAAATGCATATAACTTCATCAATTTTCAACTGAAATCATCAAATTATCAGTTTTTTTAATGAAATATTCAAAAAAACTATAAATTTTTTTTAATTAAAAATCATAAATGATTTAAACATTGTTTAAAGACAATAAATCTCTATTTTCTCGTTAAAAATTGGGAATTCAACAAAATTCATACCAACTGTACTCGAAAATGGTAGAGTGGAGACAAGTAGTTTCAGGCTAAGTTTGTAGTACTACTCAGGCTTTAATATGTGGAATTTTGTTAATGAATCCACTTGTCCCATTTTACCCTAGAAGTTCGTAAAATTAAGAAAATTGGATTGAAAGGTCGTAGCGACTTAATATATAAAAATATGCGTATTGAGTGTCTAAATAAGTGTTGTGAATACAATATTCAAGTTAGTTTAAGTTTTAAAAACTAATTTTTAGTATGTTTTAAACTAAAAACTAAAAACTTTATAACTCTGAACTGAATAGAGATATAGCTCTCATTATTTTAGCAAAGTTTCATATTTTGATCATATCTACAACTTTGTAGACCACACTTCGTCTCTATCTTCTCAAATATAAAAGTAAATGTTTTATTTTTATCATAGTAGGCTGTGACTAATTTATGATACTTTCACGTTATGGGGAACGGTCTGTCAAGTACCTATATGTTGTGAAGACACCTAACAGCTAAAATGAAAGGCAAAAGCACTAGGAAAAAAGTTCCACTTTAGGACCTTTTGCACCGCTGTGAATGGTTTTAAACACAATTAATGCAATGTTGAGTGATTTTTGTTACCAGATGTTAACACCGAGATGATGATGCCATCCATTATCAAAGATAATAGAAAGTTTTTAGGTCTGATAAATCTTGAATCTTGATATTGGTCCAAAAAAATTGTATTCTATACTTAAATATTTATTAACCCTCTTCTGCATACGAGCCCATGTACGAACGTTTATCTCGTTTGTCACACTATTGATACATTCAAAACTATTGAAAAACAATTATTTTTTTTGGCATAAATATCTTAGTTAGATGACAACAAAGTTTTTTCCATGGTAATTTTTCTTTTCACAATGAATTCATAGTCCATGCAGTAGAGGGTTTTTAAACCTGTTTTATTTTTAATATAAACTATTTGTTACAGGAAATGATTTTTTCGTTAAAAACTTAAATATCTACCTACTTATACCATATTCTAAACTTGAGAACTCACAAGAAATAAATCATCTCGTTTGATTAGCTGTCACTAATGCCGTGTGAGTCGAACACTCACCATATCGTTTACGTCACATCACGTCCGGCAGCTCTTTTCTCGGACCGAAAAAAAAGTTAAGAAAAAAAAACACCAACCAACCACCAAAATTCGATTTGGGATTCAGTGTTTCGCTTACGAGGGGTGACCCAACGACATGCGTTTTATGTTCTCGCCTTGCCTCACTACACAGCATCTGCAAGTGAGGCAAATGTCCAGCACTTTGCTTTGATGGTCGCTACTGAGTGCGAACATATTATTACTTTGCATACGTGATTTGCGTATCACAACTTACTGATGTCGATCCATTTTTTTTCTCGTGACTTTTCCCCGGACAACACTGGTCTCCGACACTTTGTTGCATATTTTAGAGAGGGAAAACCGAGGGCGATCGTTTTCCACGGGAGGGGAACAACTCAAATGTGGGCGGTGAAGTTTGGGTGATGGGTAGCGCGTAGCAAAAGAGGAAATCTCGTTATGGTTTTCGGTCTTTTCTTTTGTTTTTTTTTATGTCGAGAGTTCCGAAAAGGATTTGCTTCCAAAACGGTCAACAAGCATCAGGGGGAATGCTTTTCCAGATTGTGCCCAGGAAGATTAAGTCCATTATTATGATACATGGATGATGCGAACCGATAAAAGGTCACTTTTGTGGAAAATTTGGCTGGACCCGAAAGAGAAGCAAAAAAAAAACCCCCTGACCGATACTAATCGGCTCTTGGTTTCACACATGGATATTTTTCAATAGCAAAACCAGTCCACCCGGATTTGAAACATGAATGGATGGAGTAGTGGGTGGAAGGATGCTGCCAACCAAAAGAGATGGTGTCCGAGATGAGATCCGCACTTGATTTGTTAGAACAAGTCCGAGAAACGTGACCAGGAAAGAGATGAGGATTTTATTGGCGAGGTGGAGGGGATAACACGAATCAGTGACTGGCGTTAGTGGAGTTATTTGTATTCAAGCTTTATCGTTTTGAGTACTACATGACAGGTACATTTGTTATCTTCCCGGTGAAAGTGCGGATTTGTTTCAAGTCATTCTTTGTGCGGGTTGGTATCATTCATCAAAATTGTTATTTTACAATCTAAATTTAAAATTTAAATCGAAATTCAAAATTAATTTGACTAACACTTGTCTGCAAAAAAAGAGGTTTTGACAATTTTTGAGGATTTTTTGTGGGTGTATTAGCTATAATCTTTATCTGTCAATTCGCTGTTTCGAAGCTGCACTGCTGCCATCTGGGCTAGTACGATGTTGCATGAGCAACATTTCGGGTGAACGATGAATTTTAGACGACTTTACATTCCGTTGAGTAAAATGTTCATAATTCCAAATGATTATGAAAAAAAACACTCCTTTGAAAAATTTAAGTTTATCATCACTCAGGGCATCTGTATTCGTGGTCTATTCTTGAGGCTTATTTATACAAGAATTGAACCAAAGAAATTAGATTCGATCCAATGAAAAAACTGGCAAATGCACTCGTGTTCCATTAACTGTCAAACGGTTTAGAACTGCGTCAAATTGGATCCAAATCTCATCAGTTTTGGATCAATCCTTATACCAGCTCTAAAAAAAGTTGAGTTGAAACTGGTATAATGGATCACCAGTGCGGTTTCTCGGGTCGGAATTTGGGTCTAAACCGGCTGTTTAGACCACGGATACAGGTGCTTTTAGAGCTGTATCCGTGGTCTATTTTTGGGTCTAATTTATACAAGAATTGGACCAAAGAAATTAGATCCAATCCTATGAAAAAACTGGCAACCCTACTCGTGTTCCATTAACTGTCAAACGGTTTAGAACTCCGTCAAATTGGATCCAAATCTCATCAGTTTTGGATCAATCCTTATACCAGTTCTAAAAAAAGTTGAGTTGAAACTGGTGTAATGGAACACCAGTGCGGTTGCTTTGGTCGGAATTTGGGTCTAAACCGGCTTTTGGACCACAGGTACAGGTGCTCTTAATAAGAATAAATAAGCCCCGAGGATCGAAGCAACCTTGCTCGTAACCGGCCATGGTTTTCAGTCGCACGTTCGTTTTCTTGAATTAATTGTTCCCGGTTTTGGAGAAAATATCTCATACCATACTTATTGTACGTTTGTTATTAGAAAACCTGAAGCTATAATTGTTCTTATTTCTCGTTCATGCTACTATTCCGAGAAAGGTCAGGGAATAATTTGTGCTTTTAGTGTATGTGCTGAAGTTATCATAACGATAAGATAAATCGGGAGTGGATTTCCGTTGGAGAAGAAACAGATAAGGCAATTGGCAAATTCGCTCATTAAGTTCCTTTTGGAGACTTCTAAAAAAATGTACTCAGTTTGGAAAAAGTGCAAAATTAAAAGATGTGTATTTAGTGGCATGGATGGTGAAGAAATGAGAAAGTCCAGCAATTCGGAGGAAGCTCAAAGGTATCAAAACACGAAAGCCAAGCTGGGAGGCTTGGGAGAACAAACCAGAATTTGGTTCAATGATTGGGAATCTGGGCGGCTCTAAGGCGACGAGGGGTCCCAGAGAAACTAGTCCATCTCATCGAAGCACAATACGAGGCATTTTCGTGCAAGGTCTTGCACGATGGTGTCTTGTCCGAACCAATCCCGGTAACTGCTGGAGTGAGACAAGGATGTATCTTATCACCGCTACTTTTCCTCATCGTAATGGATGAGATTCTGACTGGATCGATCGACTGTGCACCGAACCGAGGATTGCCGTGGAATCCTTTAACAATGGAGCAACTGAACGACCTTGACCTGGCTGACGATATTGTTTTGCTCGCCCAAACACAACCGGACATGCAGAGCAAACTCGACGACCTCACCGAAAGCTCCAAGGCAGCAGGTCTCAAAGTCAATGTCGGAAAGACCAAGTCGATGGAAATCAACACAGGAAATCCCTCCAGTTTCATGGTAGCTGGGCAACAAGTTGAGAAAGTGGAGTGCTTCCAGTATCTTGGTAGCCAGATAACGCCTGATGGTGGTACCAGGAAAGACATCGAAACCCGGATCAGAAAGGCCCGATTTGCGTTTGCGAGTCTCCGAAACATCTGGCGGTCACGCCAGATCTCTCTACGAACAAAAATCCGAATCTTCAACTCAAACGTCAAATCCGTATTGCTGTACGGGTGCGAAACTTGGTGCACATATGCGGTGACGACGCGAAAACTGCAAGTATTTGTAAACCGCTGCCTGCGGAACATCATCCGCGCTTGGTGGCCTGGCAACTGGATCTCGAATGAGGAACTACATCGCCGGTGTCATCAAAGGGCGCTAGAAATCGAGATTCGGGAACGTAA